>NC_055658.1:11298894-11610536 GCF_017976325.1 Chelmon rostratus | reverse complement strand
TAGTTTGATAGGTTGTCAAATATTGCAGCTAACACACCTGCTGTTGTCACTGTTAATTAGCAGAGGACAGGTGTTTGATTTGGACCTGGGCATTACTTTTGCCCAAAACTGAGAGGCGATCCTTGGGTGTCCTCTCATCAGAACTTCATGGTATCGAATTATCGCCTTTGTGAGAGCTGAGAAATCCCTGATGGTCAGCAGAGAGGCTGGATTCAAATCCTGTCCTCATCTTTAAGACCTGAATCCTACTCATGCTGCACAAGACACTTCTTACTGTACTTACAGTCAAGCCAAGAAAGATGAATGGTTTCTTCCGACATGTTTTTCTTCTTCTTCGTCTTCTAGTCTGACTCTTGAGGTGACCTTTTTAAGTGCCGTACCATATTTTATGAGTGCGGGACAGAGCTTTGGGGGATAATCAGATGATAAATAGGGACATGAATGGTAAATACTAGAGGAAGTCACAATCCGCTGCTTCTCTATTAGTGTCTGCCAGTCCACAGTCGTTGATGAAAAGTGGTCGTGCAGCCTACCGTGTCAACATGATCAGAGAGGACAGCTTTCTGTATGTAGTATCAAGTCATATAAATATAATTTTAGGCACACATACACACCCACAGCGTACATGTGTGGCAGAGAGCGAGTGAGAGAGGAAAGAGCAATAGAAAGAGAGCATAGTTGAACAGCTGCCTACAACGCCTTAAGGATTAGATTGCTCTCTTTTGATCCCTCTCTCACAACATGTACCAATGTTAAAATATCATTCTGTTGGACTGGTTTTGGTTTTTATCTGTGAGTTCTTCTTGTTAGCGCTTGTTTTTTTCATCTGATCGAAAAAGATTATCCCTGTATCTGAAAGGCTTATCGTGGCTTGAAAGTGGCTAAAAACAAAAAAGGCCTATTCAAAATAAATCACATAACAAGATATGAACATGCAATTACTATTTGCACTTATAATAACTGAAATAGATAGTGAGATTAAATTGATTTTTTTTAATCTGCAGTGCCGCACAGTGTTTTGAAGAAGTATGTTGCTTTCAGAAAGAGGAAATATTTTGTGGTCACATGTAATATAATCCATTAGATAGATAGATAGATAGATAGATAGATAGATAGATAGATAGATAGATAGATAGATAGAGACCATATGATTTCTTGGTCGATGGCTGTGTTTGTCATTAGCCAAGGTTGTGTTCCTACTGCACATTGGTTCCCGCTTCAATCCTCTCTTGCTGGTGAGTACATTTTTTCTTTTGCTTTTCTCCCTGTGTTTCCTATGAACTCATATTTTTCCCCTTGGTTTGGTCAGGGTGGGTCATTGACCTAATGTGGTGGCACCTGTTTAGGCTATTTCACCAACCTGTTCTCACGCCCAGCTCGTCACATATGGATTCTTGGTCAGGACCCCTTGGTGTCACTTTTTGAAGCAGTGGGTGCTGTCATTTTTCAACATGTCGAGACGTCCATTGGACTTCTATAGACTGACTGTTCTCACTCCCAACACGTCAAATGAAATAATATGAAGACCGATCAAAGTCCACATTTGGAGGTAGGTGGGGTAGTTTGATGGAATAAGGAGACTGGAGTTTGTGTCCCCTGTGAAACCAGAAGTTAAGGTTGATTTGAAGCAAAGTAACATATCATCATGTAACTCAATGCCCATATGATCTTCGGAGCCCTTACAGATATTCTAGAAAAGGATCTGGTCACTAAAGAAGACCAGGCAAGTTGTTAAATCCAGGCAATTCAATGCAAACCTTGACTGGTGATATTGTTGGAAGCTGGAATGGGCACTCTGGGGATTTCCTTACATATGGTGTGTTCTCAGGAGGAAGTGCTGGAAGATCCAGAGGGGCTTGAGCTGATGTCACAAGGTGAGCAAGAAAGCTTTTTAGAAGCGAGGCACCGGCTGTAAGTCAGATTTGTCCTGAAAAGCTGCAGGCTGGGGACACTGTCGGACTATTGTTGACATGTCACTTCAATGTCACACACACTTTTGGAACGGTGCCTTTGAATAGCAGATGGGGCGCTGGTCCCCATTTCCTCTTACAGGATGGGGCCGAGCCTTTGAGAGCTCACACTTCTCAGCCTTCTTAAAAAAGTCATTGACAGGATTGTGGAAACCAGAATCCATTTTTGTTGAACTTAGCCTGGTTCCTGTTTGGACTGGCTTTTCCTTCAAGCAGATAATAAAAAAGACCATGAGTATATTCTAATCCTGTCTATATGTATTGTGTAGTTTTGTGGCTTGTGACCATTGTTCCCAGGATATTCTCCTAGCTAAATAAAGCTGAAAGAACATGGTGTGAGGGCGGTCGCTATGAGTCATTTGATGTTCCTGTTTTTAAGTCAATGGTATAAACAGCCTTCTCAAAAAGGGGGTCACCCCCCAACAAGGACACACGTTTTCCCTTTTCCTGTTTATGGTTTTCATGGGCAGGATATGAAGTTATGACTTATTTTTGGTCATGTTACGGTGACATCTCTGCAGACAATGTTGTCAGTCTCGTTTCATCAGACCGTGATCTCTGGTGCAACATTGATTTGCATCTCCCTCTGTGAGACCTCGGCAGACAGATGTATACGCAGTAATTATTTGGAGAATTTTACAAAATGGGAAAGGGTGAGAAATGCACTGAAGGAAAGATAGAGACTGGGAGGGGGAAACGCCTATGAGGATGCATGGAAAAAGAGAAGATTGAACATCAGGTCCCACACTGTTCTCAGTCATCAGCAGGGAGAAAAAATTACTCTGACATCACTGAGCTAATGTCCTGCAGTCTCTTCCATCAGTAACACCCGAGATGTGCCTCTCCTGTCTACTCTATAAACCTTTCATGAAGAGGGAGGGAGAGAATGTGGCTAAGAGAAAAAAGGAGAGAGGGGAACTGCCAAAAAAGCCAGATAAATCAAATGTGGAGGAGAACTGAGGGAGAGGCAAAAGAGACTTTGAAAATAAAGATAAAGGAAAGGTGAAGGAGGGTGAAATAAAGGAAGAGCCTAAAGGGACAAAAGCATAAATAATTACGGGATAGGACAGGGAATGGATGCATAGCAAAGGGTGTAAGGAAATTGCAAAGAGAAAAGAAGTAAGGGAATAAATGAAAAGTTGGAAAGCAAAAGAGAGGGAGCAGGTAGGTCACTGCCTGGCACTACTTATCTTCCTAGTTAATGTAAGATAACTACATGAATTCAAGAGGATATCATCCTACAGTGTGTCTGTTCCTCACAATGGAAGTTTCAAGTCCCTTCACCTCCAAATTTTTATTTTTCTGTTCATTTGTTGACAACAAACGTGTCCTCAGCACCAAATCTCGGAAGCTCATGGTTCCCGGGAATACCCATCCAAACAATTTCTGTTTCCAGAGAAAGTTGAGAAAAGGAAAATGGGAAAAGCTTTTTTTTTTTTTCAAGACATTTAGAAAACACTGAAATATATTCAGAAAATTAATCGGCCTACAGTTTAGCTTTTTGAAACATATGCAACAGCTGTGTGCATGCAACAGTGGAACACACTGAAAGCAGTGTCTAACTTGGTTAATTAAGGGTTTATTTCAACCAAACCAGAGTTGGTGGTGATTGTTGGAACAGTGAAAGATGAGTTTTAGTTTCTGTTGAGTTTGAATGAAATGTGTTTTACAATGATAAAACTAATGTTTCTGTAAATGGAGTCTGGTGGCTTTGCCAAGAGCGACATATATCGGTTGTTTGTCGTTGAAAGAATTTTATTCTTTAAAAAAAAGGAATCTGTTTCATAATATTGTCGGACACTTAGAATGACAATCTGAGCCTGGCAAAAACAAACACTATTAGTGGACATTCTTTGGTGCGCTAAAATCATTGCAACCGGTTTCGCAGCTGCCGGCTGCAGCACTCTCATTCAATTGTGGACTAATTTAAAAAATTGCTGTCCCCATTAATCACTTACACATAAAACATGGGAAAACAGGCCATAAACACAGAAAATATTTGACCAGAATTCCTTCCATTTGTCCAGGACAATAAATCTTCCAGGCCACAGGGACCAGCACCTAATAAAAAAAATCCTTAATTTTGGGAAAATCTTAAACCCTACTTGCCATCATCGGGGCAATCAGCGAGCTCCAGAGCAAGCCAAAAAACGTCATCATACACTCCAAATGCATGCAGCAAACAGTTTTTGCTTTCACGAAAGCATCAGCAGCGCTCCTTGTCCTTGCAGCAACCATTTCCTCTCTGAAAGCATCTTTAGAGTGTGGGACTAGCATAAATTAGAGAATGTAGAATGTGAGAATGTATGTAGATTTTACTCTTCGATACATTTGTTGTATGAAATTGCACCATATGGCAACCCTGTTCTTTTGTACCCCACCACCACAAATCCTCTCAAACAGCAGAATTCAACAGTATTTATTGCAGTGCTGTTGCGCTGGGTTGAATTAGATGGTACCTGAAGTGGTCCATGTTACTCTTCACGTATATCTCACTGTTTTGTAAAGATGGGACAGAAGGGTTTCAGATGATTGCACAATCCACTTATAAAAATGCAGAATAGCTTCCTTTGTATCTACCACAAAAATCACAGCTTTATAGCACTCCATCCAGTTCAAATAAAGTGTGATCTCACTAGGTGGCCCAGATAGTCACGTAGTTTCAAAGAGGTAATTCTGCCCTATTTCCATTGAGCTTAGGTGCTCCCTTTCCCCCATCTTCACCACCCTTTCCAGAATGCATGGACAATTTTGCTATTGTTCATTATGTTTACCTCAGTAGGCTTGGTGTGGAAGAGGTGGCAAAGAAAATAATAGCTTTGATAGAGGGAGTTATGTTAATGTATTATTGTGACTGTGGATGGGTGTTTTTACGGGTTTGGCTTTCCCTAAGAGCTTTGGAGCAAGAAAAATGTGACAGTTGGGCACTTTCAATGGGGACTGATGTGTAATAGACGTGTTTCTATGTCAGTCGGTCCCACGCTGGTTTGCAAATGACTCATGATTAAAACTGCACTGGAAAAAAATGCATCAAATAGTCATTTCTTGAACAAAGATGTAAAAGTCGGGCAGAAGCTGCAACAAACAACTGTACTGCTGATTTCTTAATATTTCTTTTTCACTTTCATAATCTAAAAGACATTTACGGTAGTTTAAAATCTAAAATAGTTAACAGAAGATCTGTTTAGCTTTAAATCAAGGTTCAAGGTTCGATTATTTGGTATTGTACAACAGAGCTGCACAACAGAATGCAAGCTGTAGTCCCTTTATGCGACACATCTCTATCTATAAGGTCATTCAAGCAGGTAAAAACACTGTTATTAACTGAGCCATGTTATTTTTAAAACCTCCAAAAGACTATACTAATATTTTATGTGTTCCTTTTGGTAAATAGATCAGATACCTGGGTTTTAGATGAGTGAGACCATTGCTTCTGTAACACAGTGAGGAAATAGAAAAGTCCGTGCTGCACTGACTATAAATAAGAGGCATATCTCATCTGTTTCAATATTGTACAAAGCTCCTGGGCTCATACCTCCCCAATACCTTCCAGCGAGGCAGCAAATAGATAAAAATGACACACCTTTTAAGTTCCCTATGGATAAATGCTTGGTTAAGTGTTCTCTCAACCAGTATATTGTTGGCCGGTAAAGATGATTTGTTTGATATAAAAAACAATTTATATCATAAGCTATCCTGTGGCAAGCGAGGTGGGGGTAGTCTACTGACTATTATCAATCTATTTTGATCAAGTTACAGCTCCTGCCTGTTTTGACGACACGGGGGAAAAAAGAGCACGACATACTTTCATGTGTTGCCCTCTATTGAGCTCTGCCTGCAGCATTTCTGTCACATCTGATAACATAATTTAGGCGATGCAGTCGCCAAAAATGTGAATCCGTTCCATTTCTTCGTGTTTCTGGCCACATACCTTTTCCTATGTGTTTTATCCACGGGCTATTTCCCATTCCACGGACTTGATGTTATATTTCGGGTCATGGGATCTCAATATACAGCCGATGATGCTGGTAATATATTCAGTATACAACAGTAATCCTTACTTAAGTTCACTTAATATAACAATCAATTGGCAATATATATGTGTGTGTGTGTGTGAAAATCACAAATGATATAATATCCAACATGATGACATGCATAGGTAAAATGGTAAGTGCTGACCTGTCTGTAAGAGCTGTGTGATATGTATTTGCCTCCTTCTTTCAGCTGTGGATGTTAAATATCTTGAAAAAGGAGACCAATCCATCTGACTCAGCACTTCTAATAAAACTCACAAAGTGAAGCGCAAATGTGATAAATAAGAAAATGTAAAATGGTTTAATATGAGTTACACTGGCCTTAACTTGCCAGTTGTGACAGCATACAAATAGACTCAATAAGCCTCTCATACATTTTCTCTGCAGTCTTGCTGAGTTTTACTGACATGCTGTTGTCTCTGCTATTTATCACCATGGTGATTCTGTGCACAGACCCTTGAATGCCACAGGAAAATGTGAGAGCTGCGTGAAAATTTGATTTTTGATGATAAAAATAATGTTTGTGATGGCTTGAAAGTATGTGTAGTTAGGTTAAAACTGTAACTAAGTTAGGTGATTTGGATGAATTTGATGCTTACAAGTGCAATAGCCACAATATTGGACCCTGACAGACTGAATAAAAGGTAAACTAATTTGCATTCCAATTCAGCAGGAATACAGGAACTCTGTAGTTTCTTTTCTTATTGAGTGGAGCCTATTGTATCAAGGCCAAGTTCATTGTAATGCATTGTTCTAAAACTGCCATGTTAAAAAGGATTGATTTTTGAAATTGCAATAACTTTACATTTAGCCACTCTAGCAAAATCAAATTTAAAAAGCATAGCCATTAAACATTTGATCATATATGTGTATAAACTGAGAAAAGCTTGAATCCCTATGACAGGAGACGAACAAACAAAGCACTCCTTCAGTGCCTCATTCACTTCCGATTAAGGAAGTCCTGTAAGTAAGGCTTTATTTTACTGCCAAACGCTTCGCTTACAGTAAAACCATGCCACTGCATGGTGTGGCACAAATTTGCTTTCATCATGCAATGGACAGGCCACAGTAATGCACTCCACCTGATTGCCTAAGATCAAGGCACATGAGGTACTAAATTACAAATGTCTATATATTAAGATGCAGCAGTTTCATGTTCCTCAAACTTGCATCCTATAAGCCTACAGTATTCCAAGTGTGGTTAGAGGATGGCTGGATTCACCCCTACATTTATCCATTTGGCTTATCTGAACCTACTGAATAACATCATTGTAATATATAAATAAATAAATAATAAAGCAACAAGGTCCTGGAAACTGCTAGTAAACAATTGGTGTACTGGTGTGTTTCTAAAAGTACTGTACATGAAATGCCAACAGATCACTCTGGTATTTTTTCAGGCAGCCTTGCCTCTTGAAACCAAGAGAAGGATAACCCTCATAGCCACATCTTGTAACACACACCCGCACACACACACACACTTAACATCCTCTGTGGGTTGATGCATGATGAAATATTGATGCTTGCTAATGGTTCTATCTACATTTTCTTGTGTGCCTGATAGGTGTAGCAACATGGATGACACGTACTCGACAGTATATGTGGTGAATCATTAATATTCACAATGAATACTGGATGGATTCTTCATCCAGTGAAGTGCTACTAATACCCCAGACAGAGACTTTTGGCGCTTTGATCAGGATGTCTTTCTATCCTCAAATGCTGTAAAACCACACAGACAGCTGCAGTAGTCTGTCACTTTCTTCACCACGGCAACATATTACACATTTTTCAATAATATATTAGTGGCTTTAAATTCTGCAGTGGGTGGTCAGCTCTCATCCTCATACTCCTTAAAATGGAAACAGGGAGATTATTTTCCTTGACAAGCTTCCCTCAGTCACTGTTAGCATTTCCTCCTTGGTAAGGTTTGTCATTAAAATTCTGTCTTCAACCCCTCCTTAGTCCCCATGACTTGGCTCAACAGCTATGTTAGCAATAGCCAGAGGATGTTAATTTGAAAAATCAACAAATTAATCAGCTCAGGAGGGATGCACAGCTGGAAGGTGGGAGCTTTTGTCTATCGGCAAGGCCTTTGCTGTACATTTGGCTGGACAAGAAAATCCCCATGGCAGCACACTGGAGAAGGGCATGATGGAGCAGATGGCTACCCCCTTACTCTCTTTACTCGTGCTTGCCAGACAGACGATGCTACAGGTGTGACAAGATGTCCAAGCTGGATCAAGGCCCAGTCCCAGGCCCCCCCACCCCCTCTCCCACTTGCTTGTCTCTCCCTGCAGTTCTCTCCAATTCAACCTCCTTCTCCTTCCCATCCTCCCTTATTTTCCTTTCACTTCCTTACTTTCAATTCCTTCTCCCCTCGCTTACCTCAAGCCAAAGATCAGTTGGCTACATTCACAGGCCAGGTGAGGGGAAGTCAACTGCAGCCAAGGAGAAAGCTGACATATCTGTTAGCCTGAGGGGCCTGTCCAGGTGGCTGCTCCAGTAGGTAACAGCCAGTTGCTGACAGGAAGCTTGGCAAATAAAGAAGAGATGATGTGGCTGTGATGCTTTTCCAAGCCAACACGGAAAGCTGCTCGAAAGCAAGGGTGCTGTCAGAGTAAAACCCTGGAAGTAAAAATTGTTTAATGGATAAATGCATTTTTCCACGCTTAACATTTCCTTAAAAAAACAAGACTCTCTCAAATTAATGCTTACCCCGGCACAACGATGACAACTATGCACAGGTCATTAGCAATGTGTGGGATATGGGGTTCAGACAGAAAGCAATATAATCACACTATATAACACTGTGAGGACGCAGTTTGCTTAGGTTTAAGTCGAACCAGACCTTCATCGTACTCGATATTTAACGTTCGGAGGCAGGTTTAGGCACCTAAACCGCTACTCTTACGTAACATTGCGTAATAAGTCAATGTTGACTTTCAGTTTTACAAAAACAAGCGTTTTCCTGCGCTTGTTTGCACCATCCATCAACCCCACCTTTCTCCATATGCAGACTTTTGTGCTTTTTATACTACGTCACCTGACTTCCTCCTTTGCTCCTAATTAGTCTTACCCCTCATAATTACGATGGCCACTAGAGGCTGCTGCCTAACAAAAAATGTTAATGTGGGTCAAAATAATCCCTTGCACAGGTGACCTAAGCTATTAATATTTCATTCTGTGGGGAACACGAAATGGCTGTACCAAATACCATAAGAATCCATACAATAGCTGTTGAGACATTTCAATCAGGGCAAAAAATATCAAACCTGAATGTCATTTCATGGCAAACAATGTAATAACTGCTGAGTTTTTTCGGTCTGCTTCAAAGTTCTGAGACAGACAACCATCGAACATCACCATCTCCACAACCACACCACAAGCGAGACTAAAAAGAGGGGCCAAGCTGAATGGAAATTAATGATGGACTAATGCGACCGTACGATAACACTTCCACCTCGAAGGATCCTGGAATCTGTACAGACGTACAATCACAATCACAAACTCACAGTGTAAGCATACAAGGGGATGATCAGCATTTGTTATATTTTCTCACATTTCTATTTTGTATATTACAGCGCAATGTAATGGAGCTTTCAGACTCACCATGAAGAGAAATGTAATTCAAATGCAGTGACACCTTGAAGCTTTTCAGGCTACATTGTGTGCAGAACACTGTCCCATAAAAAATCCTGGGACCCATTTTCATGCTGGTGCAAATCAACTGCAGTGACCTTGCACTGGGGAAGTATCAATTTCATTGGCTGAAAGCAGATTTTTCTTGAGCCCGCACCCACTTGGTGACTTTATGATACTGCTTGCACCAACGAGCAAAGGAGAGTAGAATATTGCTTTTTAGGGGGATGAATGCAGCTGATTTGATGTGCATGATTGATGCCAGCCAACGCCTACTCATAGTTCATTTTGCCCAAATTTTTCTCACCAAACATGTGCTCACACTTAAACGAGCTTGAACTATGACCCGTTCCAATGGCCAGTGCAAAAATGGCCCCTCAGGTGAAAAGGTTTTACAGTTTTTTACAGCCATGATAGATTAAATGTTGAATTGGCATTCACAGTAGGAAGGCTCTCCACTTATTCCTCAAAACTTTTAATTTTTAGTCGAGCCCTGCATATCAAAGGAAGCAAAGAGCTACCCACTACGCAGTTATTGTCCATAATTCTGAATTTATCTGTGTGAGAGAGTGTGAGAGGGAGCGACTGAAGAGAACAGAAAGAAAGAGGTCAAGAGAAGCCTGCAGGAAGGATTCAAAATGGTTGTAAATCCACTCTTCATTTGAGACCTTCAGTTTGAAACATCTCTCTCTCATATACTCTGCATATTCAGTGAAAAACATGGAACACACTCTGCTTGCATGCTAAGAGTTCTCACAGCAGTGTAATGTTAGACTTACTACCATGAATAAATACCAGAAAATACAGCAGCTGTCTTTTTCTGCCTTGTCCCTTCGCAGTAGTAACAAACACATTAGGCAAATGGCCACCAAGTACCTTTTGTTTCCAGCCAGCGAAGTCTGAAATATCACCACAGCCACTCTAAAGCACAGTAGGTGTTGAAACCCTGCTAGCCCTTCAGAAGAAACAACTAGTAGAGGCACATAGAACCCCAGGGCACTGAGTGGCACTTCAAATGGCAACTACAGCTAACAAGGCTGAACAACATAACAATAGTTGCTCCTTAATGGAGCCCAGTGTCTAAGCTGTGATTTATGTCCAAACTTCAGCAGCTATGTTTGTGCGCTAATGCTTTGACCGTGGTTTTCAAAAATAACAACGGCACCTGCTTAATAAACACTTTATTATAAGACATACTGCATTAATTTGTGAAGTTCTGTCCTCCAGCAGTCAACAGTATATTTGCTGAAAACGCATTGGCCATATTTACAGAGGAAAATGGATGGACTTTTTGGTTTGTTTGTTTATTACTTTTGATTTTTAGAAAAACGTAAGATATTCTCTGAGGTTTCTTTCAGTTTTTATCATTTCTTCTCCTTATTCATGCAGGTTGGACAGCACTACTGTCACTGCTAACCCCACTGTTGATCTGGGAAGGGAGTATGGAGACACGTTCCACCTCCACGCCACTGACTGCTACCAACCACTTTATTTCAACTGCCCACTAACATAGTAGAAGTTCGCTCATCACCACCTCCCATCCTCATCCACCCACGTATCTCTATGGCATCCCACCCACAGATGGTGACAACTGTGATTTGTCCCCCACACTGGGGGAACTACTACTGTGAGAGACTCCTTTCAAAGCGGCCCATGGCTTGTGATTTGTAAGCATGGGTAATTACATCCCCAATCCACAGTCTACACTCATTATCAATACAGAGATATTTCTTTTCATTTATTCTCATTCCTAAACAACTGAATACTTCAATTGTAATTGGTTGAAAGTCCTGTGTTTGTTTGATCCATCCATCCACTCCACTTTTCTCCATGTGCGGCCGTTTTTCTGGTGAGAACAACCTGTTCCTTTAGGTTTTGGTGCCCTCACAGTGCACAGTGGCTCTATTGGGTCATCTGTCTCCCAGAGATTTTTAGATGCTTTAGATGGTCTTTTTTTGAAATTAAAAAAAAAAAAAAAAATAGTGTAGCAGTCTCTAGCTGTGCCATATTGGTGTTTGTTTTAATGAGGTTCAGGCTGTTTAGCTGCTTTGGTGCTTGTAAATTAAAGCCACTTTAATTCCCAAAGCATTGTTTACTGAAAACAGCATTTGCAACCTGTCATCCCACCAGGTCAGATCTTTTTGCATTTAAGGAGCGGTTATAGTAAAAAAGATATGAGATTCAAGTCAAACCAAATTGGGCTTTGTTTTTATTTTATTTTATTTTATTTTTTTGCAATAATCTACCATCTCTTGGTTTGACTGTACAAAGAAAAAATAGCACTTCCTACTTCCTGCACAGGGAAGACGCATTACATGTACTACATACAACAGAAAAAAGGCAATAGAACAAAATGGAAATACTATAAAAGACTTGCTATTTATAATTATAGTCTTAGTCGTCATGAAGGGAAAGTGAAATTGTATAATACCAAGGTGTCATATAAACACAGCCGTGCTGTTTGTTTGTTTGTTTGTTTCATAGCATGGTAAAATATAAAGGCAATATTTGTCTCTTATATAAAACTGAGTTAGAAGATTGAGGTTCATTTTATATTACAATTGCTGAAGGACAAAGCTGTATACAACTTTCCCAGAAGCTGGAAAACTATTGGTGCTTAAACATGTTCATTAAAAAAGTTTAGACTAAACTAAACCTTAGTGGTAGCCAAATTATTAAATCCAAATTCGGGAATGTAATGGCCTCTTGGTGTGACACCAATTAGCATCTAAGACTTGACTCTGACTGAACCCCGAACAGAGACACATGCATTGTGAAACAGATTAAATGAAACCATGGATGATCTCTGTAAAAAAAGAAATGTTCTGACAGTGTGAATGGATATGCCTGTACTTTACAGCACAAATCACTGTCTAAAATGTCTGTATGAAAATTGTGTTGAAAGATATAGCACCAAAAGTATTTGGAACTTGATTTTTCTGGGAAGGGTGGATAAGGAATTTATATGTTTGCCATAATCAGTTGTAAAAAATCTAAACCCATGTAGAACTTTCATCAAAGCTCACTTCTAAAGTAACCTACAGCTATAGTTCCTCTCCTCCAATCAACTGAACACCTTGCTCCTGACTATAAGCAGAGAGCACTGATAGTGTGCAGATCTGAGGGTCCTGACTTTAAATCAAAGGTTACACTATTTAATGAGGAGCACAAGGCTGTGTTAAAGATAACTGCAGCACCGTGGATCAAAATTCACAGTGACACAATATAGTTAAAAGGTTGAGGCAAGCATGGGTAGCCAGGGATGGAAATGCTACAATACTGTAACTACTTCTGAGACCATTATCTCATCATCTCCCTTTATATCTCCCCTGTTGACTATCAGATGCACTGCTAAACTCCATCTATATATATATATGAAGTCCCAAATGAAAAACATTAAGCCAACTCTACGTTTCAATCAACAGTAGAATTATGGATGATTGGTTTTGTTTAAACATGGTATATACAGTATATTCACTCAGTCGCCTCTTACTACAGTGTGAACCCTCAGTCAGGTGCATTCAATAAAACCTCAAACAAGAGAGCTTTAGCAGTCTTTAGAGAAAATCCCATCATACATGTACAGCAAGAGTGAGAGGATCTGCAAGTTATGAATGGAAAGATATTGGGATGCTTTATGCTGCTTTTTAAGTGTGCTCACAAATGTGTTATAGCTAAAGATTATTTTCACCAAAAATGACAACATTAAGGTTTAATGAATGTTGCTTTAAGTTGTAATTTTGTGCTTTGCTTTTTTTATAATAAATTAAGAAACACTGTGTGATAGAGGGACACAGACACAGTAAATCAACAATACAGTGATTAATTTGCATGTCTTTTACATGAAATTTTGACAAGCTTGTAGAGCAAAGCGTGGGAAGAGCAGTAGCAAAGGTTAATTTCACTTTTCATTTTTATTTCAGAAAAGTAATTACAGGGATTTGACATTAGTGCATAAATGCCCAAAGGGACTGCTCTGAAAGTATAAAGTATAGTAAAGAGAAAACAGCCGAAACAAAGCGCAAGCTTTTAATGAAAATATGTAATTCATGCTTGACAAGTAATCATTTGTCCAGGTCTGAAAAGGAAATTCTCAAGGTTCATCGCTGGTTCCTTTTGCAGCAATTATGTACGTCTAAAACTATTTACTACATTTTATCAGTGAATAATAATACTGCTGCATTAAAAATACAAAAAGGAAAATGTCTGCACTAAACCTTAAAGTTTATGTAAAAGCTTTTTGATCGCCTGAATGTTAAATGGCTGCTTCAATGAAAACAGGACTGGGCCTATACCCAAAGGGCAGACCTTCATGGTTTGATCTCCTGTCCTGCATACATTACCTCAAACACACTGAGCCCCCGATGAAAGCAGACACAGATATTACCTTAGTTTCATTATGAGCTGCAGGAGCATTCCATGGGAAAAAGGGACAATTTAAGCTTGCCCTAATGGATTATCCACAGACCTGACATCAGTGTGTGTGTCCCTGGGCAAGCGATCCTACGGACATATATGTGCTTTCATTTATCTCTCTTTTTTTCTTTTACATAATCCAGATTGAGATGGATAACACGGACAAAAAATTGCAGTAGAGGACAGCAAAACCAGCAACTTTTTTTTTCAAAATAGGTTGCAATGCAGTCTGCGCAGTGCATACACTCCTACAATTATGGGACCGAGTGAAAATGAAGAAAAATAAAACAAATGTTTTGTCTTGTCTACACTTTAGAAACTTCACACATTGTGATTTCAGGATTTATTTCTCACAGCTCTTCACTTCCATTTGGGCAGATTGTATGCAATGGTTCCACTGAGCAAACAGCAGATAGCATTTGACATTTATTCAGGGGCATTGCAGTGTGAAGGTTATCGGTGGAATTTTTTAGGCTTGTGCCATATCTGATGTCTCTCTCTCTCTTGTAAGCCGTACATTTGAGTTGAAAGGCATGTTCCTTCTTGTAGTTAGATATCAGCTTCTTTCTGTTTCACTGGACTGGCAAATGGCTTTAAGGCTGCAGATAATATATGTCACCAAGTGACATTGCAGTTATGTGATGACTTACACACAGAAGCTTCAGCTTGGTTAGCTGTGGGTTAACATTACCTTTGTTTTTGTACAAGAGTTTAACTATACTAACTATACTAATTCTGACACATCGCTGCAATGACTTCTGATTTATGTAAATACAGCCTATTATTGTTTATTTCATGAACATAATGTACAATATCCAGACTGGAATTTTTTGGCTTTTCTCACTATCATCAACTCCTGCACTGTTAGCGAAATCTGTTGCTAGCTGGCACAAGAGAACAAAGACAATGACCCAAACTCTCTGTGCCATCAAATGCACCAGGACCAGCCACCTCTCTGGCCATGCCTGGGCAGTCTACTCATCATCCAAAGCCACTACTGCGGTTGCTCTCGCCCAGTAGTTCAGCATCACTGTGGACCTCAACCTCTCTCCTCCATCAGTGTGCACCCTGTTATGTCGGCTGGAGTAGTTACTGAGGATAATCATACAAACGTGCTTTTTGTTGTGTCATCTGTGGTTCTTCATGTTCAAATCAACAGGTGCTGCGCCTCCTGCCACCTAGGTGCCCTCAATAGGGACATTTACACCTCCGCCCACCTGCTGCTACCTCAACATCCGCCTGTCTCGACTATTGTGGTGCACGTTGCCACAAATTACCTTAAGATGCTACAGTCGGAAAAACTTTTTTGTCTGCCTCATGGACAGTGTTTGAACTATGCATAATTTCAGGTACAATGCCCTCGCCACATTTTTGCAACATAAAGTTTAGCCAATTAAGACAACTGTATGTCTGGCTTAAGGGCTGCTGCTGTTCCAGAAATATCGCTTACATGGACAACTTGTCCATGTAACCTTCTACAACAGAAAGGGTTTCAACATGAGCACTTCCATCCTATTCATGCAGGATCTCATCTTTTATGAACATTGAACTCACACTACATTCCTGCCAAATATTCACCACATGAAGGTCAGTGAGTCAATACTTTAAGTACTCTTCTCGCACCTGCATGCACTGTTCCGGTAATTATCGACAACAGACTGCAGTAAAATATCCCCTAGATCAGTCAGCCATCATGGTGCTCTGGAGCATCTCGTTGATGTTAAACCTTTGACCTTTCATTTACCAAACCCAGCTGCTGCTACTTGCAGTTTAAAGATGGCACTGCAAAATGTCAGTTCCTTATCCAAGAAAACTTACATTGTTAATGACATACATGTTACAACTACCTGACTGTATTATGCTCATTAAGACCTGGCTGGATGAGACTTGTGGCAGGGAGCTGATAGAAAAAGGCCACACGTTTGACCTGGTCAAAGAGTCTGAATATTACAGTTACCGTTACCATTCTACATGGCAATCTCAGATCACTTCTGCGTATTTTTTAATATGACCTGCCCCCATAAGCGCAACAGTGCAGTCAGAACCATAAATACACATTTTGTCCATGAAAATGCAATACGGCTAATGACCTACAACTAGTGATACAGCAGCAAAGCTCCTGCACTTGCTCCCTCGGCCCAGTTCCCACCAAATTTTTCAAATGTGTATTCCACCGTCTGTCACATGATGAAATGAATATTGTAAACAGTTATTTGCAATTAGGAGACGTCCCCTCCTTCCTCAAGCATGCTGTTATCACAGAATTCCCAAAAAAGAGCAACTACAGCAAAGTCTCCGGTATCTCTTTTCTTAGTAAAATACATGAAAAGGTTGTCAACAGGCAGCTGCATAGTCAGCTATTATTCCACAATGATAGCTGACCACAGCACTGAAACATCTCATCTACAGTACAAAAGTGCCTCAAATAAATCCTCCATTTTAGTATTACTAGACCTGACAGCAGCCTTTGACTTCTGCTCGACTAGAAAGTTTAGTCGGTCTGTCCTAGTGTGTCACTAACTGGTTCTCTGTGTCTTTTGATAACTTTACACCTGGCAAGTTCAACATTCGCTCTGGGGTCCCACAATGCACATTTCTAGGCCTCTTACTGTTAAATCTATAAATACTGCCACCTCATACAAAGGCCCAATGTTGCTTATGCTGATGATACACAGTTGTATATTTCACTCTTGCACAATAACCCCAGCCCTATAAATCACCTTGACAGCCGTATCAGTGACGTTAGACACTGGGTGACCCAAAACAATCTGCAATTAAATAATGATGAGACTGAGATCCTTGTTGTAGGAGGAGACAGGAGATCCAGTCCAAATTGATCTCATTGTCCTTAAAACCAAGTGAGCACGTTGAAAATCTCTGTGTTATCTTGGATTCAGAGCTCAACTTAACAAGCCACGTTACAAGCAAAACTAGGACAGCAGTTTACCGCCTGAAAAATGTTTACACAGTGAAATCCCTCTTGTCTCGGGCAGGCGCTGAAAAACTGGTTCATGCATTCATCTCCTCTAGGCTACATTACTGTAATGCCCTTCTTGCAGGACTTTCCAAAAAGACTGTGGGATGAAGACCGTGAGTATTCCCTGGGACTACAAAAACCACATTACTCCTACACTTAGATCACTTCGCTGGCTTCTGATAAAACACACAATTGATTTCAAAACATTGCTCACTGTCGACAAATCACTTAATGGTCTGGCTCATAAATACATCTCTGACCTGCTCACAGCTTACAAACCCCCCAGAAGCCCCAGATCATCAGACACGGGTCTCCTAACTGCACCCATTATCAGAAGTAACTCTAGTAAAGGTGCATTCAGTCACCCTCTTTGGAACAAACTGCCAGATGACACAAAATGTACTATAACTGTACCATCTTTTAAAAGCAAGCTTATAACCCACCTGTTCTCTCAGGCAGATGGTTAGCCAGTGCCTCCATCTCTCTGGCTGTCTTTTGTTCATATTTGTTGTGTGATGCAGATTGAGCCTACATTGTATAAAATGTGCTATATAAATAAATTTGATTTGATTTTTTGCTGAAAGCAGTTCCCCTGCTGCGGCTGGAAATAACTCTATGACAGCGGTGAGAGTAAATCAAAAAAGCAAAGTTGCAGCTAAACAATGAGCTGAAATTCATTATAAAGCTCAGTAAAACCAAGTGCAGATTCAGGTGATAATTCTAGGGATAATCTTTCAGGTTCTTCACCCCGAGCCAACCCTTTCATATCGTCACATTGTTTTCATATTGTCATGTGATATATATTCTTTAGCAGAAATATTAATTATGGCCTTCTTAATATACAACTATAATCTTTTCAAATATAAGTATAAAACTGCCATTTTCATAACTATTCAAGATAATCACTAATTGTTTCAAAATTATATGTATAATTATAAGCACTGATCTTTTTTTATCTGTAGATAAGTGTGCCAGTCATCAAGAAAAAGAAAATCTTTTTCAGAGCCATCATCATGTGAAACTCTCATTTCATTGTTTCTGCAGCTTTGTCCAAACATTGTAGTTCGGGCGGTACAACAGGATTATCGCTTGTAGAAAAAGATATCTTCATAACGAACATCCGTCACTGGTGGCGGAATAATTAGGCTTGGGTTATTTTGGGACGGCTGTGATGAATACATGTGCAGCAGCAATAATGGGAGCTTAATTCATGAAAACAGTAACAGGACATTTGGATGGTTCAAGTGTGTCTTTAAATCAGTATCTAGAAGTATTAATGCTCCAGACCTTATGCTAAGCATGATTAAGTGTAGTGAGGGGAGCACTGGCTCACAAAATACCATGATGGAGAATAACAATCCAAGAATAACATGATATATACAGCATATTAATCTGCTTTTATTAGAAAAGTGTCATATGCAAATTACTAAGGGTTTTGTTCCTCATCATAGACCAAACGTTAAATTGTAAATGATGTGTTAAATCATTTAAATACATGTGAAAGTAGATGCAGCACATATTTTATTATGTTAATTATCAAAGAAAGGCATGAAGCTGCAGGGAAAACAAATGCAAGAAAATCACGTCAGCGTGCTGCTATATCTCGCTGTTGTGCCCCTCCTTTCTCTTTTGCTCTTTGTGCTGTTTTGACCCTGAAATTTGAACCCCATATTTAAATGCACATGTAGTCACATAAACACATGCATTACAGAGAAACCCCCACATCAAGTTTTCTTGAAGGTGTTTGTTGAGCACAGCTGCATATCAGCCATGCACAAAGGCCTTCATCAGTAATGACACAGCAGTAGATCCAGGTCTCCTGCCACTCCCTCACATCTTTACACTGTCTTTTGTTCTTCCTCCTCACACCACTGATTCCTACTTCCTAACCTCCAACTGGAGGCGAAAATTGTGAGGATTATGTGGCTAGTGTGCTTTTTTTCTTGGTCTTCTGCTCAGTCATCGTTGTGTTCATGCTTGCTGACCTCCACCCACTATCAGCTCCTGACTTAATGCCATTGAATTGTCAAGCTTCTCTGACAATCTGCTGAGAATTCTCTAAATCGTTTCTGATTCAGAGATGAAAAATGAATGGTGAGTGAGTAGCACACAGAATAGCACAATGATTACTACATTCATGCTGAAAACATATGTATATTTTTATAGAATTCAGATATATCGTGTCTTTGCAGTCTATATGTATACCTTGAAATGCCTTGTGATAAAGACCCAAACTTGTGAGCCCTCTAATGTGGTCTAAGCTTCACAGTCAGCTGCAATCTAATTGGGAGCTCTGTCTCCTTGAAATTAAATTTCTACACAACTAATTGGCAACTGCAAAATTTGAAGCAAATATAATGTCAGAAGCGTTGAATGTCTGTTTACTGACAATGCGTTTCATTTGTTTTCCACCAAAATAGGTAATCTTCCAATGCACTATCCACTCGCAATGAATATAGCATGATTTAAGTTTTTTTATGGCTATGTTTATGCACTGACAGCACTTGGTTAAAAAAACGTGTCCAGCAGCAATCATGATCTTTCCCTAACCTTAACCAAAGAGCTGTTGGTTGCCTAAACCTAGCCACAGTCTGGATGTGAACCCTGGATTCTGGTGTCACAATCCCGCTCTCCGTACTCTTGCCATCCACCCTGGCAACCTCTCTGAAACTCATGCGGTACATGAAATGTTCCATTCGCTCAAACAAATGTCAACTGTAAACACAATCCAGGCAGTGATTCCGTTTGTCGGCACAACGTAATTATGAATGCAAATGAGGTGTATGTAAACCTAATTTCTAGGTGGCAGGGTTGTGATTGGACGTGCTTTGACGGGTCAAAGGGGGTTAGAGCTCAAATCATTTGAATGTGAATTTTATCAGCCAGGTGCTGCTGAGCAGAGGTATGATGATGATGTAGAGAGGACTCCGCTGATACAAGCTTGAGTTAAAGAAGCAGTACCAGATCAGATGCCGGCCATCTGAGAGAGCTTCAGGGTCAGATCAGAAAAACTCTGCCCTTAACATACAGACAACACAATATATAGCATGGCGTTTTGTCCACCCATATGTTTCTTATTTTCAAAGATGAGATCATGGGCTGGGCATTGTCCCACTGATGAATGTTCTCCTTTGGACAATCTATATCTATAGACGTTGTACCACTGATGAAATACCTCTAGTTTATCTTTTCCTGATCTGACTCTTGCGTGGCCCTGCGTGGCCTCACATATCACAAGTTAGAGTGGTCTCCATTCCAAACATCAGTTTACCCCTGATCATGCTTAATCCGACATATATTTGATATTTGATCTGATCATATACCTCAAACGCTGAGCTCTCATGAGAGAAATCTGCAACTAAATCAACTAAAACCTCTCAACAAAGAGAGGCGTGCAGTTGGACCAAGCTGTAAAAATGTATGATTAGAGCTCATACAGCAGAGATCACTGTCAACCTGACAAGCATTAGTTAAACTTTTTAATTGAAGGTGGAGCTCTAGTTGGAACCACAGAATAGTGCTACACTATTAGCACTACGCTATTAGCAGGAGAGCCAAAAATCCACCCTGTGCAATGCCATGCTCATTAACCCATGATAATACTATAAAACCACGACTCCCGACGTGGGCACGGCAATTAACTCCTCATTAGATCTAACTCATTAGTAGTGGTTAGACCAAAAAGACGATTATGTCAAACAAAACACACACATACAGCAGAAATGTTGTTCAAAATTAAATAACGGAATACTTTCGTGTGCGTGTGGGAGGGAATTACAAACTGTCAAATTCGGCAAGCTGATTTATCCCCTATCACCTCCTCAATGTTTGTGAAACACCAGGGACATCTACTACTCCTTAAGAACATATTGTTCTAGGGCAGACTGTGCCTTAGAACTGTGATCTGTTGTGGAGAAGTAAGAAAATGAGAACAAAGGCTCATCACAGTTCAGTCTGTGTCTATAATGGGGATGTGCTTTATGTTAGCTGCAATACAAAATGATTGCTCTGGCAGACAAGCATCACTGTCCCTGTGTCTCTCTGTTATGAAAAGACCAAAATATGTTTCCCTGATAACAATTTCATTATTTACAAAGACGAAAAACATCCAGTCATATTGTGAAAGAGCAAATTTTCTGCAATGTTCCTTTCAAAATTGATGCAACTTTGACAAAGTTTTCTTCTTTTTTTTCACTCTGGTATTACAGAACAGGTATGGTAGTTGCCTCAGGGAAGAGGTCAGTTTTCATTTGATAGAGTGATGCTTGGACTTTTTTTTTTGTTTCTCCTGGGGTTGATTCAAAGGACAGTAAATGTTAAACTGACTGACACATGAAATATCTCCTTTGCTTTACAAGTACAATCCTGCAATCTATCTTTAGACCTTAAAATATTTTTGTCTGTTACCAGTCAGTCTGGCGAAATGCTGATGAAATGCATCCTTTCCATTATTTTTCTTTGGAAAGAAAGATTACTGTTTTTTGCTTTTCTGTCAATTGTTTTCTCACCTTGCAGGCTAGCCACTGTTAAGTCTATTCAGGAACACCATGGGTTTTATTAAGAGTTGGAGGGTCAGGGTGGAATTCTGAAGTGCAGCGAGCAATGACCATGGCTAAGCTCCCAGATGATGGTGGTAGGCTGGCTGCTATAGTTAAATCACCCTGTCTCGTTTCTACTTTCAAAAGTTTTAAATACAAAATATGTGACTAGTGGGCTTGGCAGCAAGTTGGAAGGGACCTTTGACTGAGTTGGACTCAGTAACAGAAAATAATGTAATGATGTATGTCAATTAAATTACTAAATTACATTTATTGTTCTTCTCCAATGGCACTCAAATGCACCAGCAGCATTTGATAATGCCCAAGCTACCTCATTAACAACTGTATAATACTTAATACCCAGCTGTAAGACTGACTTTGTAAAACTTCATAAGTCATAAAATGCCTTTCTATTTTCTCCATAACAAGATGACTGTGTGGATTATTGGGAGACGCGTGTAGAGACAGAGAGAGAGAAAAGAAAGGGAAGGCTAGACTGTGGACAAAGGTCCAACCAAGCTGAGTAAATTTGTGCTCTTTTCCTCATTAACGGCAACATTTTGCAGGAAAGAATGGAGAGAGCGCCTGAGAGTCTTTGTATAAACTTCTGTAAATAAAGTTCTTGAATTCTTGAGAGAACAGTGTCAAAAGTGATCCTGGTTTGCTGTTTTCATTTTAAGAAAAAATAAAATGCAACTCGTGAGAATCATTTACTGTAAAGTTCTGGCATTTTCACAGGAACCAAAGCTCATTCTAACAATGAGCCAACACAGTACACCCAAACGTAAGTCATTGTGAAAGCAGCCGGAGAAGTTGCTACAGTATGTAGTTATGCACCCTGATACACATCTCTACATATTCTGGGCTCTAATAGCTTTCTGGCACATCTTGTTATTTCATGATCCTATGTGCATTGCTATGAATCACACAGTATTATACGATCCGGGTGACAATAAGTAAATCTTTTTGTTTGTGTTGGAATGAAATCATGCTTGTAGGAAATAAGACGATCTTATGGCCTATATCTATATATTTTATTTATGACCCTTTCTCATGGTTTCATCACACAGACGGCTGTAGCACTGTAATGCTAAACAGGCCTGACGTGTTTTTACATCCCTACGCAAGAGTGTTGTGCCAGTGTGTAAGGTGATAAAACCACAGTATATACAGTATCTTTCATTCGGTAACATGTAATAGTGTTTTTTTTTTTTTTTTTTACTTTCACCTTTTACAAGGTGTTTAGAGCTTACAGTTAAAATTAGAATGTGTACATCAACATGTCGTTCCCGCTGAACCACAAGGCTCAAACATACAACATACATAACATGTCAGCGTGTTTTAGTTGTATTTTCAGTTCAAGGCTGGATACACAGAGGACAGTTATCACACAAACAAGCAAGGTTTTAAAGCACTGCTACAGACCAGGGATGACAGTAAGCACAATGCAACATATGTGTATAACTGAACTTGTTCTTCCTATGAAAAAACATGGAGATTGTTAGATTTAGCCTATTGCTGTAACAAGCATTTAATGGCACTTACGTATTGATATTTAAACTCTTACATCGTAGATAGTGACTATGATATGAGGTACGTGCTCATCTTCAGAGAAGAAAAGCAAAAGTGGCAATGAGATGAGTCAAACATTCCTATCATCAGTTGCCATGGTGAGCTGAGAACACAGCTTTCTGTGCCTCAAAGCAACCCATTAGTATGACAGAAGAGACTGCCCCATTGCTTTTGCCCACACTCCATTTTCAACCCTTTACACTAACATGTCATTCCAATGTGTCTTGCATTGTCTGTTTGCATGTAGGTCAGATTAGGGTATAGAGTTACTCAGATTCGGAAGAAGATGAATTTGTACAGGACTGAACAAACTGTGCATATATATCGTCTACCTACTGCACCATTTTAAAAGCAGAGTTTTCAGTTAAAAATGTCTAAAGTCAAATGTAGTGACCTTCTAATTGGGTGTGACGTACTGTATGCAGCAACCAAAACAATTTTACCTCGGCTATGCATGAATGTGCATGCATGGAGGTGTGCGCTTTTGCTAAATTCAGTGACGCTTTCACCTCAATTATTGTAGTTTAGAAAGGCAGGATCTGCTCAAAAATGTCAAAGAGTTGTATATATGAAAAAATACTACCACAGAGCCTCGAAGACAGCCAGAATCTTACAAACCTAACATCGGAAAAGTAAAGGCATCTAGTAAAAGATATGCAGGCTCCCTGAGTAATGTCAAGAATAATGGAAACATTTCCTGGCCGTCAACTTGTTCCATTCTGTTGCAAAGCCCACAGGTTGCGTCAGCATCTCTTTTCAGATGCAGTAAGGTGCATTGTATGGGAGGGAGTTCCAAGACAACCAGCTTTTCTTTAGCTTCTGCACAGCCAATAGAACTGTGGTTTACTCACCTTTGCTCTATGATGCATAATGTCAGATTTTTGGTCCTGAACCGCCACTTAAAAAGAATGTGAAGGGCTATTATGAATGGAGTTATTCATCTGCAGTACTATCCATGCTCTTCAGTGTTAGAATAAACAACATGGCTAATTTTGTGTTTTACATGATGATTAATAATAATAGGAATAACCATGACTGCAGTGTTTTGCTGACCTCAACCAAGTAGTCCTTTCAACCAAGATTTTTGCATAAATGTCTATTGTTATTTGTCTATTTACGGGTCTTGGGGAGTACTGCATATGTAAAACAAACAAACAAAGAAGACTCAAGAGGGAGCTGTGCTTGAGTAATTGACAGTTGGGGCTAAAGAATACAAGTTTGAAAATGAAAAAAATGTACAGTGTTTTCTCTTTCCAGTTAGACTTGCCACAGCTTTAATTTCACTTCAAATGATTTCTCATTTGTAAGCAGAGAGCTGAGAAGCTGGCTGGAGCTTGAGGTTCAGCTCTGAGAGGTACTTAATGTCCACCATGAAGGCCGAATCACACAGACACTTACTATCGGGCTTCCACCTCAGGTTTTTCCTTCATCTCTGCATGCTGCATTCAGGGACCACTGAGAAGAACTTGTTGGTCTGCTATTTAAGGCCATTTTCTGTTATAGCTGAAAAAAAACTGCTTTTTTGTACTTATGAACTGCCTTGCTGACAAGCCCGGAGGCACGAGATGTCAGGACTCAAAAATGCAGAACCACACAGCAGCGAAAGGTTTCAAAATAAGAATAATTTATTAACTTAAATCACTCAGGATGATATAACAAAACAAGGGAAGATAATCAAAGTACAAACAAAAGCGCTAAGGATCAAAATGGAAAAATAGCAAACTAATTTGGCAATAGACTACGAGAAAAGTATCAAACAAAAGGCGCAAGGCAAAACTTAAACTCAGAGGAAAAGTAACAACAAAAGATATGACTCAATACTACTAACAAGACTTACTAGGTACTCAGGAGACAAGGATCAAGAAAGCTAGACAGCAAGGCAGTACAAGACATGGCACGAGACAATCTGGCACAGGACAAAGAGAGACGCGGACTATATATACACGAGGTAACAATGAACAGGTGGAGACAATTAGGGCGGGGTGGACAATCACACAGGCGGGAAACACACCGGGAAGTCAAGGGCCTGAAACGAGAGGAGAGTTAGGTTTCACAATAAAACAGGAAGTGCAAGACAAGACATGACGCTCGTGAACAAAACACATTAACAGACTTGACGAGACAAAACAGTACCCCCCCCCTCTAGGGCCGGCTCCTGACGGCCCAGGAACATCAGGATGACGTCTGTAGAAGTCCGTTATCAGAGTCTTATCAATGATGAAGCTCGTGGGGACCCAGGATCTCTCCTCAGGACCATAACCCTCCCAGTCCACCAGGTACTGGAAGCCCCGTCCCCTGCGGCGCACGGCAAGGAGCTTTTTGACTGTGTAGACGGGTCCTCCGTCTACCAGGCGAGGAGGTGAGGGTGGGTCGGTGGGGGGTACCAGAGGGCTCTCTTGGACAGGTTTGATTTTCGACACATGAAATGTGGGATGGACTTTCATGGACCTGGGAAGTTTCAGACGCACCGCTACTGGATTAATGATTTTTGATATGGTAAAAGGGCCCACAAACCTGGGTGCCAGTTTACGTGAGTGTACATGGAGGGGGAGATCCTTCGTGGACAGCCAGACCTTCTGGCCCTGAGAATACTGCGGTGCTTCTCTGCGGTGACGATCAGCCGCTGTCTTCACCCGCGCCTGATTCCTGCACAGCATGCTCCTAGCAGCTGCCCAGATGCGTCGGCATCGTCTCACCAGTGCGTGGGCTGAGGGAACGGTCACCTCCCGGTCATTAACCTCGAAAAGAGGGGGTTGATAGCCATACACAACATGAAATGGTGACATTCCCGTAGCTGCAGTGGGTAGGGTGTTGTGCGCATACTCTACCCACGTAAGGTGGTCACTCCATGACGTTTGGTTTTGTGAGACAAGGCAACGGAGGCAGGTTTCAAGGTCTTGGTTCATACGTTCACTTTGGCCATTGGATTGAGGGTGGTATCCTGAGGTCAGACTAACAGTGGCGCCCAGCATAAGACAGAATTCTTTCCAAAAATTAGACACAAACTGTGGTCCTCTGTCGGAAACAATGTCTTTGGGAAACCCGTGAATGCGAAACACCTCTTTAATCATGACTAGGGCCGTGTCTTTAGCTGAGGGCAATTTGGGTAAGGCAATAAAGTGAGCCATCTTGGAAAATCTGTCCACTACAGTGAGTACTGTGGTGTTACCTCTTGAGAGGGGCAGCCCCGTGACGAAGTCCATCGAGAGGTGTGTCCAAGGTCTCTGGGGAATGAGCAGCGGCTGGAGGAGTCCAGTCGGGTTCTGCCGGGGAATCTTGTTCCTGGAACAGACTTCACATGCCTGAACATATTCCAACACATCTTTTTTCATGGTCGACCACCAGAATCTTTGCCTGATTACGAATTCAGTTCGTTTGACCCCCGGATGACATGTTAGCAAGGATGTGTGTGCCCAATGGATCACCTGCGACCTCAGACGAGCCGGTACGAACAACCGGTCGCTGGGACAGTCTGCAGGGGGTTCTTCACCCTCATTAGCTTGTTGCACATCCTTTTCTATTTGCCAAGTAATCCCCCCTACCACACAGTTCAGTGGTAGGATGGTCTCGGGTTCCTTGGCGGCCGGTTCCGGTTCGTACAGACGTGACAAGGCGTCCGGCTTGGTGTTCTGAGAGCCGGGTCTGTACGACAGCGTGAACCGGAACCGGCTGAAAAACAGTGCCCAACGGGCCTGTCTAGCATTCAGTCTTTTAGCCGTCTTAATATACTCTAAGTTCTTGTGATCGGTCCACACTAAGGACGCTGTTCTGCTCCCTCCAGCCAATGCCGCCATTCTTCCAGTGCGGTCTTGACTGCTAGCAATTCCCTATTGCCCACGTCATATTTTTTCTCAGCCGGGCTAAACTTACGTGACAGATATGCGCATGGGTGAATCTTATTATCTTTGGCTGAGTGTTGAGACAGTACCGCCCCTACTCCCTCGTTGGAGGCGTCCACTTCCACCATGAATTGCTGATGTGGATCCGGGACCGTGAGGACTGGGGCGGTAGTGAAGGCTGTCTTCAGGCGCTGGAAGGCAGCGTCAGCGCCTGGTGACCACTGAAAAACAGACTTGGCAGATGTTAGAGTGTGAAGGGGAGCAGCGACGGTACTGAAGTTCCTGATGAACTTTCTGTAAAAGTTGGCAAACCCTAGAAATTGCTGTAATTTCTTTCGGTTGACTGGGACTGGCCACTTAGCCACAGCGCTCACCTTTTCAGGGTCCATCTGAATCTGGTTTTTAGTTATGATGTAGCCCAAAAAGGAGACTTGGTTGGTGTGAAATTCACACTTTTCGGCCTTAACATATAGATGATGTTCTAACAGTCGTGAGAGTATGAGTCGGACATGACGCTGGTGAGAATCCAGGTCAGGGGAGAAGATCAGGATATCGTCAAGATATACAAACACAAAGTCATTTAAATAGTCTCTCAAAACATCATTAACATACCCTTGGAAAACCGCTGGGGCGTTAGTTAATCCAAAGGGCATCACCAGATATTCGTAGTGGCCGCTAGGGGTGTTAAACCCGGTTTTCCACTCGTCCCCTTCCCGGATGCGGATCAGGTGGTAGGCGTTGCGGAGGTCCAGTTTGGTGAACCACTGAGCCTGTTGCAACAGTTCAAACGCAGATGACATTAATGGCAGAGGATAACGATTCTTGACAGTGATATCATTGAGAGCGCTATAGTCAATGCAAGGTCTGAGAGAGCCATCTTTTTTGTCAACAAAGAAAAATCCAGCCCCCGCGGGGGAGGATGAAGGTCTGATGATTCCGGACTTGAGGGACGCCTGGATGTATTCATCCATGGCTTTGCGTTCGGGAACCGAGAGAGAATAAAGTCTCCCCTTGGGAATGGGAGCGCCTGACAGCAGCTCTATGGCGCAGTCAGAGGATCTGTGAGGCGGTAGAGAAGTGGCTTTAATTTTATTAAAGACCTCCTTGAGGTTCAAATAGCACCGTGGCACCCGAGCCAACTCCGGGTACCGATCATCTTCGTCCTCCGGCATCGTAGCACCTGCTGCGCTCTGGACGTTCACACTGTGAATAGAGACACAAGGAGAGTTTGTCACGCAACCCCCCCCCCCCCCCCCCATCCCAGGATTTTCCCAGTTTCCCAGTCAATGTGGGGGTTATTTTTGCGGAGCCATGGATAACCCAATATGAGAGCGTGCTGAGCTGAGTGGAAAAGGTGGAAATTGATAGATTCACAATTATCATCACCTATAGTCAGCTCACATGGTTCAGTACAGTGGGTTATTTGAAACAGAAAATGTCCATTCAACGCACTAGCACTTATAGGCTGAGACAGTTTTTTAACTGCTACCTGAAAGTCCCTGGCCACTTGCCAGTCCAAAAAGTTCTCATCAGCCCCTGAGTCAATTAGTGCTTCAAAATCACAGAGTTTATTGTTCATGAACAGAGTTACCTTAATCAGGATGCGAGGAGGATAATGTTCAGGCTTTCGGCTCACCAACGTCCTCCTCTCGGCTGGTGAGCCTGCTCTTTTACCTGACACGTAGCTAGGAGGTGTCCCTGCTCACCACAGTAGAAGCATGCGTTCTCCTTGCGGCGGCGGTTCCTCTCTTCCGCAGTCAGTCTGGTGCTTCCAATCTGCATGGGCTCCTCCGCTCCAGGAGGTGGCAGGCTGGGCACAGTTGGCTGAGGTGCTGGTGGCGGACCGAAACGGCGACCCTCCTCCCTAGCAGGTGGTCGGTAGCTGTCCCCGCGGCGCGCGCTCTCCCTCCGGCGATCCCTCTCCCGCTCGCACTGACGGGAATCGATGCGGATGGCCGTAGCGATGATGGATTCCAGATCACCCGGAAGATCCAGGGGAGCCAGCTGATCCTTCAGCGCCTCGGACAGCCCGTTGACGAAGGCATCATTTAATGCGGGTCCGTTCCACCCACTGTCGGCTGCCAATCTGCGGAAGTCTATGGCATAGTCAATGACTCTTCGCTGGCCCTGCCTCAGACGCAAAAGCGCTCGTGAGGCTTCATGGGCTGGCGACTCATGATCAAAGATGGTTGACAGGGTTTTGGAAAAAGTCTTAACATCTTGGCAAATCAAGGATTCCCTCGACCATTCAGCCGTAGCCAAAGCCGAGGCTCTCCCGGTCAGGTGGGAGATCATGAACGCCACCTTTGAATGTTCATTAGGATACGCACCGGGGTACTGTGTGAAATGCAGATCGCATTGGACCAGGAAGGCTCTGCAGCCGCCGGAGTCCCCGGAAAACCGCTCCGGCGCAGCAAGACGTGGAGCTCCCCAGGTAAGGTCGCGGACCGGTGGTGGAGTAGCTGGCTCGACGGGGGGCTCCCCAGCGGGCACAGCGGAGTTAGCAAGGTGGATGTTCATTCGGTGGATTTTCTCGGTAGGTAAGTTTATCTGTGCCATGGCTGATCTTTGTAACTCGCTTTGTCTATCGGCAAGATCCTTAACCCCCTGATGAATGCTACGCAGCTGATCCTCGTGTTGGTGGAGGAGGCTGCCCTGAGCGGTTAAGGCTGTGCGTAACTGGTTTGGATCTGCTGAGTCCATGTTTGGCCAGATTGTACTGACAAGCCCGGAGGCACGAGATGTCAGGACTCAAAAATGCAGAACCACACAGCAGCGAAAGGTTTCAAAATAAGAATAATTTATTAACTTAAATCACTCAGGATGATATAACAAAACAAGGGAAGATAATCAAAGTACAAACAAAAGCGCTAAGGATCAAAATGGAAAAATAGCAAACTAATTTGGCAATAGACTACGAGAAAAGTATCAAACAAAAGGCGCAAGGCAAAACTTAAACTCAGAGGAAAAGTAACAACAAAAGATATGACTCAATACTACTAACAAGACTTACTAGGTACTCAGGAGACAAGGATCAAGAAAGCTAGACAGCAAGGCAGTACAAGACATGGCACGAGACAATCTGGCACAGGACAAAGAGAGACGCGGACTATATATACACGAGGTAACAATGAACAGGTGGAGACAATTAGGGGGGGGGGTGGACAATCACACAGGCGGGAAACACACCGGGAAGTCAAGGGCCTGAAACGAGAGGAGAGTTAGGTTTCACAATAAAACAGGAAGTGCAAGACAAGACATGACGCTCGTGAACAAAACACATTAACAGACTTGACGAGACATAACACTTGCAGGCTGGATCAAGCGGTCTCACAGCGGGTATAAGGCCCAGAGGCTGGAGGTCCCAACCCCTGGTGTACTCTTTTAACAAAAAAATGTAATATGAATAGTTTTAATCGTGATAATTTCCTGGAAGGCACTGACAACTTAGATGTAGAAAACGAGAATAATAATTTGATTATTATTATTAGTAGTAGTAACAGTAGTAGTAGCAGGCGTTGTGGTAGTAGTCGTAGTACAGACATGATCATTCTGTCGAAGGAGATTCCAAATGGTTCAGTATTGCATCATGTCTTGTTCACAATTTATATTTTCAGTTATAGAGGATGTTACATCCTCTATAACTAATGTTAACGCTCATCTTTATGCAGATGATACAGTTATGTATTGCTTTCCTACATTTGCACAGAAACAGAGCTAATTTTGTTATGCTCAGAAGGAAGCAGTCATTGAGGCTGTGTTCCGGTCTGTTTTGGATTATACTGATGTTATCTATAGACACGCCTCTGCATTCACTCTTGAACCCCTAGATTCAGTTTTTTACTCCGCCCTAAAATTCATTACTGATAACAGTTCTACTCGTCATTGCACCTTGTATGAAAAGGCTGGGTGGGCATCTCTAACAGTAAGCCAGGACAGGCATACAGTTTCTATTTACTGTAAATATGAAGCCCTTAATGGCAACATGTCATCATACATCATGTCCTAATTAAATTAGTCCAATAGTCACTATTAACCTGTTCAAGTGATTGGCTAATGCTCAAATTCCAATGTGCAAACACACTGAATTTGAGAAAACTGATTTTAGTTTTTGTGGTGCACACACCTGGAACATTTATAACACACATTAAAACTGAGCACATTTGTAGTTAAAGTTCAGTTTAAAACCATGACTACAAACGATTCCACTCTTGAATGTAACGGTTTTGTTCTGTTGTTTGTTTTCTCATTAATTATCTTTATGTGTATTTATGCTGTTTTACCGCAACTCTCCACATCACTGGAAATGAGGGCATGCCCTCAGTGATTCTCCAAGATTTAAATAAATGTAATAAATAGCAGAATATTATTTACTATTAAAATGTTTTCCACAGATAAATGCAAAACAAATGCAAAACACTGAATATTAGAACTATAGCTAAGAACACCAAATTATCCAGCACATTCCTTCCCTTCAGTACTTCAATAAGAATCAGCCAGTAGATCAAATTTTATTTGATACCTTACTGGTTCGGAATGTCAGGAGTGAAGTTACACATTTTTTGAGTCACTTAAACATAGCCAGAGTTCAGAGTCAACATGTCATGCTCATTATAGAAAATGCAGAGCAAGACACTTGACAAGTGGCTGCATTGCATGCAAGTCTTTTATGAGGAGCTTTTTAATCTCTTTGGGGTTCCACTAAGATTAAAAATTAAAAGATCTTCAGATGTGTAGAGTTGAGCTTGACAGCCTCGACTGTAAATAAACTTTATTTTTGCGTTTGTTTGCTTTATCCTGCCTTTTGATTATGTCCTAATCCTGTGCTGCTACTAACAGGGTCCACAGATAAGAACTGGGTAATTATACATGTAGCACAGTCCAAAAACATGCAGGTCAGTGGAGCTCTAAATTGTGTTAAACTGCATGAATGGGTGTTAGTCTCTGTGTTTCAGCCATGTGAGTAACTGGTGACTTGCCCAGGGTGTACCCCACCTCTCACCTAACGTTAGCCAGGATCAGCTTTAGCAACCTTCCGAAAGATAAGCGGTTATAGATAATGGATAGGTAAGGATTTAAATGGACCACTCTGTTAGCTGAATACGTGTGTCTTCCACTCAAGTAGTAAGTAGTAATGGTATTTAATGGGGAGAGCCTCTAATTTCAGCCAATTAACTTTATACCCTGACATGCAAAAGAATGGTAAAAAGTGCAGGAAGTGTCGGAAACAAAGAGGGGAATATCGTCCACGTAAAGCATCAGCCAACTGGCCAATTTTTATTGCTGGGATTGTTGGATTTGGGCAAATTGCTTCTAGAGGTTCCAGGGCTAGCGCAAAGGGACCTGGAGAGGTGGTGTCCCTGTGCCTGCTGCAGTACTTGAAATAAGGTAAAATAAGGCCATTAATAAGCATTGCAACTTTAGGTATATAGAAGCCTTAGCTAGCTAATGAATTTATCACTGAAACCAAATGATTTAAGAGTGAGAAATAAATGTGTGACTCCATCCTATCAAGACACTTTTCTGTATCTATTGAAATAGCAACTAAAGTGGAATTATCATTTGAGTGGGCCGTGTGATATTAATAAGTTATGTGATATTGTTGGCATAGCTTCATTTAGGGATAAAGCCCACCCGACCATAGTGGATCAGGGATGTAGTGACTTTGTTGAGCTGGTAAGCCAACAACTATTCTGGCAGAGGCTGGGTGTTTCTTGTGTCTAATGCCACAATGATGGTGCACCTCTCATCTCCACCTGGCAAAACTGCACCTATGCATTTGTCATCTCCAAGAATAGATTCAGTCCTCTCCTTTACATTTTTCTCAGTCTCCCAATTATAGAAATATTTTTGCCACGTCTGCCTCGTTTTCTACTTCTTATTTCACATCAAGATATCTAGGAAGCTATTGTCTGTCCTCTCATCTTTCAAATCTATGTAGTCCTTGTGCTTTCTTACCTCTTGATCCTTTGACTACCTTTCTGTTTCAGTGAGACTTTTTAGCTTTTTATCTTCTCCTGTTGTTTTCTTGCCGCTCTTCTTTTTCAAGTTTATACTTGTCCTGTCTCATCTTAAATAAGCTCTGAGCTGAACAGTGGTGCTGCTGCTCTCACTCACAATTTTCTGTATGTATGCAGTTTTCACCAGCTTTGCCCCTACCCTGTCCTTGTGTGTGGGAATACCTCCACCTTGTTCTGTTAATCGCTGGTACTGGGCTTAAAAAACATATTACTTCCCATCCACTGCTGTCCACAGCAATGCTTTGTTTGAAAGCAGTCCATAAAATGTAACCTGCATTATTATTTTTAACCTATAACTCAGTTTCTCTGTTAAAAGCTGCATTGAGATATTTTTCTTGCTAGAGGGTTAGGAGGAATACTTTAAAACAAACTTACTGGTTTTAATTTTCCTTACTGGTAGTTTTCAGACTTAGCATTGTTCTCTTCAAGCAGTTGATGCTTCACTGCAGTTCATTCACCAGCTGCTTTTGCATCCAACTGATTTGTAATGTCCAACCATACATTTTGCACAGACAACCACCATAACCTGACCCTTCTTACTGATTACTCTATGGTCATGCTAACACTGTCTGCCACCTAGCTCCTCCACCAACCTTATATGCTTATGCTCCATCATATATATTACACATCCAACAGAAACAGACCGACATAAGCATTGGAATCCATTCTTGCCAAGGATGTCAAATGCAAAATCCAATATTCCTGTATATTTTAACCATGCTTCAGTCTAGCAATTCATAAAGTGATCGATTTGCACCGGACAGGTTGTATAAGACCACCTTGCTTGAGTGTGTGAGGAAGAAGTGACTGGAATATAAGTGTAACAGGCAGCCCTGCTAATCCTCTCCATATTAGAGGGAGTCATTTGGTTCATTGCTAAAATAACAATCCATTAACCAGGTGAAAAATAACTTCATCATTCTGTATTTATATATCGAGGCAATTTTACCATTTTACTCACGCACCTGGGAGCCAATTAGTCAACTACTTCACAAACTGGCTTTTCTAATGCAGGTTCAAAGAACAAATCAAGGGAACCTGAATAATAAGAAGAGCAGGAGGTGAGGGCTGTAAGTTTAACAAACCAACATATGCATCTGGTTGCCATTCTGTGTGTGAAAATAATGATGAAAGCAGGATAGACCTCTTTTTATGGTGTTGCTCTTATTATTTCCAATGTATTAAAATATATATTCAAATGTACTCAACAGTACCTGAGCTTACTCCTCATAAACTCCCTTAGATTGGCCTCTTCAGTTGTTTGCCCTTATTTGTATCACCTGTCCCACTTGGTATAAATGTCAGTAAGGTGACTGCTGTATTTCACTGAAGAAGGTGGTTTGCCAAAACATTGAGTTTCTAGGTTGAAATAAATGCATCAGTTATGAGTTTGCAGCTTTCCCATTCTTTTTATGTGTCTTAAGCCTTTCATATTTGTTAACTTTATAAACTTTGAGATCTTCACTAGAATGTAAATGTTCTGGGAGTCTAAACAGTATTTGGCTGCACAGCATGCATTTGTAGTTCTGAGCCCACCTGCAGGTCAGTTAGGTTTAAATGGTTACATAAAAATTATGAAGGGGTTTGGGTTGTGGAAAAAGTGAGCTTGTAAACAAGAGATAAGCGAGCAAATGTGACAACTTGTGGAATCAGTGAGCAATATTTCTAGACATCACCCGACATTGGCTCAGCTCAGCTGTGCAGTCTGGGTTGGTTTAAGATAAGGTAATAACCCTGGGCGCTATGCTTTGTCTCGAATTCAAGCCAGGGAAGAACATGATAGAATTTCCCTTTTTGGGGAGGAGTGTTCCCCTGCAATGACCTTTCAAATTCATTTTTTAAAATCACATTACATACTCAGGGTTATGGGGCGTTGAAGCCCATCCCATCATGCAGTGAGTGAGAAGTGTGTTAGACCCTGGACAGGCTAACAGTCTGCCACAGTACAGTGCATGGAGACAAACATACACGTTTATACCTACAGATAATTTCAATCAAATCTACTTATCTGCATGTGTCTGGGTTATAGAAACCACCCCAATCAGATCCAAGCCAAATTTGGAGGTATTTTAGATGCGATTCCAATTGGAATTCTACAGATGTGCCTCAGTCTGGATGCTCCGGCTACTCAAATCAGATTTTAATGTGTCTTTTGCGTCACTCGCAACATAACACGCTGCTAACAACAGAGCTGCACGGACGACAACAAAGAACAGTCCTCTGCAGAGGAACTTGACAGCAGATTTGTTTAAAGGGCAAGACAATGGAGCACCATTTTTCTGCTTCCCTGTTGGAAAGCCGTGTCACCACCATGTAGTTACTGATGCCTACATCGTTACCACAACAACCCAAAAAAACAGTGCAGAAAGTCTGTCTTACACATCTTATTTGAGAAACAAATCTGATTTGCCTGCTGTCTAAACAAAGCCTAAGAGAATATGTAAACTCCACACAGAGCCCCCAAGCCATTTTTGAACACAGGACCTGAGCTACCATGCTGCTCACAACCTTTTAAACTACAAAACAAAATTGCATAAATTGGGATCATCTTTGTTGACTTGTACTAAGGGTTACGAGCAATGTATTAAGCTCAGTTTCTTCACAATAATTTCCATATGCAGCGGCATAACAGGAACACTTTCTGGTGACAAAAAAAAAAAGACATGTGAAAAAGCATGCACGCGATTTAGGAAAGATAATTTGCCACAACAGTATTGCTGGCTTCAGGTAAACAAGCCTTATTAATCTCATTTGTGGTCTGTTCAAAGTAAACCACTATGTTCTCACCCTTTCTTAAGTGATTTCACTAAATTAGGTTGTACTAGTAGGTGGTACTAGTAAACGTAATTTGATTTAATTTTCATTGAGCAGCTCTCAAGCCTCTGAATTGAAGTTATATATCTAGCTGACGCTCTGATGTGTTGCAAATAGACACGGGTCTGTCAGTTTGCCTGAAGGCCCCCAAACTGCAGCTAGTTAATGAGGCTAATAAGTTCAGCTGGGTACAGCTGTGTTAACCTCACTTTAGCTCTTTCACTTGCATTGAAAGGTAGTCCATGACAGGAAAAAAGATACATCACCTGTTTAAAATAAAGCTTAAACAGCCATGAAGCCAGAAAGTGGCTGCGAAGCATAGCATTTAACCACAGGAAATAATGCCTTTGTTTCTGCTGAACACTTCTGTGAGTTCCACAGGTACAATACAGCAGGCCTATGATGAGCACCAGCTATTGTGATAAAAAATACATTTAAATTAAACTATTTATTTCTGGATCTTATGTGATTTATTATACAGTAACTGTAACTAGTTGCAAATATAACTTCACTGTGAAAGTATTTTGCATTCATATTTGAACAAAGCAAATTACTGACAATAATTTTAATTGTGAACTTGTTAGCATGCTGAGGTTAGTATATTGTAAGACCACTGTGCCCAAGTGAGCTGCTAGTGTCGCTGTCAACTTTTAAACCACAATCTTTGCTTAACCTTAACAAGTAATTTAGTTGCCTGACCCCAACAAAACCTTAACCGTAGTGGCAGCAAATCAGTCATATAACTCATTTTAGTGAGAGTCAGAAGCATTTTGGATGCCACTGAGACATTATGCTGTCCTGGTGAATGGAGTACAGAACCAGGGTGGAATTATAGGTTTTCTAGATGCAATGATAAATGGGTTTTTTTGGGAACTGTGTTTTATTGACTATCAAGTCACATTTTAATAATTGATTTTTAATACATATTTTACTAATGAACCCATTCCCATTCCAGTCCGGAAATCCTCAAGTGTTGTGATACAGACGTTTATTGACACATCCAGACGCGTATCTCCTGGCCGCAAGTCCCACTCTGAGCAACAGAGGCATTCCTCCTCTGTTGTCATCAATGAACATTGTCCACAAGAACACCACCAGTTACCGTCTACTCGTGGACGCGCAGCCATTTGTTGTTGTTTGGCCAGCTGTTCCTCTCTCTCCTTTCAACGAGCTCCTCGTCCGTGTACTCTGGCTCAAAACGGTAAGGACGTACATCGTAAACAAAGTCATCGTCCACCACCTCAGAGTCGGAATAATATTCATCCATTTTGTGAAAAATAACAGTTGCAAACTACAGAAATTGACAGAAAATGATGTCATCCACGTCAGAGGTAGTTGTCTAGAGACACTGGATGTTGATAACATGCCACCACGGGCTCAGAGGGGAATAGCGCCAGCATATCATAACAAAATATTGGAATATGAACGAGTTTCGCCGCAGATTATGCGTTTATAGAGGCTACGCACAGGTGCCCCGATTACTCGCATTATACGGATATACGCACCGCTCCTCTGGGGCTAATTTCTTCAAAACGACTCCAAATGCCTCTAAAGTTGTCTGGGTGTCTAAATGGTCGTATTTAATGCTACAAATAAAGTCCAGGTTGTAAAAAACGAAAGTTATCCTTTAACGTTTGTGTCAATTGACAGGCGGCCACACAACACTGCAACGTTCCACCTACGTTGGAGCCTGAAAAGTTTTCCTCACATTTTTTTCTGGAGTTTTTCTGTTTTACATTCCGTGTTATTTGTTGTTGTTGTTGTTTGTTAGACCATTTTTGTTTGTTGAACAGAAAGAAGGGAACCATGAACGGTGTCTTGACCTCAGGCTATCAAATATCAATTCAATTCAGACCAGGATGAATGGTCTGCATGGACAGAAATATCGTGCAACAGTAACAGAGTGATAACTGATATACACACGCACAATGGCAGACTGTCCGTGGTGTGTTTACAGCCTCTTGCCTATTGTGTGGTCTTTTGTCAATTATACAACAAAGCTTTTCCACAACAAATACATGAGCCCTTACTATCTCCACAGCAAATCAATATACAGCTTAATACTCTTATGTGGTATCAAATTTAGAATAAGCCTTAAATGTATTCTTTTCAATTGAATATGTATCAAAAATCATCAGCAAATATCACATTACACAGCGTCCCACCTTTTTTTTTTAATTTGGTTTGTACATATTAATGCATTTAAGGAGTGGAAGTACAATTATGAAAATAAAAGGCATATTATAAATCATACTCATGGCCAATAACATCTCAAACAAATTCCTTCTATTTCCTACAGCCCTTAGGAACCAATTTCAATTTATTTATCCACAAACGCTAATTAGACTCTACCAGCATACTGGTGGCATGAGTATAAATACACTAATATGTAACTATCAGATAAATGACTAGTTCAAACACTGCTTTACCTGTGAAATGATGCACAGTGTTATGAATTGCTGCTCATTTTCATAGTTATTTTTATTTTATCCAAGAAAAGAGTGTCAATAAACTTAAGACGAAAATATGAAAGGTCTGCAGGAAGGAACAGAAACAGCGTCCAAGTTTGACTCCATGAACACTGCAGAGGATCTTAATGTTCCACCTACATATTGTGTATTTTTCTATTTTCCATTTTCCGGATGCAAATGCCAACTCAGTGTGCATGTGCACATGAGTGTGACCGGCTTGTTTATGTGGTTTTGGAAACCAGAGGTGCAAGCGCCATCCTGACACAGCAGAATCTGGATAAAGATTGGAACAGGCTGAATACACTGAGTAAGAAAAGTACAGTATCAGCAGGTGAAGTTTGGACGGGCGTCAACAATGGTGATCATCCCCTCTCAACCTTTTTTAAGGCAGTAGACAGTTTCCTTCAATTAAACTATGTGGATGGGAGGAGAGTGCAGGCTGGCTTCTCCAATGAGAGAAAGGTTGCACAAACAGAGACACAAAGCACAACCATACAGCACCCCAAATATTAATGCATATCGCAATACCCTTCCATCGGCCCAACCCATTGGCCCAGATGCACATATATCAAGAACTACTAGATAGATTCACATCAAATTTTTTACAGACGTTCTTGGTTCCCAGAGGAGAATTCCGTCAACTTAAGTGATCCCTTGACTTTCCCTAAAGTGGCGCCACATGGCTGACGTGCACAGACAGTCATGTCCCCCTCAGGAGGAACTGTAATAACTCTGGTGTTCCACTTGATTTTTTTCCATCACCACCATCAGGTGGTGGTGGTGATGGAAAAATCAGATGGAAAAAAGTTGAATTTTTCTCTGAGGTGGCACTGAAATAGCAGGCTTTTGCATTTAGGCTACAACTAGTGCAAACTGTATTTCAGCAGGATATGGATTATTTCTGTTGTCCGTGTTTTGATTTAGTAATTAGAAAGGTTGCTATTGCTTTTCCACATTTAGGCATATTTACATGCAGACCATTGCAAATGTAAGTGCGACTGAGCAGCGGTCTGCCTCAACTGCATTTTGAGGTGCACATAAATGCTGACTACATAAAAAAAGGAGATGAATTCAACATGTTGTCTATGAAAAGACTTTCACGAAGGCGTTTGGTGAAGATGCCTTACTGTAGCCACAAACTCTTACTCCATGAACTTGCCCTTATACCAACATTACAGTAGGTATTTTGGCCTCCAAAACTGTGCTACACTACCAACCTACCTCAACACCACCTCTGCACCACCACCCATCACAGCACAATAGAAACATTTGGATCTCCAAAAAATGCTCAATGCTGCATGTATTTAAGCAAATAGAACATAGCATTTCACCTGTTTTCAGCTCTGATATATCACTTAAAGTGTTTATTTTTTTTCTTTTTTTCTTTTTTTTTTTTGGTTGGTTTTGGTTTTTGTTTTGGCATGGTGATTGGGTCAGAAAGTACTTGTCTGGAAGATATTTGCCACTCTGATCTTATGACCTATATCATGGCCTGAGTGGATGCTTAGCTTTAGAACCGTGTCTCTATAAGCTTTGTTTGCATCTTCACAGCCTTCATCCTGATTCAGACAGACACTTTTGACTGTGGCGTTTTCATTGTTTTAACGACTATGGCCAGTAATTGAAACGTTTCCTTGAATTTTTCCAACAATTGGACATTTGTAAAGGCCAGGGATGAATAAGGACATAAAGATAAATGGGATTGATGGTGGGCAAGAAAATGGACAGCAAGATCGAAGAAAATGTCATTTATCATGAACTCAACAAATACGCTATTTGCAGCTTGAAAGCAGTGAAGCAACAGAGTAATCAACCCTGTCTGCGGTCATTTTCATCCCATGCTGGATGACCTTAAAACATCAATTTTGTGTTGTGTAGTGAAATAATGAGACATGTACTTGAGTACATAGGGTAAAGGCGCAACAAACAAGTCAGTGAAGCAGTTACAAGAAGTGAGAAGAAGAACAGGGAATGGGGCTAAAAAGACAAGAGATGGAAAAGTCTAAATGACCTCTGGCACATGACTGGGAACAACCAAACAAAATGCATCATTTGCTCTTCATGTGGAACATAAAAAAAAAAAAAAAAAAAAAAACATTTCCACAAAGGATAATGTTTTTCACTCGGATAGATGTTGAATGTTGAACTGCCCACGCCCTAAAGGCTGTTTAATGTGACAGCCTGTATTGAGGCTGGACTGTACAGTTGTCAGTCAGTGATAACTACACAAGCAGTCACAGATGATTTTACATGACAGTAATTGGAAAAATAAAAGGTGCATGAAGGGATAATGTAAAGGTTGACACCATTTTCATTTGTGAGACCAGTCAAGATCAGTTATGTTTCACGTCAAACCAACAGCAATTATTTTGGCGTTAAGAACTTATTTTATTCATTTTTATCTCCCTTTGTTTCATTTCTGGCATATTTACCCTAAAGTGAGCAAGAGGAGGGAGTAAGAACAAGCATCAAGAGGGGGAGGACATCTTAATGTCTGCAGTCAATGCTTTTCATCATCTCTCATTCCGGCTCTTAGGAATCTTTGTCAGTGTTGTGTGATCTCCAGATCTCTTTTCTCTGATTGAAAAGAAGGCTCTACAGTCTACCTACTCCTCACTTACAGAAGCCATTTTTTTGTCTCTTGCCCAGAAAATGCCACGTTTACAGATGGAGGGCACTCCACAGTCAGGGCACGTTCAATGGTTCATTACTGGGAGCAGGAAGGAGAAGGAAGAGGTAGACAGATGTGAAGAAAGAGACAGATTAAGGAACAAAGTGATTGAAAGGTAAGAGATAGGAATAAAAGGATGGAATGGGGATAAGGTGAGTCACAGGAAGAGGTTGTGAAAACAGTTACAACAAAAGAAGACAAAAGTGTGCTCCTGTCTGCACTCTCAGCCACATATTTGCAAGCAAGGAGAGAAAAATCTGAGTGTTTCTCAAATTGCAAGCAATATTTCATTTTTCCTCCTCTTACAGCACCCTACAGTTAGACTCCATCAGTCCAAATTTATGAGCTCCTTGAAAAAATTTGCCATCAGTCTCAATCTTTCTCTCAGTTTCTCCTCATTTAATTTGTCAATATCTTTCCATTTATCTTGTAAGACTTAAATATGCTATCATTTATGTGCTACTTAGACCGGAGGTATATGTCATTAGGAACAAATTAAATATTAAGTTTCAAAACGTATAAGTGTTATATTCAGTAAGTCCAGAAAACAAGTATGCAGCCGCAGTCAAAGACAGAAAATCATTTTCTGCTGTATGCATAATGTCAGGTTTGCTGCTTAATAAACTCTAAATTGGACTCCCAGAGCATCTGTTTGGACAAGTGGTGCAGTTTCTGCATTTCAGTGTCTAACCCATCACCACCCTAAAGGGAAATCTCCTCTAATGAAAATCTAAGGCCTGGGTCCCTGGGTGTCTTGCTTGCTTTGAAAATATTTTTAATTTAGAAGGAAACACCTTTTTGGTTCAGTAAGCCCTGAAGTTGTCATCCATCCCCAGAATTTCTCAAACTGGAATGGCTCAAGTGTAAATACTCTGTGCTGTGTGTGTATTACTGCATGCTGGAGAGAGAGATGCAGCTTCTTTGCTACACTGGCTCTTCAGGTATGTGTACTGTATGGTATATTTGGTATTCAGCTCTGTTCAACCTGACAGAGGAACAGATTTTGAACAGAAAATGATCAGACGAGGACATTTAGAGGCTGTCCTCTCAAGAAAAATGGGAGCATCTGTCGTCTCAGAAAATGGCCAAAAACAACATTTGTCGATGTTCAGATGACAACGGCCTCTAACGCCCAAGGAATTATGACTGTTGTCTGTTCAGAGCAAAGGAGGAAGTTGGGTGATTTTATTACAGAGCCACAAAGTCTGCATAGGGAGGAGGTCGTGGTGGATGGTTGAGTCAACAAAATGACTTATTTTAATTCAAACCATGATCTTTTCCAAACTATAATCAAGTATTTAACCTGTTGTCAGATCATAAAACAGATTCATTTTCCCGCTAGTAATTTGTAGCAGTTTGGAAAGGCATGGACGAATGGTATCATCCTGCCAATGCTGGATATCTGATCATAAAGCGCTCTTTCTGTCATGGAGGGAAGCTACAAACAACAAATTTTAGCGGGAACTTCTTGCTTTGGCTAAAGCATCTCACTACGAGCACCATTTTCTTATCACACATGCTGAAAACAAGCGTTTGTGCTTTTTTCAGCTTGCACGTGCAATCACAATATGCATGCCTTGGAAAATGGACTTGTGGAGCAACAACCCTGCCTCCTCCATCACTGGCAAATGTACTTTGTAGGAAATGTAATGCTGCGGAAATTAGGTTTATTTGTCAATAGAATGAGGAAGTGTTGATATTGACTGTATCTGCCACGTCTCAAATGCCAACGCAACTTGTTAACTGGATCTGCAAAAAGCAAGCAAAGCACAATTCATGTTGCTATGATAATGTTTAGGCAACTCACGCAAAGAAGAGACAGAGGGCCACATCCATCCTTAACTAGCACTCAACAATAGTTTCTCTCAGTCATGAAGGCAAGCCGACCACGATCTCTACCAGACCTTAGCTGAGACTAGAGTCTTCCGCATTTACATAGTACAAGCCATCTGAGTCAATGAACATTACCTGAAAGGTAGCGATTTTCCTGCCCTTATACTAAATATTCTTATTTTTCAGTCATCTCAGCCACCCTCACCTCGCCCCTCACCGGCCTTGTTGAAATTTTACAAATCATCAGCTGAATATATGGGAGTCATTTGCCACAGCTGATAGAAACATCTGTACCAGATACAGCTGTAATCCCCGAAGGAAATCTCACAGTGTTTTGTTTTCTTAATCAACTTGCAAAAAAAAAAGAAAAAAGCACTATTCTCAATGCAGATTTATGCACCACTCACAAGCATTTTTTTCTGATTCTGTAAGAAAATCAGCATTTCCCAACAGATCCTGGCCAACCCTCGGGCAAGGATTTTTGCATCTTTTACAGGGGTGGAAGGTGGGCCAATGGGTCAGGAGGGGTATTTTCAGCCGAAAATGATCATAGAAATATTATAGGAATACTACAGCCAGCAGTGTGTCTCTATGATTCTGATTCTGATCATGAAGGTGACACTACTCTCTAGAGTATACTGGCAATGGTATAGTATAGAATTGAATATTTGTAGTAGTATAGTTTATTGAAAAAAGATGGACTGAGAGGAAAGAGGAAAAAAAAGTCTGAATCCATCTGCTACTTCAGCACCACAGACAGCTCCATGGATTTATCAATACTCAGCACAGTTAGCCTCCTGATAATTCAAAGCCGTGGTCGGGGCCAGAGATTCTAACTTCTGACCCAACAAACCTCAGTCAGATAAAGGATCAATGAGTCAGACTAGACTGACATATTCAACTGAACAACCCCTCTGCTGCTAAGGGATGGAGGGGGGGGGGGGGCTGAAGGTTAACAAGGGGCATTTTGCTAATAAAGGGGATGGCATCCTCCCACCCCCCCTCAAATCCCCTACTGTCTACATAATTCAAGTGCAGCCAATCCCGGGGCTGCACTGGTGCAGCAGGCATTATTAAGTACACAGGAAGTCCTCACACCTCCCATCAGAGTTGAAACTGTGCAAAAAGAAATTACTCGGCCCAGATCTAGATGTTTTGCTGTGTTTGGGTCCTCAGAAACTGGTCTACCTGCAGGGGAGGCCCTTTATAGAGGCAAAGAATCACTCATTCCTCAGTTGGGTGTTTAAACCATTAAAAACCCAGCACCCAAATGATAAGATGGTCTCAGAGGCTGCAGGATTTCACTTTCAACGAAAGATTTCAAGTAAAAGAGCCTTAAATCTCCATTCAGTACACATGGAAGACCCGGAACTAGGACTCTGAGAGCCAGGCTCTCTACCAAGCCTTTACAGATAAAGGATACAACAGCAGAGAGAAATACCACTCATCATTGTAGAAGACATGTTCCACATAATTGTGAGATTACTTACAATGTACGACCCTGTAACTGGTAACTCCAGCACCTCCATCAGGACTCGCCGACTGTGACCTTGGAAGATACAGTTTCAGACCCTCAAAAAGAGAAAAAAACATGTTTAGTGGCCCAATCTCCGCTCAGATGAAAATGAGAATGTGATTAATTGAGAGTCAATCCAAAAACCACAAGCTTACAGCAAAGCTACACAAAGCTAGTGCATCAGTGGGTGTTGGGGGAACTGATGTGGCCTTTCTTTGAGCGTACCAACAGACGCATGCGTAGATTACTTCTCACATTCGGTTGGACTTCCCCTCTCAGAAAGCATTGGTTGAGGAGGTGTCACACACTCTTACACAGGCAATTCTGTCTCTGTGGGGTGTATCAGATATCCAGAGATCCAATTTCTTTCTTAAGTCTTCAGAGCAACCTGTGAAAAATGACAGGTATCACTTCAGTTTACTGAACTAACAAGAAATGGGGGGTGAGAATGTGAATCTGGTTCCACTACACTCCTGGCTGGTCAATGTGTTTGCTTTATTTTAGAGACCTGTGGATATTACCTTGTAGTGTTAGTTGTCTTATGTTGTTTTGTATTAATTGTTGTAGCAATGCTAATCTGCATATGTATAGAGGTGTATAGAAATAAACAGTAAAGCTGTAGCCATGAATACACTAAAATATATGCACAATGAACATGTGCAGCAGTTGCAGCAGGCAGTGCAGTGCACTGCAGAATAAACAGCTGGAGTTATGATATGACGGTATAGACTGTGGTATATGATCAAACATAAAGTTAAAACTGTTGTAAATTGGGAGGAAAGAAACAAGGCTCTTCACAAAGCTCCCTGCCAATTGAATAATCCTCTACTTCACCCTTACAGTCAAACACACCTGGTTTCTTGAATCTTGAAGTTTATCCTCTCCTCGTTTGCCTTTGAAATGGAACATTTACTGCTTGTGTCTACGCCATTCTGCCAGACTTCCACATGGTTAATAAGGTAAATTTTTAAATGATTTGTTGATTTTGGACTCTCAGATCGATTCTGTTTGCGTCATTTCTTACAAAATGTATCAGAGACTGTTGTTGTTGCTGTTATTATTTTATATATATGCATTGGCTCAAGCATGCTGGAAATTTCCTGCTCAGGTTTCTTAAGAAGACAGTGTTAGAGCTTGTACAACAGAGTGGCAACGTCCTTGTTAGTGAGTTTATCAGCCTTTGCATGCCTGGCTGCTACTTGATTATATTAACTTGTTCGTTTATTACTGTACATGTGTTTAAGGGAGAGGGGGCGGAGTGAGGGGTGGGAATCAGGTTTCTGGGGCAATGCTATTTTGGATTTATGACTAATCAGTGAAATGAGTCATTGAACCTGTGCATGCTCTGACAAGGAGGGGGAGGTAAGAAGGTGTAGGACATGAATGAAAGGAAGAGAGAGGGAGTGACGAGGTTCAAGATATGGTGGAAGAGATTACACTGAAATCACTACAAACACGTGATAAAAATATTTATATGAACAGTTGTCTCAAGTGAGAATGTTGTGACCTATTCCAAGTGTGCAGTCTGTGAAAATGTGTTTTATTCACTCAAATGCAATGCACTTAACACCTTAATGTAAAACAGCTGAGCTCTATTACTTTCAATATTGTGAAAAGTGAGGATGCAATTAAAAAGGAACATTTGATCCAAAAGGGTTTTTTTTAATGTCCGGGTATCAAGTCAATGCTTATCCTTACTTGTATCTATGTTTACTCAAGGTAAAACATAGATTTTCACAATGTTTAAATAATAGCCGGTCAGGTTCTCATGTCAAAGAATACGCTTACACAAGCAGCACTATTTTTTTCATTTTAAACTTCAAGCTTTTCTCCAACATCACAACACTGTTATCCAAAACTTCTGCTTCTCACAGCAAATGGCTTCATTCAACCAGAATTTAAGGGGGTGTGAATAAGTGAATCATCATCAATATAGTGACATATTGTTGCCAGAATGAGAGCAGTGTTAAACTGGTATGTCCCCTCATCTCGTGCCTTGTGTGTGTGTGTGTGAGGGCGGGAGAGAGAGTGTGTGTGTTTGATGGAGGCTGAAGCCGTGGTAAAGATCGTTCCAGTCAGTTAATTGATGCTGTGACAGGGAACATGTCAGAATACAGTGTCATCTGTCGGAGACAGCTAATTAGATCACACTGTAGTCCTGTCTCTTTTTCCCCTCCTTTCACCCTGCTGTCCTCTCTCTCTCTCTCTCTCTCTCTTCTCTACTTCTCTGGGTAATTTTCCCCCTGCCTGCTTTAAAGTAACACCAGCCATGAAACAGATAAGACAGCAACACAATTATGAATATATTTGCATTCTGCTTTTAATTAGAACTTTTGTAATTGCAGCAGCTAACCTATTTTGTAGTGACAATTTCAAAAGTTAAATCAATTTGAACAAGCATGAAAGTGGAAGGGAAGAAACAGCCGTGCCTGAATAAATAAATGAAATAGAGCCACTTGAGTTTTAATTATAAAAGGCATTACCATGTGTCGTTGTTTGAAATGAAGGCTGTTGAGAGATTGTTGCGATAACAAGCCTGTGCCACATTCAGGCAGTTTTGCATTCCCTTGGCAGTTTAAGACCAGATAGTCCTGAAGGACCATTGTGTAAAATAGGCATGCATGTGTGTGTGTGTGTGTGTCTTAGGCTACTTTTGGAGACACGTTTCAGATGTAAGACCAGCTAATTGGGGACAGATGGTGCAAATGGGGACAATAGCCGTGTCATCTGCATGTGTTCAGATATGTGAGTAGTTGTGTGCTGGTCCTTGTTTCTTTAACATTCCCTTCCCTCTAATGAAAGATTGTCACATGTCATGAGGTGCGCAGGAACACTTAAAGCCCAAGAGGCTCAAAAGATTATAATAGCACAATGTTCATGGATAGAGATCACAAACACATCTGTGCTCATGTAAATGAAATGTCACATCAAGGAAAGCATCAGGGGCACAAGGGGTTTGGCGGAGTTGAACTGTACCAGGATACCATGCATAATTCACTAACCAATCGATCGGAGGCATTTGGTTCAGCAAGCTGTTGGGCGTTGCATGCCTCTTGGCTATTTTCGCCATGGAGAATGTTCCCAAAATAACTGTATTGATTTTTGATTGGGGTAACAGGCTAATTCCAATCAAACTTCCAGGAAAGGAATCTAGAAAACACAGAGGAGATTCCAAAATATCCACTTATGAGACATGCATCTTAGAAAGGCATGAAGGACGTGAGGTATTTCTTTACCGAACCAAATCAAACTCTGTGTTTTCACTTTTGTCACTTTTTGTTGCTTTTAAGATAGGAACTAAAGAAAACACACGGGGGAAACAGATAATTTCTGACCCAAGTGTTTTCAATCAATCAATCAAACTTTATTTATATAGCACTTTTCATCCATTTGAAATGCAACACAAAGTCCTTCACAAAATAAAAGAAAACAACACCAGAAAGAATAAAAGCATAGTATGACAGACAATATCCCACTCCCAGATATATACACACATACGCTCACACACACATACACACACACGGTGCTGAGACATGGCATGGCACTGTTTTATCAGTGTACTTACCAATTCATCCACAAGCACGTTAGTAAATTGCTTTGAAACCTGAAACCTGAAGCAAACCTCTGCAAGCTGACAATATAGAACAGAAAATTTCAAAATGTGCTCCATCGCTCCAAACGTGACGTGCATGTGACGCTGACAAACCGAGTTCAAACAAGTAAAACCAGGCAACTTCCACCACATTGCAGAGAAGCCAAAAAAAATGTGACAGCGTGCTCAATCGTGTGACCTTCATCAGCATATCCTTTCTTTAATGTTTTGTGTCTGCAGCCAATTACTGCACTGCTTAAGTAGTGAAACGGCAGGTAAAAGAGCACTTTCGAAGGCAGCGAAAAGCATCTGTAGACTGTTCATATGCTTGAGCTGATCTTGTTTGGAGGCAGCGCGTTGTTTAATCAAGAGGTTCAGTCATTTAAAGATAAATGACCTTTCATCTGTGTTCATCGAATATTTTTACCTGCATACATTTCAATTCATCCTAAACATAAGAACTAAACTGGAGAGCTGTGATGTGAGGAATAAAAAGTGTGTATAAATCTGTGTGAATGTCAAAGCTAAACACAGGCTGATATGCGCTACACTCGACCAAATAAAGCATGTGGCCCTCTGTTTGAATGTTAAAATGTAGTTCATTCAATGATTTATACATCAATCAAAAAGTCTATGTTGTGCTTAAATTTGCTGTTCTTGATTCATGCTCAGTTATATGTTGTTCAGTGATATTAAAAATACAAATAATTCTGAATGCACATAAATATAACCTGATTATTTTCTGTGCAGGCCCGTTCGCCTCGGAGCACACACACATATTCCTGCCATTAATCGGTAAGGCAGCGTTCTGTGTGCTGTGCGTTCACAACACCTGAACCAGTTAACCTCATGTACAAAGGTGTGTTAACTCCGCGTCAAACCATCTGAATTAGACTCATTCAGCGTTCAGTCTGTGCATCAATCCCATTTAAACTGTGCACAATGTGATTTTCCACACAGATTGAGGATCCTCTTTAATCTCTTATGGATTGCTTCAGCATTCCCTGCTTTAGAGCGAGGCCACTGAGGAGGGTTTGGCCTGAGCGATGGGAGGAGTCGCTTGGGTTACCCCTGAGAGTGACACCTGGGGGGGAGACACGCGTAGACATCAATATGTGGGGGAAGGGGGATGAAAGGAAGCGATTATGTTTAGTGTCTAACGGATCTTGAAGGGATTGTAATCAAAGGCTGATCCCTATTCATCAAACAAACTCCACTCTCACAGGACCGATTTGGAAAAGGGATGTTCTTTATGCTTTCATGCAAATGCCAGATGGAATTGCTCTGAATTGTTTCTTTGGGTTTTAATATTTCGGGCCTGATGGGTGACATCCATGTAAAGAAATGGCTTGGTTTGCTTAAGTAATTCAAATGGAAGGACAGTGTGAGAGTCTTATGATCTTGCTGTGATTAAAAGCCTCTATGAACGATGAGGTTATATAACCTCAAAAGCATCTCCGCAATCTTTAAGTGGGAGGCAGATGACATTTAAGAGGTCATGGCAATGTAATATGGGAACATATTACATTTGCAAAGCACATTTGCAATACAAGGCACAGAAATGAAAGCATAAGAAATAAATATGAAATAAGTATCAATAGAGTTCAGGTCTGAGAGAAACCAAAATAAAGGAAAATAAAATATTAGTGAAATGACGCATCCTTTTTAATAGAGTTGGGTGATAGCGGTGCGCTCTGTACTGTGATTTGATGAACCAGTAAAGTTTTCAAAGAGTAAAGTTTGTATTGAGGTAGCCTTCACTTTGATTATTGATTATTTTAGCTGATTGCTTGCAATGTTGTAAATCCATGAGGAGGACTGCTTTATGGATCAGTGTTGGATTTAAAGGGATTCTTGCATCATGATACCCCTGTCTCCACCAAATTACATTTGTATATACGAAAAAATGTTTTTGTAGATATGTAGTGGTGACAAACATAATTGCTGCTGGGATTTCGTTCAGACGCAACGTCTTTTCTGAGTGAATGAAGTGCTGCATTTATGTACCACACAGGAGTTGGATTTTTCAAAGCTTTTGAAAAATGCCATAGTCACTTAACATTTTTCGGACTTGCCCTGATACATTAATAAACAACATGTTGTGATTATGTTAACAGAGAACATAAACCTGCATTTAGAGTCTGTATAGATTACTCAAACCCCAGTAGAACTAAGTGTATTTTACATGACCAGGTGGTTAAATGATGCCTTTTTAGACCGGGCACCAATTGTTCATAAATGCACTTGTCCAATAGGCATGTTTTATTGATATCTGAGGACAATGGCTTTTGTTGGTAGAGCTCAACAATGCAGAAAGGCAGTGATAACAGGGTTTATAGGATAACGTCAAGAAATGCAATAAAAATGAATGTAGTTTTTGAGTAAAATGGTGAGTGGGTGTGTTAAAATCTCTTATTTAAAGCAGGGAGTATTCTGATTGAGAATATGTGCTTTAGTGTCTTCCTCCCTATAGGAATAAAACCAAGGGGATGGGCTCCCCTCCTCTCCCTGACAACAAGCCGAGATGCACTTTGAAATGAGTAATGAGAGAGGAAGAAAGAAGAAGCCTTCTAGTGAAAAGAGAGACACCAAAAGATTGTGGAGGTTGGTTCTGTGGTTCCATAATTGTTCCTACACTTAACACATATTTAATAAGTTTAATTAGAAAAACAAATCACTTGGCATGCCACTCTGAGTTGTCTGTCCAAGCTGCTTGGACATAACAGTGATTCTGCGGCGATGCAGTGTCAGTGCGGCCTGCTGTATCAGATCATTTAGTCTGTCTAATCATTAATATATTTCCAATGTGCCCGTCTGATAAAGGTTTCCACTTAGGACGATCCTTTTTCTCTACTCAAGCCTCTGCTCTCCTCGCTCCTCCGAGCAGAATTAAGGGAATTGAGATGTCATCTATGATGGCGGACCCAATCAATTTCCGAGGGTCATTGGAGGACAGGCGAGCGGAGGGACGTGAATTGAAATGAGATGCACCTTCAGTAAGTAGTAACAAGGCGCGATGTCTTCAGCGGTCGCAGGAGCACGCACACATACCCGGGAATAGTTTAGGTACACGGGTGATTTTATTAAAAATAAACAACACAACCGAGGCTCTTGCCACTCTGCTAGATAACAACTCAAGACTTGAGGCTCAGGGAGCATGATGCTGGCGCACATAATCACCGGGAGAGAGACTCCAGCCTCACTGCAGGGGAGATAAATAGACAAGATTACTAATTACCAATTTACCTGCAGCTGTGACTGCGGCACTGCGCCTCCACTGTCTCCTACCCAGAAATATACAGACACCACACCCCGCTGCCACAGTATTATCTGTCAATGAGTCAAAACCATTAGAGGGAGAAAGTCTATTTTGTGTGTGTGTGTTCATTAGGCAGGAAAGAAGAGACAGAGGTGTCCAAACATGAAGAGAGGACATTTGATTAGTTCAATGCCTATGGACTCACGTGAGTACAGATCGAGAGTGAAAAATCTAATCTTTTGGGTTAGTACAAAATATTAGTGCAGATGGTCACACTGACATTGAGGATGCACTCAAGTTCTGAGTGAAGTGCCCACCATGTTGCTGGGATAAATGACGGTAATAAGTACCGAGATAAATGCTCAGAAAAACCTCTTTCATGATTTTACCATCTGTGATGAGTTAAACAAAGTGTGTTTACTGCAAATCTGCACCACAAATCAAAATGTCCAGTCTGTAGATGGAATTCTGCATGCAAACACTGAAAGCGGTTTTGCTTTTTAAAGGAAATGGCATGATTTCTTCAAGCCATTCAAGGATCTCTTCTGCAGTACACTGTGCCTGTGGGAGGAGACGGTAAATTCTATTACCCTCAAACTGCGTCCTTGAACTGCATCGTTCATTGCCTTGTGATATTCTAACAGTGGTTCAATGAATATCATACAAACCCTGAGACTTTCTTGCTCTCATAATACCTTAGAGCGTCCGCACATGCATCACCGTGGATGCAATATGCTGTACGTACATGCACATGCATACAGTAGGCAGGGCCGCAGGTGGAGAAGTGTGAAGGGACATCTTCCTTCAGCTCGAGGACCCGAGATTAAACCTAAGTGATGACATTCATCCTGCTGAAGTGTCCTTGAGCAAAACATTGAATTTCAACCAGCCTCAGGAGTGCAGTACTTTAGCTGACCCAGCAGTCTGACCTGCCGTGGGCAAGGGTAAGCAAGAAGAGAATTTCCATACAGCGATCAATAGAGTATAGATGGAGTATAGCGTAATTATTACACACATAGACCTTTGCCCTGCTGTTTGTTACCATAGGGACAAGCAAAAGATCTAGTCAGACAGCATTTTCTGTTCAAACCATGGTTCTACAGCAGAGGAAACGCCTCAGTGCATTATAAACTGTACATGTGGATGTTTGACTGCACTCATGCTAATATACTGGATTTGGCAGAAGGATGAATATTCGGACAAAAAAAATGTATAAAACAGTACACAGACAAATACACAGACCAAAACATGGAACAGAAGGATGATTGCTTAGTTATTATGAGGCACTCATCACCTGCAGGTGTGAAGTGTCAGAGCTGCAGAAGTTATGACTTCCCATGTCCTTATGGCACAGAGTAGAATGGGAGCAAAGGTCAGCAACTGAAGCTCAGCTGCACTGTAGCTCTTGAACCAGATGACTGCTGGGGTCTAGTTTTAAGTTGATTGCATCACTGATGAGTGCCTTTCATTATTTCTCATCAAACAGTAACATGCTTTCTGCTCTACTTGCTACTCCACAGCAAGATTATGTCGATCCTGAACGCTGTCATCAGAATATCTGTAACACAGAAATCAGGACTGCTACATCCGAAGTAGTGGTAACTGGTAAAACAACAACAACAAACAACAACTGGGATTTGACTGATTCAAAGTGATGGCCAAAGTCTCATTTGCTAGCAGGCAACCATGCTGTGTTGAATTTGAATAATTATCTATTCATGTGGTAAAATTTAAATGACATTAAAGGGCAGAATAAACCCTCTATGATCTTACACCTGCAAAAATAGATTTTTTGGCCATTTAGGGGCAGCAGAAATACGCTGTTCAGTTGCCTACTTACACATCGAGCAGCTACAGAGAATTAGCATTGATCTGGAGTTGTGTTTCTGCCAACCTGGTGAGTGTTGACATCCTCTGTCCTGTTAGCAATGTTTTGGTCTCCACCATCATCTTTGCAGCCATGTTAGACAACTAATTCCTGTCTGGCTGGTAGTTCACAGTGTTTTTTGTCTGCAGAGTCAGGCGATGAATCTCTTTGGGTTTGTCATTACAAGCTTTCACATCACACATATTCATTTGATCCATTGTTAATATGAGAGAATTGATTGGAGCAGCTTTTAAGTTGTATGCAAACACCCAGGTCTGTGTTTTTCAAGCTATGCTTTTGTCTCCTTTTTTTGTCTAATTCCGTAAGACATATCAAACCATTCTTATCTTGGAGCGGATTACAATTCTAATTGTTAAAGCTGCTGAATTCTCCACCAACCTATCAAAATTCCCTGCAGTACATGTATCTGGCTCTTGAAGAAGCAGACCAGTGGCAGCTGCCCCGGGCGCTGAGAGTTACTGATGCAAGTTAAGCTGTTACTTCGCTGAATAAAGTGAGTTTCTAATGGGTCACTCTACTGCATCACCTGAGGCCATGTTGAAAATACCAAGGAATGACAGGGGGTGAGTACGAGAGAGAGAAAGTGAGAGAGGGTGACACCGATTGTTATATCCTAACTGTCCACATAACATGGCCTGAGGCTACCAGTGACAGTTCCTCACGAGAGGACGATGAAACAGGGGAGCGTGATGAGAGCAGTGCATGCATGCCTGTACATTTGTCTAATTGTCTTTCTATACTAAAGAAAACATCCCTGTAGGGCTGTCTTGATTTTGAGACCTCTAGGGTTCCTCCCTCATTCAAAGCATTGCTGCAGTTAAGACGACACGAAACTCTCGCTGGTAGAGGTTAAAAAAAAATGTAGCACTGGAGGCAACTGAACACATGTGGACATTTGTCTCACTAGCTGTTGACACTGACACTTTATCCTTACCACGTAGCTCTCGACCATCACCTTATCACGCTAAACATCCTTCCTTCTTTCCTTCCTTCTTTCCTTCCTTTCCTCCACATGCAGGCTCTTTTCTGAAGATGACCCAAAACGTTTCTAATTATGATCCTCTCCCACAGGACTAACCGGCTGCCAGGGGCTGGTAGAGTTCACTGAACCTGCAAAGTGTACAGCTGTTATCTTTGACTGGTGGCCAAAAGCAAAATTAGAGCTTGGGTAGTTTGCAGGCGTAAATTCTGCCTGCTTAAAATGCAGTTTTGCATGCTCTTTTTTTTTATTGTTATTTTTGTCTTTGAGTCACTTAGTCTGGTGACAAACTGAGGCTGTAACCCAAAGCACATTTCTCATTAGGTGTTCAGTGAGAAATATTCAGGTAAATGCACACAAACACAGAAGCAACACATGAGCTTAAAGGGCTTGTGGAGACACACTCTCCAGAAACAATTAATGCCACCGATACTTTCAAACTTGTCCTTAGACTGGCTACAATATCACCTTTCATCCCGGTGTTTAAGAAAAACAACACGTGCAAAATGCAAGGAGTTCAGTGACTTAATGAAAGGCTACCGCGATGCACCGTACAAAGGCGCATTGTGTGCTGTGTGAAAGAGCATGAGCTAGAAAATGATGCTTACAATATTCACGCTCAAATTCAGCATTTAACAACCTGTTTTGAGTTTTAGAGGCAGAAATTATAGAAATTGTATGAAGACTGGGAATCACTTACTGTGTTATTAGATTCCTGTAGAATTCTTTTGGAGAGTTTATTTTATCTCCTTAGGGTTAGGGTTGGAAAATCACAGAGCAGGGGGACACAGATAAGCTGTACACGCAGGAGTGATTAACAAGCCGTTCACAAGGCCACACAACCAGCAGCAAACTGCTGCATCGTGTGTCACGCCAAGCATACCTGCAAAACATCTTCACCTGCTGTATCTCTGCCATGGCTGGCCTGATCCTGGCATCAGTACTCCTGGCCCAAATAACCAAGTTTAGAAACAGGCAGACAACTGGCATAGTGTTTGTGTTTCTGTGGGATACAACCGTCTGGCTGAGGTGATTTGCTGTGTTTATTTCAGACCGCAGCAACACTTAAACAGAAGCTAAAAAGATTCTCTCAATGTTTACATGCAAACATTGAAACAGCTGTTTCACACAGTGCTGCAGGTCTGTCGTGGTCTTGTCGGATCAGGTTGTGGACTGAATCACCAGGGCTTGTGACACCTGAGCAACAACAATCACACTTTAGTTTTAGCGTTTTTTAACTGTATTTTGCTATTGATGTTAGGTATGTCTAAGCCATAGTCAATGTGTTCAATCTGGAAGCTGACCTCCTGGCACAGGCAAAGGTGTTATTAAACAGACACAGAGCAAAACGATGAAAGGTTAAAGGCGGCCCCTCCCGCACCATATGCACCCCCATTGGACAGGAACAACGAAACAATAATTTTCATTTTGTTTTTGTTTTGTTTTATTTCAAAAAATCTGTCTACTCCAGGGCATGTGCCTCAAAACTCGATCCAAAACATGTCTTGTGGATATTTGCCTTAAGGCAAACATGGTTACTCACCTAATACTGATGGTATTGTATATCAGCGTATATCAATACCTTAGCCATCAATATTTGAAAAGTCTTGGTTTCAACTACAGCCAAAGCAACATCGACCCAACTCCTGTGAAAAACTACACCAGACCCAACATAGAAGCTCCTATAGAAGTCACTATTACTCTCTAAAAAACATAATCCATCACAATAAGAAAGGAAACATGCTAAGGCATCATTATTACAAAAGAGGGGCTGACATGTTAATAATTGAATAAATGCTATCTTTTGCCGAGACACTTCAATTTATTTGAGGAGAAATTGGTATGAAAAGCCTCTGTTTTTCATTTTTCTGAGCTGCACACCTGACAGCCTTGACCTCTTCACACAGCTCACATTGCTCATGTTGCAATCTAACCTTTATGAGATGCCACTTTTCTTTGTATTATCACCTTGAGTGATGCTGACTGCCCAACCCTGCTCACTGTCTTTCATTTCATGCAACATTCAGCTCAAAACGCATCCTCTGGATGCTCTTTCCACGCGTTTGTGTACACTGGGTAGTTCTGCGCTTCTGTGTCCTCGGCCACCTCCCTTTGGAGGTGCATGCCTGAATGGGAGGAGACCTCGGGGTAGAGCAAGGACACACCAAAGGGATTACATCTCCCAGCTGGCATGGAAGCGCCTGAGGGTCCCCTAGGTGTAGCTACAGAGAAGTTGCTGGGGGAAAGGACAAACTGGTGGTAAAGTCTGCCTGGCTGCCACCAGGAACCTGACCTGAATATGTGGCTGCTACATGCATGAATGGATGGAACAATGTACCACCTCGCCTGCATCGCTATTTGAGTGTGTTCAGCTACAGTAATGTGAGTGTGTTAATGATATGTTGATGTTACTGAGCAATAGCAATAAATCAACCGGTTATGACCAGTTGAGAAACATACAAAATGCTTATTTTCAGACATGAAGACATAAGGAGGGAGACATACCTGTCAACACTGGGATTAGAAAATAAGGGAAGTTCTCTAGTGCTCCACCCTGGGCTGTCCCACCACCTTTAACACTGTCCACATGCCCCTTACATTTAGACCAGGGGACACACAGTGAATCCTACAATCACCAAAAGCCAAAATATCAGAGCAACAAGGATCAGGTTAACTAGTTCCTATAAAAAGTGACTACAGTTATAGGAGGCCAGAATCAGACACCTGGCTGAAAGTGAAATGCTGTGAACATCCCTGCATTATAGAAATGAAAGCACAAAAGGGGAAATAAATTCAGCACTTAGTTCGAATAGATGTTATTTGAAGGACAGGTACACATCACTTACACATTATGATTCAGTTGTGATTCTGAGAGAGGGCACTGGCAAGTGAGACAATTGTTATCAGAGGGTGATTCTGAAAATGGACGGCGGAGATGGTGTAAATACAGCCATTGGTGGAGCATGTTTCTGCTCCCCCTGGACGCGCCTATGCTTGGCAGATTTGTCACTTTTCCCTCCTCGTGATAAAATCTGTGTGGCAGGTTTTATGAAGACCAACGTTGCTCTTCATTAAGTACGAGTAAACCGCCTCCCATTCGGTGAAATACTTGCACAGACTTTTAGCCTTTTTGACAGCCGTTCCATCCCTCTCAAGACCATCCGTCTTCTTCTTCCTCTTCTTTTATTGGCGAGTGCCATTTGAGTGATTGACTTCTTGTCGCTAAATGTTACCGCTTATGTTCTACACTCTGCCACCTGCGTTACCAGAGGACTCGGCGGTTATGCCTCTCGCCAACTTTACAGCCAACCTTGTTTTTTTTGTTGTTTACGAAGACGGGAGGATCCCTCTGAAAATAAAATGCTACATCTCAAGGGGCTGTCCTTTCAGTGAACTCAAATATGGCCAAAAGACCCACTGAATTTGCCTTTAAGATCACTCTCATGTTGAGCAGCTGTTTGACCTTTGCCCCTGTGGCGCATAATTCACTTGGCTGCTTTATGACCATTGTTTTTTTAATGGACGTGATTTCACATCATTGGTTTGATTTTATCAAAAAATGGAATGGGACTATTCTGTAAGTGAGAAAACCTGAGAGTTAGAAACTAAATGCACAGGAAATAAATGGCTGAAGTAGATTTTGAGCTGCTTTCAGACACTAAGTTGCTCCACTTATCCTAAAATGAGGATGAGCTACGTCCACATGCTACAAAGAGGGTATATAAAACAAAGGTGACTGTGCATTGATTAACATTAGTTGAAAGTCTGTTAGAGTCTGGTACAACTCAATCAATCTTAGACAAATGATACAACTGCTACATCGTAATGCCAACAATCAGAAATATCTGTCTCCACTGTTTGCTGTACGCAGTGACACACAGTCATTTCAGTGATATTGTCACACTTTTCTCTAATGCTCGTGGGATTGTGCTAAAATATGCATCCCACTGAACAATGGGCTTAAAAATAGATACTTTATGCACCAGATGAAGCTGTTTGGGTGAACTTTGAAAGCTCTGAAACAGGGGAATTTGTATCTTCTTCAAAGTGTTCCGTGATTGATCATTTAGGGGTTCATGTGACATGCGGTATATAATAAGAATCATCTTGATGTGGTTAATGCTAGTGTAAGTGAGTATATTATGGTAGAAAAAAACCCATAAGGCTGTGATGTTGCTTCAAGGATGAGCTGCAGACATTATGCACAGCCTCTGAAAACACCTTAAAAATGATTCTGTTAACGACTGATGCTAAAATGCATTTGAAGGGTGACAAAACCTGCAGTACCATTCCCTGTCTGCACTCTGTTTTTCTTTAAAAAAAGATAAACGGGTTAGAAGATCAACAAGGATAAGAGAGGGAGAGGAGCGGGAAAGAGGGAAGGGGAGATGTTTATCATACCTACACACATGCCAGTCTGTCCAAGGGAACCTAGGCCACAAGAGGGTCTTTAGATGACTTTCTCTCTGAATTCCCGTGCTTAGCCGAGATTGGAAAGAAAGGGCAGATGATGATAATGGCGGCAGATTCACTGCTACACATTTGTAGTAATTTTCAGAAACAGAGGGTGTTTGTTTTCACAAATAAGTTAACAAGAGCAGGCTTTTAATTTCTCCGTGGACAGCCAGCTCCAGTGGTGCCCTTCCAGTGGAAAAAATGTGACAGTGCACTAATGGGCGCCCTTGATGTGGGGAAAATGCATTTGTGCATTTTTATTAAAAAAGCAGAGTAGTTGTACTTTTGTAAGCTCAGCCGGGGTTTGCACCATAAATGCATCGCAGCTTCCTTCCTTCCATGGTGCCCTTTTAATTTGCTTCACCCCTGACCCTCAGAGCCCACCGCTAATCCTGATCAAGTATCTCTGCCATGGAGAAAAATTGAATGTATGCTTCAGAGAGCTCAATATTGCTGCAAGTATCTGCTGGGGGTTGTGGTGATGTTATGTGCTTCAGAAATTCAATTATTTTTTCTTGAGACACTGTAGAAGCACCAGGTCATGCATACGTTGATCCAGGTGCATTAACTCTAAACACAAGTTTATTCCAGGTCCTTCCTTTTGTCTGAAATGGATCTAAAGCTCTTCATGATTGCCTACATTCATACACCTGTTGACAGCACCCACCCTTTTTAAAAAAGGGGGGGGCAAATGAGTAAAGCTGTAGACATCATTTCACCTTGTTCAAGGGCAGCAACTTATTTCACGGGGTGCCTTTGAAAACTGCGTTGTATACTGAGCACACACACAACCTGAGCTTTTGTTTTTTCTGCATCTTCCATTGTGCTTCCTTTTTTTTGTACGGGCATGGGTATGAGAGGGTCTGTGCTGACCCTGACAACAAAAGAACAGCCTTTAATAACAGACATCTAACTCTGCAGGGAGCTTCTGTTTGATTTCATTGCTTGAGGCAAAGCTGTCTGAATATTACCCATACTTCCCTTGTGCCATGGCGGGAAGCTCCATCTCACAGTCTTCATTCTTCATATTTTTATTGGCAGCAGGGGGAGGCTGTGAGTGAGTATGGGTGTGCGTCTGTGTGCTTGAGTTGCGTGACTTGAAAGAGGTTGCGCTGAGGAGGGTGATGCACTGCTGGTAAAGGTTATTTGTGTGTGCAAGTGGTAGGAAGTCTTTCCCACTAACCAAGCCGGCTGAGTGGTCAGAATAAAAACATTTCTCAGCTGTCCTTTGGCCGCAGAGGTCAGACATCGCTGTGAAAACTCTGTCCCTGGGCAGAGCAGTAGAGACATTGTAGAGATCCAAGCGTGGCAGTCTAGCCAGCCGGCCTTCATAACAACACTGCTGATTTGTAGCAAACTCCCCGGGCTCAATCGCCTCATCAATCAAGGCTGCAGCCCTGCTGATAGAAACACAAGCACTCAGAGATCCTGTGCCCTCTCATGCAATACACATGGCATTACTGCACTGGTACTTTATTTACGCCCACTTACAGTTTTACGTCCCAGACCTTGGGGATGATAATGTCCATGTAGCTGTAACTCTTACATGATTTTGAAGGAGAACTCCAACACGGTGTGTTGCCGGGGAATTATTTGGAAACTCTGGAACAATTAGACATGTATGTGAATATGGGTGTGTGTATCAGAGTGGTTAATGGGCCCTTTATGGCAGATCAATAGCACTATAATGTGCAGAAACCCAGCCTTGCATAGGCATGGGTGTGTGTGTGTGTGTGTGTGTGTGTGTGTGCGTGTAGATGTATATGGATGAATATATCATTTGCGGGTGAAGATTTGGGTTAATGTTAGAGTTGGGGTTAGGCACGTAGTGGTTAGGGTAATCCTCCAGGAAATAAATGTTAGCCAGTGTAATGTTCTCTTAAAAAGTGTGTGTGTGTGTGTGTGTGTGTGTGCAAAAAATGGGTCGGGTGACTTTTCCTCTGTGATTAATGACCTACTATTTTTCATGACAAAATAATTACCACTAAATCTCACCACAAAGCAGTAACTTGGAATACTGTAAAATGAGGGGCTGGATTTCAAACTGAGGACGTTGAATAGCTGTGTGACACAGCGGGAGAGTTTGCTCATCCTCATGTCTTTGTCTTGACTCAGTGCTCGTCCAGCTCATATGCCAGGACGAACATGATGTTGCAGGATGTAGTTTAGAGGCTGCACACTTTGTCAGGAATGCCAGCCGGCTGCAGAGGTTCCCTGAGGACCCGGGTTTGTCTGATGCAGCCGTTCAATAATCTAAGAGCACTAAACAACAGAAGAGCATTGAGGAGATAAAGCGCCTGTATTGTTATCGATACAAGACAGAAAATCACTTAGCCAGGGAACTACAATTGAAGCTGAAGCATTGAAGCTGCATTCATCTTTGCACTGTAGTGCCACCCAGACCTTGCCCATACTGAGACGGTGAAAAGGTTGCTTTCTTCGCTTTTCACCGGGCTCTATCCCCAAACGCTACAAAGCTTCTTTAAGCGTTAAATAATTTCTTTTAGTACAGTTAAATTAATAACAGAACACAAGCCGGTTGACAGGGTCGTGATTGCCGTGTGTATGTATGTGTGTATGATGGTTATTTGCTGTTCTGTTTGCGGTGTTGCTGCTGCATATCGATGTGATAGAACAGGTGTGCATGATCATAGCCTGTGAGTCTCTGCGGCGGCTTAAGGGTAAAACCTTCCTCCAGCGGGTGACGTTCTGTTACTTTTGGCGTGCTTGAGTGTGTTCAAAGCTAACATAATACGTTGACAATAACTAAGGAGCTTAGATGGATGCTTTGTTTACTGAGTATTCTTGCAATGCTCGCACCTGTTTACTTCGCCCAAGCTCACTGCTCACTTGAGGAGATGGCAGGTTTCCAGTCAGGTGGAGCAGAGAACATAAAATGTCAGTCACTGGTCCGTAGTGGGGCAGAGGGTGGCGGTGTGCTGCGAGGCTATGGGTTTCATTTGTTGGTTTATTTGTTGGAATGGGAGGTACATACAGAAAAATTGGTGGGATAATACAGTAAAGGTTGTCTTACATGGTCTGTTTCCATGAAGTTCTTAACCTCATACCTGCTGCTCAGGCCTTAACCGCACGTTCATCAATACACTTTAAGATGGATAATTTCCCCAGCCGTTTAAAAAAGAAATTCTGTTCACACAATCTCCATTTTAGAAAAAAAAATCTGCACACACACGGGAATGCAAAAACTATTCCAAATGCCCAAACAAGCATGCCAGGCCAGTAGGTGGCGATAAAGTCGACATCAACGATACATTAAATACCAGAAAAGAACACCTTAGTTCAGCGGTAGCAACTTTAAAACACAAACGATGGTAGCTAGTTATTTATTTTTAGCCCAGCAGTGCTAAAGAAACATAAACTAACCATTTCCGCTTAACTATCGCAAAGCAGGACGATGTGTACTCTTTCCAGTTCATCAAGATTATTGTTTTTGCAGGGGGAAACCGGAATGCAGGACGAGGGAAATTTCTGGTCCGGCAGACATAGTTCAGGACAAACAGAGAAATTAGCATAAAGGGTTTCATCCATAACCGAAACTAACTTAGATGCAACAAAGAAACGCTGCTCCCACAATTGCCAACATTGGTCATTGTCCACAATTTTGCCAGTCAAGTCTTGTCAGAGTAATACAACTACTGCACAATTTTTTTTATACTGATTCACCGTATACTGCACACATTTAAAGGACTTTCTCACTTAATCGAGAGGAATTCAACTCCTGCTCCCATGCAAGCACCTGTCCTACCTGTAAATAAATAAATCTAGGGTATTGCACTAAAGAGAAAACTTTGCAAACAGGGACTGAAATATGACTGTCACTAGGCTGCAGAAAGTCTCTAAATATCTATATAGCTAATATTTCAGCAGACTTTTCCTATTTACATATCCAACAGATGTCCAGCTGCATTAGCAGCCCGGCTGTGTTTCTGGCCACCTGATAAATGTACGTCAAACATTCTGTCACCTCTGCTACCACTAGGTTGTTCCACTGAAAACCTCCGGCTCTCTTCACTTGCTAGTTGGTAGACTTTGGGTTTTTATTTCTGTTTTCTGCCGTGCTGGGCGCTTCCAGTGCACTTTGTTTGGCTTGAGCTCTTTTTTGACAATGGCCGCCTTTGACTAGAGGGGTTGGTGAGAGTAGTGAGACTCAAACAGTCTAAATATAAAGAGAGCCATTATGATGTATTGAAAGAAGCTGCAGAGTTGAGCAGTTGGTTCTGCACTACCAGTGACTCTTTCACACCACAGACTTATTTAATTAAATGGTCCCAGAAAACAAAAGTCACTTAATTGAGCTCTTAAAAAACATCAAAACAGCACTTAATACATGAACAGGACTTTATACTTCATTTTGTCACATTTAGATGCTCCTTTTGGGTTCGTCAGCTATCAACTACTATACTGTTGATGAATAACTGTGTTGTTGTGGCGGTGGATCCATTTTCCTTCTGCTCAATACGAACTCATTACAGAGTCGTTCTCGTCCTTTTATAATAAATGTTTGAGCCTGCTTAGTCCTACTTAAAGATGATGCGTTCTTCTCCCTCCAGGAAAATTATTGCCCTCTGGTCACATCTTTTCTGACCTTAATTTAAGTACGGGAGGTTTAACAACAAATAGCGCCTTCATTTGCTTTCTGTCCCTCCTTTTCTGAACTGCCTGTGATCAAACTCCATCTTGATTGTCTGTCTGAAGTGACAAGTTGTAACGAGAGCCCAGAATCACACACAGAAGCCATTCAGTACTGCAGAAGAGTTAACCGGAAAAAGCAATGATGGTTTCAGTTAACCGTATGACAAAAGAGTCTCGCACTGAAAAACTTTAATGCAAGAAAAGATACATTTTTCAGAAGGCACAAAGCCTGATGGGTAATAAATACATGCAATATACTATTAAAGATGAATCTCTTTGTTCCTCTCAGTCCTATTTTTCGCCTCGACTTGATCTATTAGGAAACACAAAGTGGGACATCTTTTATCATTTTATGCAACAAATTCCATGACCTTTCAATTTAACAACACACTAACTCATACAAAGTACACTTTGAGCATGATTATCACATAAGTTAATTCTCCTAGGAGGACAAAGTCTCTCTCTCTCTGTCTTTCTCATACACCCACTGACAATTACCACAATGCCGATACAGTTGACTTCACTCCAGCATTTTTAAAAATGTATAAATAGCCTCTTATCAAATGTGGACTACAAAAGGTACAAAAACAGGAGCCATGTCAACTTTGTAACGCGTCAGAAAGCTGAACTTGTAGAAATAATTGTGTAATCAGTGCTCATTAAGGAGACCAGGCTTTCATGCCTTTTTTTGACTCTGACCACGTTTCACAGCTCTAATAGACAGTCTATTATAAGACACAAAATAACAGAGGGAAGGTGGCGACGTTGCATGTGCTTTCTTGTTAATGTCATTGAAAACGTTGTGGCGCCAACACACTCAGCACGCAGCTGCTGCCAGTGCGGACAAACACACTGAAGTATTCCTAGAATACAGGTCTGGTAAAAGGAACAGAAATATACATCTATCTCTCGTTTGTCTTCTCCCTCCCACGCATCACTCAACACATACATTCTCTCCTATTGAAGCACTGGATCTACCTTTAATTGAAAAAGAAATCAGTGAATGCACCATTGAAGAGAAGAACTGACATACTTGTGAAGAGCAGGCATAAGCCTTTAATTCAATAACATGGCAGATTATGAGGGGTTCAGATTCCACCTTGACTTGGAGTGCTTCCAGTGGGGAATGGATCCACTTGACCTGGAAACATGTTGATGTGAGAACGGCGAGGTGTCTAATAATGCCACAATAACCCCATGAGTACAAAGGCACACCAAAGTCATAACAAGCACACTGTAATTTGCTGCGCAAGAATAAAACTCTCTATGGAAGGCAATGATAGCTCACAGGATGTCTGATCACAACAGCAAGAATTTCTTGCCATCTTGTATGATCAGTCCAGTGATTTTCTTCTCTGGAGAATGTCACATGGTAACAGGGATACACGTTGTCTTCGCTCCCTCCATTTTTTCCACGTGGAGTCGGTTATCTACAATTAAGCAATTCCGCATTTTGTGAGGACCCATTACGCTGTTACCAAGTTCTGGTTTCATTCAGCTCTCTTTTACGAATTATTTTTGTGCCCACCCCCTCAGATATTGCACCAATTAAATTGCAGGACAAAATTGGCAATGCATAGACAAATTGTCAATCTGTAGCAGATATCATATCCCTTGGACAGCACTGGCTCTGTCACGACAGAAAAATTAGTAAAAGTTGGTTAATCTGATTTAAGTAGAGCAGAAACAAAGCTCTAAAAACAACATTAACATATAAAAGATAATAAAGAGAGCAAACACTTCTCCATTTACCCGTCCAGCAGTTATGGATCAAAATTATCATTTGTCTAGAGTCACATTTCTGGCCACTATAGACCAATATTGACTCTCTTTGAGCTCTGTTTTTGATCTCCACTCACTCCTGAGGGTAACCTTTGGCTAGCTAACTAGAACTTTCTAATTCCCTACCTTTTTTTTTGGCCAGCTGGTGTGGGCAGGTAGCGTATTTTGGGGTTTCAGAGCTTTTGTTTGCTGAAAACTGCTGCCTGATGCATGCAAAATTGAATTAGAGCACAAAACAGTGAAGTTGCTGGCTGAAAATAGCAGCAACTGCAGAGTGGGTTAGTCTCTGCGGGTTCATCACTGCAAGCGTCCACTTTCAAATACAAGGAGCAGTTTCAGAAAATAAAATCCTAGCAGTCGTTTGACACATCGTTATTATTCAATATTGATTTACAGCAGCTTTTATCTCAGTTTGACTTAAACTAGTCCCTGCTAGTCGACTCAGATGCACTAAGATAATTTAATTCTGTTGAGGCGTTTAATCTGCACACATTATTCTCCACATAATAAACTGCTATTTATTCAAGACAACAAACTGCCTGAAAGTGCTGGAGTATCACTCCACTCCTAGCTTTACACCATTGTACACAAAGTTCAGGGTGAATTTAGGCAATATTTCATTTGTAAATTCAATAATACACTGCACACTCTAGTGGCCTCCCTCAATGCAGATCCATTTATTTATGTGCACTAATGTGCATGGATCATAAATTAGACATAGGGATCAATCAATAGGTTGTCATGGTTCAAAATATAGGCCGGTGCATAATGTCTGTGCATAACAATAAAGTCTTGCTGTCTAGCCTCTGCTAATGATTGGTATTTATATCCAAACCCAGTTAAACAAATGTCTTGACATCCATTCAAGGTTAATGGTGCAAGTGGCACTGGGATCGTGTACAAGCCTGATTATTGAGATTAACAACCATGAAACCAGAGTTTGATAAATGTGATGGGAAAACTTGAATATGCATGTTTTTTTGTTTTTTTTTTTATTGTGTTTGCAGCCATTTTTAGTCTTCACCCAAGTATTATGCTTCCGGGATTGATGTCTAGTGTCTCTCGCTGTAACTGACAAGCTCACTTGGCGTCACTATTACAAGGGCCATATAACCAGCAGCAACATCACTCTTTACTATGAAATGGAGCCATCTGAAGAGTTTCCTGACAAAGAGTTGATGAATGTTTCGAGTGCATAAAAGCCCATGTAAAAGCAAGGGAGTTTTCCTCTACTGTGTGAATCATCTTCAATGGTCTGTCCCTGTTTTATTACTGTTCCCCTGTGAATTACTCTCCTACCCAGATGACTGACTGAAATTACCGATGTACATGGGCAAAATCAAATAAATGACCTTTCCAAGTAAAGCTAATAACATCCTGAGAGAGCTTAGCAGAAAACACTGACACTGGCTGTCAATAAAAATGCTCCACCTTTCACGCGGAAATTATCTCCACAGCCCTCTAACGCCATTCCTACGCCACACACACACACACACACACACACACACACACACACACACACACACACACACACACACACACACACACACACACACAAACACACACACACACACTGCAGATGTGAGAATGTGGTGCAGAGGATCTCTGTCCTCTTCACGTGCAATGACTGAATGCAAACGTAGAGGAAGAATAAGGGTTTAAAGTCACTTTCACAAAGACAGTTAACAGCTCTGTGTACTGCAAAAGCAGGTCGCATGAGCCACGGATTTTATGGTTTTATTTAATCCACTGAATGCCAAAATTCCTGAGATCTTCTTACCCCTTCTCATTCCTTGTCTGCAACACTGACATTTTTCATATACTATTGAGCAAGTCACACAAAGACTCCACTGTCACAATAAGATAAGTGTGTGTGTGACACAGAGAGAGGCATTTGTCCACGAGTCTGTCGTCTATAAGGCCTGAGCAAACACAGATAAAGTCACTTGTGAAGTGTCCTCAGAAGCACACGCCGCCTCTCTGCCACACTGCAACCTGAGAAAATGACCAGACAGAAAATACTGGGCAGGTGGAGCTTATATACAGTAAAGTAGCATGTCCTGGCCTAATTTTGGCCTCTGGCTCTCATAAGACTGCGGAAAAAAAACATTCACACCAGGAAATGCCAGGTGCTAAAATCACAGATGTATTAAAAGAATTGAATACCGTGTTTAAAGATGGCTGAAAAAGTCTCTCAGGCTTCAGGCCCACTCAAGGCTCCACCTGGCCAACTGCCCACGCACATGGATGCCACAAAATAATACACTGATGCGACCTGTTGGCTTTAAATTGGACCTAATGGCTCAATTTATGCCAATTTAAAGAGTACATTTTGAATATGTGTGATGGTCAGAAAATGGCAACGACAGTTTTACAGCGGCCTCTTTTGTAATAAGTATAATGGTAAAGTAGTTTTGGGCCAGACTATGTCACGCAACCTGCAGCTCTGACTCTATCCTGTATGCCAAAACCGCCACACAGCCTAGAGCTGTTCCTGGGGGCTTGGCTAGAGCCCAGTGCAGACTATCATGCAACACAATGCGTGCCATGTTTTCTAGGAGGGCGAGGGCAACAGGGCAGCGATAATTCTTTTTCCCCAGGATGGCGATGGCCATGGGGAGCTTGTTTTTCTCCGCAGTGTGTGAAGGAAAAAGTTGCGGAAAATCAGCAGAGTGGCAGACCACCTGTGACAGAGCGAGGAAAATGAGAAAATACGTGATGGAAACAGATGCAACCAGAAAAATATATTTAAAACTGGAGACAACAGGGCTGCAACTGATAATTATTTTCATAATCAATTAATCCTATAATTATTTACTTAATTAATTGATTCAACATTCGGTCTATAAAATGCTAAACTTGTCAAACAACACTGTTCCCAACAAATTCTTAATTTATTATCAGATAAGACAAAGAAAAGTAGCGAATCCTCACAATTGAGCAGTGTGCAGAAGTGTGTGTTGTTTTTGCTTCAAACTGTGATGAATTGCCTTTTTTTTTTCTTCCTGATTCTATAGAAGGGATAAATGAAAGTCCAGGGGACCATTTAACTAGACCCCCCTCGAAGATGCTCGGCCCCTCTGAACATGTACAGTAAGTCTCCGGGCATCCCTTTAAGCTAAACTTGGGAGGTTCTGAACCGAGCCTGGGCACTCACAGACACACAGCCAGCAGTGGGAGATATCGATTTCACCGTGAAAGGGGACACAGATGTTCCTGCCGTTTCAGAAGCTCCGTCAGTCAATGCATGTGTGTGAGTGGGAGGACCAGAAAGATGCAGAAAGATGAGGAACAGACGGGAAAGTGTCCTGCTTCACCAGTAGCCCTGTCCCTATATGTGCATCTATTATGAGTGTCTGCGCGGTTGTGGGGGCTCTCGTTATCTTGCACAGAAATACACAAAAAGAACAGAAAAGGTTGTAGTTAGGTGTCGTACCGTTTCCGCAGGAGAACCTGATGACACTGCTCACCGCTGACAGGCGGAAGGCTTCACAGAAGGCTTTTGAAGGTGACCTGTGAAAAAAGATAAAAGACGGATGGATAAAAGTGCACCTAAAGATCCTTCTTGTCAACGGCGAGTTGCACAAACCAGATTTTGTTTTCACGAAATTCTCTGGCTCTCGGACCAGAAAATGTCTTTTTTCCATATGCTCTACGCCTCCTGTCCCTAACCGGCTGATACAAAAGCCCTCCAGCAGCGCTCTCTCTCCAGTCCCTCCTTGTAGAAAAACTGTGTCCGTATCAGCGCTGAGGTTAGGGATGCTTGGTTCAGCATAGATTCCAGTTAGGATAAGGCCCCCTGTCCATATCTGAAAGCCCTATTGTCATTTCCTCTTGACACTTGTTATCTGACACTGCCTTGCAGTCCAACAGCTCCAACTCCCAGAGCTCGCACCTTGTGTGGCAGTCGAGACAGAATTCATCGCAGGTTTAATGGCAGGGTGGTCATTCATGCAGAGAATATGCTCCACATTTAAACAAAACTGTGAAATACCTCCTGATGTTTCTCCTCTTGGCTGCTCCACTTTCAAATTGGACGTTGCATATGCATATTTGAGGCCAAGCCTTACAAAAAAGGCTCTGGAGCTCCCTCAATGTGACAGTTGCTGATGTTAAATATAGTATTTGCAGTTATTGTTGCAGTAATTTATCTATATATTTAAATTTGAACAATATTGGACATTAATGTGAGATGATTTGATTGAGACATTTTGCATGGGCATCTCTGGACTGGTGTTGATGCTCAGCCTAAACTGTCCCTGATGTATAATGATATAGACTCTAAGATGGACAGGTTGTTTGGATGTTAGGTGTTGATGTTTGTGTTTTAGAGGGGGAATGAGTTTTTTTGTTCCTTGAGTTTGGGACAGGAGGCAAAGTTCTTTGCTTGCATTGTAATGTTGCATCTAACAATTTATGTTCCAGGCTAACAAAACCAACCGCCAGTGCTTCAGACACAATGGATTGCATAAATAATATTTGTTCCAATGTGTGTCTATTATATTGCAAAAAAATCTTGACATATCAATGTGTAAAAGACATGAACTACCCCGAATCTCAGCTCGTTGATAAAAAATGTATATACATTTATATACAAATTTAATTGGATGTTCAAAGGCTGATGTGGTACATGTGAGATGTCTCACATATTGTGTGTTACCTCGTAGTAAATGGGCCACTAAATGACGCCAGAAATTTAACACGGACAGACAGACAGAATTCTGAAGATCCCTGTGGGGTGGGGAGAAAAGGGATTGAAGCCTTGAAGAGGACATGTGACCCACTTGGCTTAACCTGCCTTTGTTCAAGTTTGGTCTCAGAGCCAGCTGTGACACGTCTGCTGCTGTCAACTGGAATCATGGGATGTAGGGCAGACGGACGCCGAGGAGACAGTCCGCATACGTGCGCGCTCCTCCAGCTTGCCTGCGTAGGCGAGGATGGCAGCTTTAAGTGCTGCATGTCTGCGCGCAGCCCGGCCGCCTGGGAACACACTGACCATATGCACGGCAGTGTTGGCAGGCAAGCGGCGTTAACAGCAACAAAGGCCATTCAACTCTGCTCACTCGGTCTGGCTCAGCTCCGACGGTCTGACAGCACCTGGAAGACAGTAAGAAGGCTGCACACATCAAACACGTAGTGTGCTCTAATGAGAATACATGGTGTAATGGGAACTCTCTTCTCCTCCACTAGAATGTGTTTTCTGCACATGGGATTTGATTAAAGTTGAACTCTGTGCATTTTCTTGTTGACTCGTGATGTCAATTAAGCTCCCTCTTGAGTGATTTTAATATCAGACCTACAGTACAGCAGTTTTTGCCCATGTGAAAGCTTTATGGGTGAAAAGAAATAAATCCCGTCCTCCAAAGCATCTAAAATCCACAAATTCCTCCCTTCATCAATGTGAACACAGGACATTTAAATCCCCATATGACTAAGAAAATAGAGCCTTTAGGGACTTAGCACGGAAATGCAGTGTAAGCTAAGAACATTATGTTATTTCAGTCCTCTGTAAATTGCTTTTGTGCGATGAAAATATTCATCAGTTCTGTGTCAGGAATTGTTTTTCCTGCCCTGGAGTCCCTCTCCAGTGGCTGGCTGGGTGTTTTACAGTAATACTATGTTCCTTATCTGTCATGACTTTTCAAGATACTGGAAGTGGTACTGTAAATGAGCTTGGTCTCTTCTCTCCAGCAAGACAAAGCCTCCTGCCCTAATTGGAGCTCCATTTATGAGGAATAAAGCAAGTGGCAGTCACTATGCCTTTATTCATCGCAGGCAATGTATGTGGATTTTTTTTCTTCACAAGGAGCTTAATTTTCCCTCCTCTGGCCGTCAGATCTAAATAATATTTAAATGGGGAGTTGACAACGCTGCAGTAAAACCAGATGACAGAATGGCTGGCTTAAAAACTCGTTTTAAACGAGAACACTGGAAGGGAGCAAAACCAGAGAGGAAGTTTGATGAGGGATGAAAAACAAGGAAACCAATGTGAGGATAAATCCTGACAAAGTCTAAATTATGATTTCAATTTATCCTGAAAGCACTACATAAAAAAAACAAAAAAAAAACAAAAAAAAACATGTGTAGACTATATTTAAGCAATACTTGGATAGTTATCAAGAGTTTACCACCCATTGAACGCTACTGTAATAAATATTTTATATTGACAATGGATGAAAACGATATGTATAATATGAAAGGTGTTCCAACAACCCAACTCTGCAGATTCCCTCAGCAGGATCGAGCTTTTTAACATCTTTCACATCACTGTTGGCAGCTGGCAACTTCATAGTTCTGGTTTAGTCTCACTGCTCTAATCAACCATCCTCCAAAAGAAGTGACAAAATAAGTCTTTTTTTTTTTCCAACTCTACTAGAACAACTCACAGAAACGACCCCTCTATCGGCAGCATGATAGAAGTTGAAATGTCAGAGGCTTTGGTTGTCATGGTTACAATGATAAACACAGGGTTTGGCTCAGGGCTTTTAAAAAACGACCGCTGGTAGGAAGAAGGAACTGAACTGTTGTTTTGTTGACCCATCCACCCACCCTCACCTCCTCCCTCCGCAAACTTTGTCGCTCTACAGTCACATGACTCTCTCCTTGGCTCCTGTCTCAGTTCCTACAGCTGCTGGAGGTCTTTGTCACTTCCACGTAAGCATATGTTGTTTTGCCGCTGGAACGACTGGTGCTGTCATTCCTTTTAGGATGGTCTCTTTTCAGCATCTGGCAGCTGTTTTCACTGAAAAAGCTCTGATACGCCAACTGTGCACTACACGTCCAGCTTTCCGAACAGCAGACAGGCAGAGTTAGCGACCGGCCGGTGAACGTGGCGGAGCAATTAGCCGCTGAAGAGACAAACATTTTTCTCAGGAGTGGGCAGAGACCAAACCGAGAGCTATAAGGAGAGCGAATGTAGGACTTGCTGGCTTCATATGAATGCAAATGTTGCTCTGTGTCTGCTGGATGTGTAAACAGGCAACTGTTGGCTAACACGTCATTTCGCTGCCCACGAGTAGCAAATAAATAAATACAGTAAATGAAAGACAGATTAATCAATGTGTTTGGTTTGTTTTGTGGTGGAAAAAAAAAATAGTGGGCACACTGTCCAGTTCTAACAAGCCAGTATGGAGTTATTTCACACAGTCCAGCAACACTGTGAAATACAATAACAAAGCAAAGGAGAGCAAAACAAGACACACCGGAGGAAGAATAATCAGATATTATTCAGGAAGAGAAAACAAGCTCTTGCTTACAAAATTTCATGTTATTGAGCAGTTGGCGAGCTGTGCTCAGCTCATCAGTGGCACTTATTTACTTAACCTTATCCTCACCTGACCTCCTCAGCCCCCCTGCACGGCAAAAAAGTTGCATTGATTACACATCCTTTCTACTGTTAAAGCCAACTGTTGTAAATCCTACAATTAGCTCAGCATTTTAGTCAGTGTAATAAAATAATATACTCGTCTTACTGTTGCATTTGCCCTCAATACATTTGTTGGTTCTTCCCAAACCTATGAGTCAGTCCCCTCTGAAACTTTCAAGAATGTGTCCATATAACAATATACTGTATGTGATATAACATCATCACACATTAAACATATCATGATTGTACAAAATATACCTGGAGAGCCAGTAATAATCAACTGTAACTTTTGACTTGTTAAAAGTGAAAACTGAGCACACTGATGGGGTCTTAAATGAGATGAAATGCAGCAGCCAGTCTCTGTATCTCTGTAGTGCTGCAGATGAAGCCTCAGCCATCACTGTGCTGGAAGATGCCTGTGGTAGTCTGATTCTTGAGACGGACTGTACGTTGCTGTGATTTCAAACGAGTGGGAGACTGGCTGTTCCCAGAGCAAAAGCTAGAGCTGACTCAGACACTCTAACCCCTGCGCCCCAAATCACACAGCAGTGTTATCTGCCAGAGGATACAATCAAGGAAACACATCAAAGTTCAGTCTCCGGAGCTGGTCTGCTCACACGCCTGCCTACAATATGGACTTTGGACGCACCCAAACACTTTCATCGAAACGCTCGCTAATTGCGTATGAATGCTCTGTGGCGTGACTCATAATGGAAGAGCAATTAGGCCTCTCTATCACTGGCTTTGAACCAAATGCAGCAATGCTGCTTTCGGCATCTGCAGGCCAACCACGCGCCGGTTTGTCTGACCTGACTGTCGGACCTCAGGGATGATCAGCGGGCTTGCTGCCCACCTGAATGTCAGTACCTTCCCTCCCTCCTTTTTTGTCGTCTATTTCAGCTGCTCATTTGCACCCCAACCTTCCTGCTCCTATTAGCGGTGTAACCATGTGTGACGTCGGCTGGGACATATTCCCATGCCTGGGCCTGAATCCAGAACCAACGTGCATTTCACTCCTGCATGGGGCCTTCGTGTGTGCGTGTTTACTTGCTCGACTTGATGACATTCACTCCCGTCGCGTGTAATCCCCAGCTAATAACATTGTTTTGGGGATTTAAACATGTGTTGCTGCAGCAGCATCAGCATCTCAGCCCACCTCACTGCGTCTATCTGGAATAAGAGTCCGGTTTGTCCCAAATCTTGTTGACATAAAACTGCAGGCGAGCTTGACGTGTGCATACATATTAATGAGGCCATGAAGTCGTTTATTCACCAGCTGATTTACATTGCAGAGCAGAGAGGTCCTAAATCAAAGGGATTTCAAAACACTTTACACGATTTGCAAATTAGATGAGACAAGCTGTGTATTTCTCTACGCATGTTGTAGCTTTTGGCGCTAAACTTTATTTTAATCTTAATTCCTTCATTAGGCAAATATGACAGTGGCTCCTTCTGCACTAATGCAATTTGCTGAACACGTCTACAAAAAAAAAAGCCAACTGTATGTTTGCATGTGAGTGCATGCTTTAAATATAAAACACACCAACATATTCATAAGCGTGCCAGCACACAGACACACAAACAATACGCAGCTGCCCATATTAATCTTTTTCTTCAGCGCTTCTTGCTAAAGCGTTATCTACTTGTCTGGCTGCCTCCAGTCTCCGGGGAGGAATGTGCATGTGGCAGAGCAGAGTGTAGGACAGACTCAGGATTTGTATGCGACGGGAGGCACCTTTAGGAGGAGCATGTCTGGTCTGTGTGACGCTCAGTGATTCTCGGCGGGTCGGGAGCAGAAGCTCACTCAGCTGGAGGAAAAGACTTATGAGCTTTATTGATCATGGGCTCATACAGAGAGCGGGGTCTCCTCCTGTATAAAGGAGAGCTTTTATTGACATAAAGGCTGCAACAGGTGAGGTAACTGAAGAACTCATCAGTGCAGGAGAGTGAATTTAAGTTACAAGCTCGATGGGGGGGTTGTTAATATTTAAAGAAACTGTGCTGTTCTCACAAGTCTGTAAGCAGCCGACACGCAACTGTGGCTACTCGTGCACGCTCTGCCGCACACAGCACGCAAAGATCATGTGATTTTGACGACAATCCACTGGGGCGATATGATTATTACATGTCTCTATTGTTATGTTCAATGCAGCGAAAGATATTTCTGTTTTGGGATGATGTCGTCCAAACATAATAGCAACTGCGACTGCAAGCGTCAAACAGTGGAGCTCTTTTAAAAAGTATTGTTTGGATGGTTTGCAAGTGTGTTTGGAAATCAGCGGTTTAGTCCGTTGTGTTGCGAGGCAACATTAAGTGAAGTGTGTGGAGGTGAGCGTGAACAGAAGCCCGCCTTGTATTGAACTGAGCTGTGAATTGGGAGTTTGAAAAATGCCACTGGGGAAAGCACTGAACTCTGGGGCCAGTAGGTGAGAGCTGTGATTTTTTTTTTTTTTTTTTTTTGTTTCTCTCCATTTTATTTTTTTGGCCAGATGTCTGCAAATGCTGCGACCCAGAAAACAGATGCATGTGATTGGGTAGCCAAGGTTTGAAGTCGTGGAGGTGACTATAGTGGCTGTTTAGCTTGAGAAGCTGCTCCGGAAAAGCTTTTTCTTTTCCCCCCATTTCCTTGCCAACATCCTGTGTCAGTGCGCTCCAGATGATTTGCACAGCCCCTGGCTTGCCTACCTGCATGCTCACCAACTATGTCACAAAGTTCAATAAGCCAAAATCCCCACACCATTTACCTGTCGACCGGAGCTTCTCCGACAAGTTACTGCTCCCGCTGTCCGCTGCTGCTGGAGACTTCTCTCACCGTTCCTGTTAAAAACAGCCTCAACACACAGCAGGTGCATGAGTGAGCACAGAGGTTAATGCCAGAGCTCTAATTTGAAGATACTCAGTTGTCTTATCTTATTTGGGAGCCTGCTGCAGTGGGCTGGGGGAAGTGAACTGGGGCTGAGTACCAGGCCACAGTTGTTGGCAGTTTACCACAGCACTCAATCTGGCAGCAGTCGGCACATGGTGTCTGACCCCCTGTTGTACCCACACATGGAGAACTGCTTGTTTTTGTTAAGCTGTGGAGTTATGTCAACACAAATGTGCACAAGCAAGGAATTAATCCCCAGCAACAGGCCCGTTTCTTCACTAAATGTCTCAGACGATGAAGAAGTATATATTGTGCATGATCGATTGACTCGGACATGAGACCCTGACTGAGATGTTGAAATCCAATTTCAAGGCTGTGGCCAAAAAAACAAAAACAGTTATTCTGCACAAGAAAGACGAGGATGTCAAGTAACAAGGATGGAAAGATCTATTTTACAGAGCAGCACCAACCACTACTTTGAGGTTTAAACAGGAACGTATCTGGTTTTTAACAACAAATATTTATCAAGTTTGGTATTTTGAGCTTTATTTCCTGTGGTAAGTCTTGAAAAGTGCTGAAGTTGACGATAAATGTTTGATCAGAGCAATGATCTAAATGTACTTATTTGTTAGATCTAATGTATTTTAATTCAATTCTAATATAGATGAACTTTAGTTAAACTCTCATAATTTTTCATACGGCTACTTGCTTCAAGATAACATAAAATAGTGACGATACTGAATATCAGATGAATGACAATGAGCGCTCAGATTTATCAGAGATGGTCAGGTTGTCCTGACGCGCCAGCCTCACGTTGCCAGACGCCTGTAATCTCCTGAAGAATGTGCTTGTGACAGCGAAGCTGACTTCCGTCCCTGAAGCCATCCCTGTTCTTTGGCACACTTGTAACGAGAGACTCTGCCATTTGAGGATGAAGCCTCCGTGTTGTGGCGAACCGGGACCGGCGCCAAGCTGACACAGGAACTGGAGGCAAAACATGGGGACAAGTCACCTCCTCTTCCAGCCCGCATGCCCCTTTCCAAAATATGCTCATGGGTGGCTACACTCTGGAAGCCTTGATTGTTCAGCAAGCGTAGATGAATGTTATGTCTCACATCTCCTAGCTCTTCACCCAGGGCTGCTTTGTTTCTATTGCGAAGACAGTTAGCATACAGACCCTAACCCAATCGCCACCTAACAGTTAAGGAAGTGGCAGTATTTTACTACTAGCAGAACATTCCTGCTACTTTACATGTTTTCCATTAGTTTGAAATCTGCCGGTGGCATCACCTGCAATGAAGTTTTCAAGTCGCCCACCTTTTATTACTCAACGGTCTGCATCTTATTTCTATTCAAGGTCGGAAATCCAGAACAAGTGGCAATGATAAGATAATATTTTACAATTAATCAAGCTCAACTGCTCAAGCTCAGCAGTTACTCCGAGTTGTAGAAATTGAGTCCTGGAGAAAACGAGACGCATTCAGTACGAGTGATTTCTGAGCTGATAGCAAATTTTGGTGGTGGTCCAAGGAGCAGAGAGAATGGAGCTGGAGAACAATAATAATAATAATTCTGTAGAACGAGTGAACTATTAATTATGGCCTATTTGGCTAGTTGCCAGGGGTTGGAAACATAACTGACAAGCACTCTCAGGAGGGACTGGGCCTCTTCCACCGGTGAGTAACGTTAAATGTGCATGTTTTCCGGATTCATTAATATGCTACAGCTTCTTAGCTTTGGTGGGCCGGATGCGGCCGCCAGTTAATGATCGCTGAGTTATGGGCTTAGTCCAGCTTGACTCGCTCCAGAGGTCCAGCCCGTGTGATTGCTGTGATTTTAAAATGAATCAGAGTTTGACATTTAATATCAGGCTACATTTAGGAGCACATTTCAACAACGCCTTGAGACACTGCTCATGTTTTGAGTGCTGACAGTGTCTTCATTAGTTGAGGGTTGTGAAAGCACAGCACGTTGGTGCGGATGTTTTACTTATTTATTTACATCTGTGGTACACAATGTGCCTGATTTTACTGAAACCTTGTATAAGCACATGCGTATCTGTTGTGTGTGCCTGTGTTTTAAACAAGGACAGCAGTTAGCTGAGGTGCAACACCTTTTCTCTCATTAGACTTATTAAACGGGATAATGATTCCCCTGAGAATCTGCCTCCATCGCTCTGCTTGCCCTGTCACTCTCTGCACCACCATCACAATGGTGATCAAAGCCAGATGTGCTCACTTCTGTTGCTGCCAACAAAGCACAACTGTACCGAGTGTTTTCACAGTTGTCACTCTGCTCAGTGCCGTAGCCCTTAGGGAATCTACAAGGCAAACACACCACAGTCTTTCTCTTGGACTGCAACACACATTTTCCAACTAACATAACAAATTAAAATAAGATAAATTTGACCGACGACAGTCAGCTATAATTAAGCCATTTAGTACGTCTCCAATCACAGCCACATATTTCTTTAACGAGCATTTGACAGTTTCAGCTGTAGAATTATTTCAGATGAATAGAATTCTCAAATATATATATTCCTCACCTTTCAGTGTCATTTTTAATGTTACCCTCCTATATTATTTCAACACCGACTATGTCATCATAATTTTATTTGATCAAACTAAAGTGACGGGCTTCATGCTACAATATTAATGACTCTAGTTGTTAAACTTCTCCACTATTTATAGTCTTTTTTTCAAGCTCATGCTGGGTTAAAGTTTGTCTCCACTCCTGCAAGCCAACTTACTAAACTCTCAAAAAAACATTCAATAAAGATCAGCTGCCACTGACAAAAACAGCAGCAAACCAAACCTTACTAATTTGTTGTGACTGCAGTGAATGAACATGCGGAAAGTTCAGACCGCAGGATACCACTCAGCTGTTTGGAGAGGGAGTAAATAGGGAATCAATCAGCGCATGGCGACAGATAGCACATATTTGATATCTATTGTGAGATTTTGCATGACTGCAAAATACGTGCAATTTGTTTGAAAAGCGACAAGGGATGTGTTTTCTGTCTTTGACATCAACAAACATCTCTGTGAGACAGCACAACAAAGACAAAGAACTGAAAGAGGGCAAAGAAAAAAAAAATACACTAGTGTAATGCAACAGCGATCAAAGAAATACACACAAAAACACACCTGCAGTGACAGATGGAGGTAGCCCCCGTAAAGAAAGGAGAGGGCAACACAGTGCTGAGAGAGAAACTGGTAGACGGGAATGAGGGAGGAATAATAAAGAAAGTGGGAAGCATCTATCGTTGATTTAAGCAAGTGTTTGACCGCAAACACTGCATAAGCACTTTGCGCAGACATGAACATTTCATCTAAGACCAGTTCGGCTTGATCTATAAACTGGAAAGAACAATGAGAGCCTGACTTGTCCCAGGGTGACACTATTAGGGTGTTGGTTTACCACCATAGCCGTCTCCTCCTGGATCTGAGCCCAACAGCAAGGTGACTCGGCTCTGGCTGCACAATGATTAGTCAGGTTCTGCCACACGGCGATGCTCTGTGGTGCACAGTTCAGAAGAGAGGAGGGGGGAAAAAAAAAAATCTGTTGTTTTGGTTGTGGTAAAGACACAAACTCTGTCTCTCTCAGCGCTGCAATTTATTAGCAGCTGAGAGCAGTTTTGGGAACAGCTCAAGGATTTCTGCATTGATGAGCAGAGCCATTACAATCATCTTTCTTGTAGAACCTAAATGTACAGACAATGAGGAGTCGATCACTCAGACACATGGAAAAATGAGAGCTGTGTGATTGTATCTTGGGTGGGAGCAGCCGTCAGACAAACAGCTGACATTCCAGGAGGATATACAGAATCCAGAAATATCACACATAACCTCTCTAAAATGTAGTTTTTCGGTTGTCCGTCTCTCGCACATCTGAGGGAACAGATGTGTCTTAATTGTAATCAAAAAAGCAGTCTACAGAGACCATGTGGCAGCTCGTGTTTCACTCGCTTCACCATGACCTAGAGCATCTTTTTAGGCTTCAAATCTATTTGCTTCAGTGTTACACACCTCACTACCGTGAACGCTGCCAAAACACTGGCGATCACACAGTACGGCGGCTGCTGTAGCTGTAGAGAGCTGTAGCTGCTGACTTGCTGCTTTCACTGCGTAGTCTCTGTCAACACAGTGTATGGACATCATACTCTCTGGATTGTTAAATCAGCATAATCCAGGCAGAAATCGCATTTACACCAAAATGAACGGGGATGGACGGCAGCATCCCTCCACAAAACAATCTGAAATGGAAATATTAGCAGCATTAAATTCCACAGTATGATGCGGACATGATGCTCTAAATACAGCGGCGTGCTCACTCTTTGACTCTTGGGTAAAAGAAATAGTGACAAATCTGTTGATCTGCTTTGTACTTTCCCCCCCTTCCTCTACAAATCCTCAGACACATTTTTAACTTCATCTCCAATCAAAGAAGCCCAGATTGCAATCTGCTACACAATATGTTTTGCTCCACTTTATTAGGCCCATAGATAAACCTCATGGCTGGAACACAGGCCTGTGAGTAATGAAGGCTCCCTCAGCATAACAAGATCCTACCCTCCTTATGCTCTCCTTCTCCTCTCAATTTGTTGTGTCTTTGAGTTTTGCTGGTCATTTTCCTGCTTTCCTTTGAAAAGGAGTTGGCCCGCACAGATGCTATAACAAAATGTAATCATTTTTCAGATCTTGAAAGCATGCAGGCAATTAAAGCAAATTTATTGTCAATGTGTATGCAGCTCCAGGTTCTCACTCCTGATGTGGACAAAACGTGTTCCAGATAATCATATTTATTAACGATTAGACAGAGTGTTCTTACCTGACATGCACATGCGCACACACACACACACACACGCGCACACACGTAGCAAAGTTGTAAATGGCAACATGATGCACAATTCTGCAGAAATTTAAGACAGACTAAAGACTGAATTTCTAAACATTTGTTGACACCTGTGTTTTCTTGGTATGAATCTGAATCAGTTGTAAATCAGGAGCATGTTAACAGCACATTAATTATCTTGTATTTACATCATGGCACATCCTCAGAAATGCCATATTAGGCAAAGGAGAACACCCACACACATAATCTCCTAGATGAAAATAACATTCGGGAAGCAGAAACATAAAAAAAGAACTTCAGCGACATAGAAATGGAGGTAATTCTCTGTGGCATTGGGGGGAAAAAAGAAATGAACTCCCCTCTGAAGCAGAAGCAGTGGTTTTACAAAAAGCTGACATACTGGAGAAGGTGACTGCTGTTACATCCTCTTGGAGGACCATGAAACACCAAAAGCCCACTGCAGCCAGCTAAAGCTGAATCACTGCAGGAGCAGCAGCAACTGCTCTGCTCCACCAAACTGCTGTGCATCACCAGAGAGGTGTTTGTCTCTGGCTCTGCTCCAGATGGGGACAGTTGTGTCTCTCCCACTGCTGCAGATATTCAGCAGCTGACAGGCTACAGCAAGCAGACCTTGTCAGATCGTGGGTTAACTGATCGGCAGATCTCTCTCGCTGTCTCCCAGCAACTCTCAACTCTGTCTGTGTCCAGATTACATGGGACTTTTTGGCCTTTATCTACTGTGCAGTGTACAAGTGATTTATGTTTTAAAGGAGGCAAATGTTCAGCTCAGTGCTTTTTACTTCCCTTGTTTAATTAGTAAGAGTCAGTGATAAGAGTTTTTTTTTTGAGTCAGGTGTGACTTTTATTTAGACAACAATGCAGATGCACAACTTTGATAAATCCTGATTTTTCTTAAGTGCATACATGATTATGTAAGGTTGTATGAGCATCATTCATGAATCGTAAGAAAAGTCACTGATTGCCACCACAGATATGTGCAGCGGTTCAGAAAATATTGTGGACACTAGACTAAATCATGACTTGGGAGAATCTGGGGACAGAAGATCTGAGTGCTTTGGACCTGTGCTGACTGTCTCATGTTGCCTCCACCAAAGTGTCAGTTTTTAGCCAGTTTACAGCTGTGTGCACTGTTGCTAACTAGTATGCAGCCCTCTGTTAGGTTGCATATGCTTGTAATTGTAATAAATATATTTTAATAATACATTTCTGATGGTGTTCAGATGATTTTGTCTCCTCTTGATCAATGAATTATTTTAGGATAGAGAGGATATGAGCTGCTTTTCATGAACTTGGTAATATTTAAGTATGATGACTAAAAGCAACACTGAGAACAAAAACAAACAAAAAGTCAGTCTTGTTTAAAACTTATGTGATGTGTGAAAAAGACAACAAAACACTTGTTTGCTTTATTTTATTGTAAATGGGTCTATAAACGTGATAAAGAGTAAAGATACAACAAATATGCTGAAGATATGAGTGATTTCAGTAGGAATATTGGAGGAAAATCAGCATCGATTATGGTTCACTTGTCGATGGAATACTGAAAACTTGTTTTTGGGTCACATTGTGGAAAATGTTGCAGACTTCTTCTCACTGTGTGTAAATGTTCTCACTAGCAATGACACATGGACAAAACAGTCCAGTAGAACCAAAATCAACTTGTCAAATGACACCTAATTACTGTTATAACCTGTGATAGTACAATCATAGGGCATAGCTCGTATGTATTGATCCTTTGTGTATATATTTATAGTTTTATTGAACAGAGATAACATTTTAATAGAAAAGACAAACATTACATCAAAGCTTTGAATATAAAAGACACTCTGTCACCCCACAAGGAATGAAAAAGACATAACTACCAAAAGTACTTGTATGTGACTAATGACACACATGAAAATATCTAATGTGTAATTAAAAACTAAAATAAAGGTAATAATGTGATATAATGTTGAATAAATGCTACAGTCGGCGAAATGAAAGGAGATGCCGATAGGAAAGGAAATGTGATACAATTTATATCTAATATTGAATAATTCTGCATTACAAAGAAAGTGCTGAGCAACATTTCATCTTTTACTTTCAGAGAAATAATTATGTTGCATCCCCATGGTCAGGGATATAAATGATAGATAAACTCTTCTGGTAGTGCACTTTACAGTATCCGGCAGAGACTCTGCTGAATGAAGTTTTTGGCTGTATTTTTGCTTTTGAATCCTTCTGTATGAAATTGATATGTTTTCTAAGTTCGTCCAATGAATCATGACTTTGGTTAATGAGTCTATAACCTCTGGGGTCTATCTCTGACCAAAGCGTGACTAGCTATCTGCGTTCTGACTGCCTGAAGTTTCTTTTAGAGAAGGGGTTTTATGTCTGTACCATCAAGCGTTAAGAGTTTACAATTTACTTTTACAATTTTTTTTTTTTTAACAAAGCCTCAAAAATGGATTTGTTTCCTCATTTAATGTTAACACTTGACAAGTCTTTAATGTGTCTTAATAAGTAAATTTTCTTGCTTAGAAAATTGGAAAATCATTTAGGTCACATTCAGAGTACGTTGAGATGTGCACAGTATGCCATTTCAGAAATAATGTGCTAATGTGAAAACAAACCTCACAAGGCCCTGAGTTTGGCCAGGAGAGCCTCTACATCCGACTCTCCATTGGTGCTACAGCTGCTGACCGCAGATGGAGGCTCTGCATCTACCTCCATCTGTTTCTCAGTCGGTTTAACCATCTCTCTCTCCACCACCCTCTCTCGGTCCAGCCAGCAGCTGTGACCCGGGGGGTTCCTGTACCGGCGGCCCGACTCCGAACACACAGCGGCCTTGGACCGGGCTGCAGACGGATGGCCCTCAGTCTCGTTATGGGCCTCCTTGGCAGGGGGAGCTTTCACCACCGCTGAACCCACATTTATATTCTGCCGAGAGCGAGACCTTTGTAAAGGTGCCTTGTTGTTTTCTGTGAGTGGAAAACAGAAACAAAGCAGTGAGCACAACTGTGAGAATGAGGGAGGACAATGAGGAGAAACTGATGTGCGACTGACTTGTTAAACAAATGGAAGCAAAGGGTAATTCACGTTACAGGTTAAATTACAAAAGCAAGAAAGACAGAAGGAGAAAGGTTTAAAAAAAAGCAAGCAAGTGAATACAATCAGTCATACATCAGTCATTCTGCCGCAAATGACATCACAATGAAATCATCAGACATACTTTAATAACTACATGCACATGCACATGCAAAACAAAACAAACATACATATATACACATGAGCTCAGTGTACTCAATTTTAGTCTGGATGAATACACACACAGACACACAGCATAGAAGCACACACAGTGTATACAAACACTGATGAGGACAAATCTTCTGCAGCAGACTGTGGCATGCAGCAAGCTCAATATGATGAAATGGATATGGCTGATCAACCGCAACAGGAACTCAATAACACTGTACATCGCCCTTTTCCAATCTTCCAGTCTCTTTCCCTTTTCTCTTACATGACACCCTCGCAGCCAGCTCCACCGCCCCTGATTCCACCATTATCATCCATTCTCCTTCCTCCACTCTTCATCTCAGCTCATGGCTCCTGCGGTAGTCCTCTTCATCTTTCTTATTTCCGCCATTCTCCTCTTTTCAGCCTCCCACCCTCCCCTCCCGTTTCTGACTTAAAACATACACCCAGACAGACAGTGGAACAGAGCGACGGCCCAGATCAGACCTACGTTCTGAATTATAATCCCTGTGAGTAGATCTTAGACTTCATCATCAGTATGTGTGCGCTGGAAGGAGAGGGTAAATCCATATTCATGTGACCTTGAGCAAGAGGCTGAGAGGAGTGGCGCGAGGAAAGACACCACCGCATTTAAAGTTTCCTGAGCATTAAATGTCTGGCAAACAGGAGTCAAACACAGCAGAGCAGAACAGAGCGACCCGCTCTGTCAGCCAATCGGTAATGAGTTTGGAGCGTGGCCAGTCAGTCATGACAGTGTGTTTTATGGGCCGCGCTGACGAATGACAAGGAACGTCCCTGAACACAACCTCTGACAAATAAATAAGGATAAAAGGAGGAAAGAGAGCAGACAAGAAGGAACCGACTGCAAAATTAAGCAAAGAAAGCCAACGATCTCACACACACACACACGCGCGCGCGCACACACACTCTCACAAAAACTCGTTAGGCAAACAAGAGGCAGTGGGGGATTTTAAAAGGATGAAATGAGTAGAGTGTGTTGCCTTGCTGCTGTGACTGAACATTTACCACAGCTGAAAATCCAAGTCTCCTCTCATTATCTCACCCTTTCTGCTCTCTCTTCCTGTTGTTGTAGTCTCAGTTGTAAAAGATGACAATTATTCCCTGCTGTCGGTCCTCTTGCACCACACTCCACATCCTGTCCTGTCCCACTCCTCCTCCCTCTAAAAACCTGTCATCTATCCGCCATGTCTGTTTCTTGCTAGTCGATCAGGGCAAATGCCCCACAAACGCGCATTTCCTTTACAAATAACACAATCAGAGATTCAGCGCTGAAGGTGAAAAAACGATCATTTGTATCTTCAGCTGTTAGCATTTTAACATCTTGTTTACACTTGTGTTGAAATTTTAAACTGATGTCATTTCTGTCTTCCCGGAAAGAAAGAAAGAGAACATGCAAGCAGGAATTATCAAATGATAAAAAGCAACATTTTTTGAATTGACATTTATTTCAGAATTTATCATTTAACTATTGCCTGCTCTGATTACATATTAGAACATATATGGTGGTGAAATATGGTGAGAAATATAAAATACTGCATCAATACATAAATTTGCACTTCAAAAATAGATAAAAAAAAACACTTTAATAAGAACTCTTATCCAAAAGCGCATTTCTTTTCTTCCTAACAGAGCCCTGGCCTTTAGCAGTGAACATGATCAAAGTGCTGGCAAGTTCAGTTTCTTCTCACTCTGCCCGCCTGTGACACCTAGCTGCCCCTTCCTTTGAAGCCTCGCTAGCTTCTCAACGTATGCCTTCATCTAAGCTGTAAAACACGTCTGAGAGATGTAAAACACGTCTCATCTCACAGGCTGTACTCCTTTCACCAAGAACTGACACTGGTTTTGGAGGAGAACGAGTGGAGTTCGAATACAAAACCGTTGTCTTTTATTGAACACATGCTGTGATTGTAGGAGTGTGCATTTATCCCTCTAAGCCAATTTGATACAGATTTATGTACGTGATGAGCAACCTGATGTAGAAAACGCAGATACACTTAAAGTCAATATATTTCAAGTCTGCTTAGACTTGATTCTCAGTTGCAAACATAATTCACACTTTTCAAACATTTTCTCACTTTTGATTTCAAGTACTAGGTACCAAAAGCTGTTTAAAAACTATAGCAACTGCCACCTCGTTGATCGTGAAAAGAATGCTCCACCAATTTAGCTTTGCACTCTTATAACATTGTTGGACTCGTAATGGACAGTCAAAAAAACAACAAACAAACAACAACAATAAAACAAAACAAAAAACGATGCGGCAGAAACACAGATATCATCTCTTTGATTCTAAGCATTCCTCTTTCTTGCCAAAGCCGGCTGATTACATTACCCACAATGCAACCGGCAGTTCGGTCGGAGATTCAGATTTGTTCTTTTGCTCTGCTGATCTAGTGGACAATGTAGCCTCGAGCTGTTAGTCTCAAACAGAGATGAAGAACAAGCTACAGAGGTCTGTAAACTCAACCTACAAATTTTTGTCATTTTCAAACTTGTAGTCTTCAGCCCCAACTGACACCGACTCAAGTGACATCACTTGAGACAATTTATTAGATTTGGCACTGTGCCCTGTGGAGCCACAAAAGGCTTTACGCCTTCACGTAGCTGTAGTGCTACCCAAGATCTGTAAACAGAGGATGTACAAGAGCGGTTGAGTTCCCTTTAACAATAAGCAGTGATTAAAAAGGGCAAAAGGCTGGACAGTCCCAGAGAAGGACACATTTTTCACTTCAGTGTTGGCAACTGGGTATTGTTTACTTCCATTTGAGGGTCATTGTCATCCATCTAAATCCAGCACTTCGAACAACACTAAATGGGTGCATGTCCTTGTAAATAAAATAGCTTCAGTTATTGCCTTTGACCGAGAGGAGTTAGGGGCAAATAGCGTTAGTTGGTATTGCTAGCTTTGTTGTTTACTTGCCTCAGGTTGACTGCTCCTGTTTCCGATTTATTATTCTTGTAGTATGCTGTATTCTGAAGAGAGTTAAGCTGGTGATACAAAATACTCACATTTCACAAATGCTCCAACATCATGTGATGTAAGCCAAATAAACAAGTGAAATGTAAATATTTTGTCCTTGTTGACTTGATAACTTGGGATATGCTACCTTTTATGTTTTTTGGAATATGCTCACTGGACTTCGGTTTTAGCACTCCACTGAGAATCCCATTGTTGAAGCACAAACTCCTTTTCCAATAAAGATTTTAAGGTGTTGGTGGACATTTTTTACCACCACTGATACAACCCAGTCAATTTTTGACAAGTTTTTGTATAGAATTTGGGTTTGGATCTACGCATCGTTTAACATCTTACACTCTTGTATTGATTTTCCAATATGTAGCAGTTAATCTTTGCACCTTGATGTGATAGCGGTTCACTGGAAAACTGTCCAATATTAGAAAAGACTGTGAGAAGTATTCCTTTATTCCATCTGCAAATAGCAACAGAAAGGAGCTCACATTTCCTCATATAAGACCATTTGCTCCACTTATATTTGCTGCTTCGACTGATGCAGATGAGCTTTTACTCATCTCTCTCCCCCCTCCCCAATGCTGCTCTGAAGTTTTTGAGAAGTTATTAGGCAGGCAGGCTAAGGAAGGGAGCCTCAGTAGGTCTGGACTGCAGAAGTGGATGCCTGCCTTTTTCTTTCGGAGTATTAAGCTACACTGCCTGTCATTATTGCCGTTGACGATGAACTCATCTACATGAAGAGCTGTTAAGAGATTGGAGAACAGTCAGCGCATGAGAGAGCTTGGAGATTGGTATTTTCCAATGTCTGTAGAGCATGAACACAATACGATTCTGCTAAACTACAAGTCTATCACAGTCCTCAGTCTGCTGCTGTCCTTTACTTTGCTGGAAGGCAGATTGGAAAAGAAAACAGTTGAAAAACAATGATAAAAGGGCTGGCAGACTGAGCTTGTTGTGTCTCTTCTTGGTCTCAAGCTTCGCTGAAAAATGTGCCTTTTAACTTTGAAGTCCCACAGCCCACAGCATTTTAACCAGCTACTGACACTGGTTCTTTTGCGGCAGAAGACAAGCGAAATCTCAAACAAAACAGACTAATCGTAACCTGGCGTGCCAGATGGTTTGTTGCAGAGAACCATCTGGGAAGTCGTCGTTGGAAACTGTTTGGAAAAGGGCAGGCACTTTCAAAAAATACTTGGCATTTGATTGGATGAACCATCTGTCTATGCCGTCTATCACCGGCTAACTTCAACCAATGAGATCAACGAACCATGTGATGTAGCTGGAGAGCGCTACCAGCAGAACCAGTTGGTAAATCAAACTCTTGCTGAAGACAGTCGCACAAAGAGAGCGAAAACGTCTTTTCCAGTCAGAAAAGCTTTCAGTGGTGTTCTTTGCTCTTCTTTCAGTGAAGAAACATTCTCCAGCCCTGATGTAACTGATGCTATAGCAGGATCTACGCCATCCTCTTTAGGCGCTGCCATTGTTGTTCTCGAATGAACAGTCACCTCTTTTGCTGCCATCACATCTAAACCACGCCTGTGGCTGCTTGGCTGGTTTGGCCACAAGCACATACCTTGAAGCCTGGCAAGATTGATCCTGGCATGAAATCCAGCTGCCTTGCAAGGTAAAACTAATCACTGCTCTGAACAGTTTGAAAATATCATCAGGAATTTCAAGATGGAACCCTGGTGGTTTATTAAATGTCTGATAGAGCGGCATTTTGTTGGAATGTAAAAGGGCCTGTCCAATAGAAAAAAAAAAGAGTGTTTTTTTTCTATCTGCAAAGAGCTGCAGAGAGGAATTCACATTTCCTCTTGTCAGATCATTTGGTCCATTTGCATTTGCCACTTCAAATACAGATGCAGATGAGCATTTCCTCTCATCTCTCACTCCCTCCCCTTCGCTCCACTCTTATGAAGTTTGCAGTATTTGATCACTTTAAGAGAGCAGTCATGCAGACTCACAAAAATGTACACAGTGAAGTGACTTTTTCCCTCTGCAGAGTGACTGGCACAACAAGCTAAAGTTAGCAAGATCAAACACATGCGCCATAAATCGCGGCACAGCTAGCTGGGTTGGCAGTTTTCTGTATGTTCTGTCGAATGATGACTATTTGCCCTGTTTTTTTTTTTTTTTGCATCTACAAGGGGAACATCAGGGGTCAGGTTACTGCACAAGGATCAGGTCACATATACAGAACACATGAAATTAAATTTTGTGCAAAACCCAACATTTTTCAACATGGAATGCACTTAATGATTACGTTAGTTATTGACTAAATTATAGCTGATTTGTTCAGGTGAATCCTTTAGTCCATAAAATGGCATAAAAAGTTCCAAATCTCTAACACAAATTTCCAGGGGCGTAGTTGTGGTCCTTAAATTACATCTTCAGCAATTGGTTCCAAGAATGATTGCATTAAGAGTCTGATCTGGTCTTTCCATGGGAGTGTGGCTGCAACTTATATTTTCAATGTCAATTATTTGTCAAAAAACTGTAAGAATTTGGTGAAAAATGCCACTTACGAAATCCCAGAACCCAGGGTGGCCAACAGTCAGAAACACCAAACAAACAAAAAAGTAACCAGCAAAACAAAAGCAGCAAATCCTGATATCATACATTGAAACCAAAAGAAGATTGGCTGTTTTGCTTAAAAAAAGAGTTAATCAACAGATTACCAAAGTAGCTGCAGATGAATTTACTGTAAATCAACTAATTAATTCATCGACTCATTGTCATGTATTTTCTAAATCCTATATTAAGAGTACTAACCAGAGGTGTAAAACTACATTCACTATGACTGCACTGTACATGATGAATGAAAATATACAAATATGTTCCTGAATTTATCCCTTTAGTTCAAGTACATGTGGCTGGTATAAGTCTTTTCCAACATAAGCTAAGCATCCTTCTGATAAAGTACCCCTTCATCATAGTCTGTCCAGCACTTTCCAATAAAGAGGGAAAATTATACCGTAGCTCCATTAGATGAAAAGGCTTGATGACTACATTTATCTATGATTGGACAAGCTCTGACAGACTGTATTTGTCATTTATTTGCTTCAGAATAGAATTATTGATTGAAAACAGGTGCAATAGGAGAAAAAAAACTCCTCGTAGAAGGAACATGGGTTTCAAGAAGTACAAACAACAAACAATCCTCCTCTCCTCTAATGGACATTGCCACTGAGCTCACACAACATATGCAAAAACGACATCATGAGTTTGTCTATGTGAGTGTGAAAGTGCGCTGTGAAAAAGTATGATTTATAAAGTTTGTGTTTGTCAATGCAGAAAAGGAAAGACACATTTAAGGGTTGGAAATGTGTGGTGTCATAAATGTGTGTGATACCCCAATGTCCCCCGGTGAGCCAGCAGACAGCTTGTTAGCTGGCCTGTGTGCATTAGGCTGGCTGTAATTAAAGATCATTACCTGGCAACACACCAGTCTTTGAAGGTTTGTCCCTTGCTTGTTTGTCGTAGTTGACTGTGTGTGTGTGTGTGTGTGTGTGTGTGTGTGTGTGTGTGTGTGTGTGTGTGTGTGTGTGCCGAGCTGTCTGTCTAGCTTCTCTGCCACATAGAAAAACAGCAGACGGGATTAAAAACGAGAGAGGCAACAAGCAATGAAAGGAGAGTGGAAGGAGGACAGCAGTGGAAGAAATGGGATGATGAGGGAGAAGATGACAAGATGGGCAGAATAAACAGCCTCAAGACAGTGGCATGATTGGAGGCAATGATTGTGATTTGGACTCGACTAAAAGAGTAGATAACAAAAAAGCGAGGGAGCAATGCGGACACAGAAGAAGAGAAAATAGAGCAGGTATGGGAATGGATTGTTGAAAGAGCACTTTAACAATCCCTGAGGATAATGTGAAAACCAGGACTGTTATAGGTAACCGAAGCCTGTCCTGCTCAAATGCATATCAAAGTGTTTTCCTTTGTTGAGTTCTGATCTGACTCCCCCGTCTTCTTGTCTCCTCTTCCATATTACAGCAATTAATCCATCAATGGATGAAAAAATGCATGTGTTTATTATGAATAAAAAACAACAACCTCGGAAGTAATCTATGAACACAGTAGGTGGAGCCTGGATAAGAAGTGGACTTCAGAAGAGAGAATGGGGGCAGTTCTTTGACATTTATAGGTCACCCTCTATGAATCACCGATTAACAAATCCATAGTAAACATCAAAATAAATAGTACTGGACATGGCAAAGGTCTTTGCACATGTACAAACGTGTACACAAGGGTCACACTCATAAAGACATGTCAACACCTCTCATGCCATGCCATGCTTAGGCAGACATCATTGAGTCATATTAAAATTGAGCGTACATGACAAAGTGAGCAGGGAGTGGGCAGGGGTGTCAGGGGTGGTATGCTGCTTAAAACCAAAAAGGGCGACGTGGAGGATATGAAAGGGCTGAGCTCGAGGTCCCTCAAGTCTTCTGCCCCTCAGTGTGAACCCCAGTCACTGTGAGCTGCAGCCAAGCATGACATTGCGTTAGCACGCCTTGGTGCGTCTAACAATGCCTCAAAAGTGAGCCTGGTTCCCCGCCACTAGTGCTGCTAGCCTACACACACTACTGGCTCACACTGCACACAATGCTCTATTGAGAATGCAACTAAAATAAACAACACAAAGCTTCTTTTTTTTATGGACCCCATAAACCACCTCTCACACTGTCAAATGCTAGTGATGTGACGTTCTCCAAGGCATCAAAAACATTGTTATTGTGACAAATTCATTGGTGTAGCCTTTTCAGGAGGTGACTATTTGACAGACAGCCCCTCAATAAACTCAATATAGACACAAAATTATGCATAATTGAAGGTTTGAGCATCGCTGGTAAAATAAACGCACACATATCCAATGTCACAGCAAGCAATCACTGTATTGTCATTATAGTGTAACAGCTACTACGTTTACCATATATAAACAAGACATAATCACACTACTGCACTCTGCTTCAGGGGAAAATAAATAACAGCTAAATTAATATTTGGTACCAGTTAAGACATAGCATCTTCCAAAAATAATGACTTTTCTCGCTTTCAACTGCACTGCCACAAGTCTGAAGGAGAAAACAACAACATGATGCTTAGTGTAGTAAATTAGCCATTTCAAGCAAGTGTTACATCTCTGCAAGTAGTTAAATGTATTCATACATCTAAAAACCTGCTGTACTTTAGGCCATGGTCAGCAAGAATACAAATATACAATCTGTAATAAATGGGCGTAAACATGCAAAAAAAAAAAGAAGTATGATTCTTTACAATATAAACAAATCTCTCCGCTTGTATTACAAAGAGGAAATACACCTGGCAGATGGTTGTAGCAGCCCGGGCTCTTACTCCTGCTTTACTCTAATTATATCTACATGCAGGGTAATGGACTGAGAATGTTTCCTCATACAGGGACAGCATCACTTCCTGGGGTCTCTCTTCTCTTTCTCTCAGTCTCCCGCACACACTCATACGTTCACAAAAGCAGACATCAGACACAAACACAGCAAGACACCCTGAGAGACACACATCACTATGTTGAAGCAAACACACACGCGACCACATATACACAGTCTAATAAGCTCTGGCTATTGCACTGATACAGGTGTACAGCCAGTGTACTCTGCTGCCTCATGAATTAAACATGTCTTGGTTTCAGGCTCTGCTACCTGTTGTTGTTTGTGTGGTTACTGCTGGTAAATATCCCCGGCAGTCGTGGTCTAATGCATATGTATTTCCCCTCGGTGGCTTCACACTAACTAAGGGTTTCTATCAGCAGCTTTCTCCAGCAGTGTACACCTGTCACACTGTGAGAGTAAAATATTGATCCTTCACACGCCTCCAGACACGAAGCTGAGACGCACTCGCAAATGCGTCCGCAGACAGACGAACAGACAGAAGCACACATTTCTCTGTTAGCCTCCAATCAGTCGGTAACATGGATTAATGAACTGGTTGACTGAGGAGAAGTTTGTATGATAGATGTGGAGCACAGCCAATAGACTCCGCTGTGTTGTGCACACACGGACTGCAGTGGATTATGGAGAGCATAGTTGATAACCTGCATAGCTGGTCTGTATTCATAAGACATTTTCAACCCTCGTACTTCGAATAAATGCCTTTGCAATTAAAAAGAGTTTGTGCTTGATTGCTTGAAGTAATTTCTGAGCAAAATTCAGGTTAAGGTTACATATTAGTAAGAATTTAAAGTTAAGTGGAATTCAGGTTATTACATTGCTGGTGTGCACAGGCAGGAGATATAACCAATAACTTAAAATTAATTTATTTGCATATATTATAGTTTCTTGAAGTGGTACTTGGTACTGACCCTCAACACAGCTTTGGTAATGACTATAATGTGTCCTTAGCACCCAAAACTTTGACATGCCAAAGGCTGGAACTGAATGTCTAATTGGATTCTTAATCTTGTTTCCATATTCTTTGATTGGCTGCTGATTTGAATACAGAATTGGATCAGTTTTAGGCTGTTCTATTTCGGCAAATGTCTTGTACTGTTGCTTGTATTTAGACAATACTTAATTTTAAGAAGTTTGACTTGTCTGTTTTATGAAATAAAAGCATTTTGCCGAAAATATTTCTCGATGTAAGCTATGAAAAAACAGATCCCTTTAGAATCGATCCTGAAACTCGCATCAAAACAAAATAGAATTGGACATTTTTTAATGATGAGCCAACATACGAGTGATTGTTTAGCAGCAGCTTTTTGTTGCTAGTGTTTATTACTTCACACCCATAATGCAACACAAGATACAACCACCCGTCATGACATCAAAAGGTGATTAAATGTTTAAGAGTCCAGTGGAGTATTCCATCCTTTGTCTCTTTTGTAGTTCCTCTGAGGTAGGCTGCTTTTTTTTTTTTTTTTTTTTGCCATTGTTTCTACTGCCAGCTGAGCGCTTGTGTTTAACACTCAGGCCGACTCTGACGGCTCTCAATATGCAGGGCCAGTCCTGCCAAACAGACTTATGAATTCCAAACAGCCTGGAGTCATGCTCCATATTTCATTGAAGTTGAATATTTAAAAAGATCAACCCACTCAAAACCCTATAAAACCTATCGTTCTGGGGCCTTGTGTCCTAAAAATAAAATCGCATCTGCCATATCGCATTACAGACAGCCACATCAGCCTCCATCACTTAACCATTTCCCTCGCTCTGTTCCCCTCTCTCTCTGACAAAACCCATCTGGTAACCAGCCTGTCTCCATCAACACTGGTTTGGCTCTCTCTTTCAAACAACTGCACACTTCTTCCTGCCTCCTTTATCTCATTTGCTTCCTTTTTCTCCCTCACTGTCTGGAACTTACAATTCTTTTTTCCCTTATTGGTACTGCAACTCTCACCCCTGAGCTGTCCTTCAAGCTCATCTCTTCTTCGGGAATCACACAAACCACCAGATAGAGGAGATGGTTGGTTCCCCATTTCCTTCTAACAGCAAAATGGACCTTGTGTCTTATTTCAAAAAGTCAGCAAAAAAGCACAGTAAAAAGAGATGCAGCAAAATGAGTGGAGATACTCTAGCTTCTGACAACAAAGTGATCCAGAGTCAAACTTGCAATCACATTACATTACAGTGTGAGTTTCTCCATCACTTTGCCCATAACAGCCTCCACCAGGGTACAAAATATCCAAATTCAGCATTAAGCATTAATTTATCTAGATATTTAATCTATTGTGAGAAGAATTTCAGCATATCCATAACATTTGCATTTAGTGGAGCTTTAGTCAGCAAAGGGCAAACAGTGTGTTAGCATCATAGAAAATAGCACAAATGTCACCAGTGATTGATTTAATTTGATTCAGCTAAACCAAATATATGGAGAATGACATCAAGGTCACATGTTTTTCACTGGCTTGGTTTCTCTTTGGTGTATTACGAAAGTGGCCAGGCAGGTAGGATAGCATTTTGGCAACCTCTGTCAGAAATATGAATGTACCAACATACAATAAACATATTAAAGCAAAGCTGAGATTAATTTTCCGCTTAAATACCCAGAAATCTCCTGTACTTATAACATTAAAAAAAAAAAAAAAATTCTGGTACAGCAGGTGACAGTATGTAGAACACTAGCTGTAACATCTAGTGATAAGGAGCCATTCACTCAAATGGCACCTGCCAATAAAAGAAGAAGAAGAAGAAGAAGAAGAAGAAAAAGAAGAAGAAAAAGAAGAAGAAGAAGAAGAAGAAGAAGAGAGTGACCTGTACCTGCCAAAAAGGCAAAGATTTTGTGCATGGTTCTTCCCAAATTATAGGAGGTTCACCCACATTTAATTAAGAGCATTGGTTAAACTCGTGCTTTTTGTCAAATACGTATATGTCTACGTGTGAGGGAAATGTGGACGGCGGTAAGGGTGGCAGGACACCCCGGGGAGAGGCGCCACAAAATGTCCCTTATTTTCAAATCCTAGCTCTTATATTTAGGAAACTGTTTGAGATTGAGTGGATTTTTTTCCCCTTAATTACATTCGACTCAGAGTTAATAACACTTGAAATGGTTATTATTATTAATATAATAAGTATTATAAATAAGCCCAGATATTGAGTATTGAACAAGTAGTAGTTGAGTACAACAATTATCAAAAAGCTTTTTAAGAGAAAGCAGAATCATTGTTTTTAGAATTAAATTAAAAGGAAAAATGACATGAAAATATCATTGCATGGTGATGGAATTCAACATCAATTGTATATAAAAATAAGGGTTAGGTTACGTTAACATGACACCATTTATGTGGACTACAGCCAGACCTGCTGATATTTTATCTGAAACTGTTTATCTGAAATTTGCAATATGCTAATTTTGCACTTCCACTTGATTTCAGATATAATATTTGGTGAATAAACATGACAGACATGCAGAAGCCTGTGGGCACGAGCGTGTGTGTGTGTATACACCCACCCACCAGTTGGCAGAAAAAAAAAAAATTAGATCAAATCAACCCATGTCAGAATTGAAATTAAGAGACAGGCAAAGCATCAGGCCAAGACGGAGTAATGCAGGGTTATATTAGATAAATACCATCAAGATAAAATGATCAGATAACTTAAAACTAAGGTGGGACGCCTGCAAGTGAGCAAAGAGCAGCAGAGAAAAGAGAGGACGCAGACGAGCATGTTGTGATACTGTTTATGCAAACCTAGCACTTCCTTCAGATCCTTTAAAGTTAAAGCTTTCACAGACTTGATCATAGCGTTCGCAGTTAAACACACGTGACCTGGTTAAGTAGGGACAATTTTGGATTTTTTGTCCTCACTTATTTGAAAAGAGAGCCAAAAACGGTGAGTCCACATCCGGACTTCAAAACAACCCATCAGAAACTTATGGGTCACATCACAGGAGCTACATGTTTTTCCTCCTTCTACTGTTGCTTTGAGTGCTTATTGTGCTTTACACAAAGGTACAGTAGGTATTGCCTTAGCACCATGTTGCTCCAGAGAAAATCCTGAAACACCAAAGAGTTTTGTGTGTACATGTTGGTCTGTCTCCTCCTGATCAGCTGGACTCTGTGAGTCATCAGTGAAAAGAAAGTGAAATTCACATGGCACCACTACGGTGCTTGGGGGTAATATCGCTATGCTCTCCTGCAACCATTGGAGCTCACTGACATATCAATGCAATTAGAATCATGGCTATATCCCAGTGAAGGTCAGCTAGCACCACTCACACTAACGCAGAGAGAGAAACAGAAAGACGGTGAGGGAGCGAGGGAGGCAGTCAGAGAGGAAACAAATTAAGTGACAGGGCAGCATGGCTGAGTTTAGCTCAGCTTCTGTCCAGGGGCCTCTTCCTCTAACTCTCATACAGGCCTGGCAATTAAAAATACATGCATCAATGGTCTACGCAACTCTCTGAAGAACATATAATAATATATTTACACAAGCCAAATGCACGTAAATGGACACAGCCATTCAGTGCAGTATGTACAGCCAAATGCAAGCCTATTTCATCTTTCTTATGCACTTAGATCTGATGGCCGGCCAGCCTCATTCAATGAACCTTTAATCAATGCAGCAGACAAATGATGTGGAGAAATAAGAGGCTGTACACATCATGGCTCAGGGGAACACATTAACCCAATCACCTCGAAAGGTATGGATCTCCCCCAAGAAACCTGTAGTTCATCACACACCCAGAGTCCTCTGCAAGACAGACATCAGTGAGACAAGGACAGTGGTGCTGATGAGATTGGTCCATATTGATTTAAATCAATAGAGTGCCAAACAGAGGTGTGTGCCCTCTCCATATGAGGAAATACATTTAAATAGAGGTCCTCCCTTTTTGTCACCAGTTGTTTGCTGATCTTAGCAAAGACCCAGGGGATAACAGTCAGGTTAAGTGGGACCTATAGCAGTGACCTGTATGCGTGCGTGTGTGTTTGTGCATGTGTGTGTGCAAAACGGATGTGTATGTGAAGGCAATAAATGATCATTTTAGACAACTTCAGCATGTGTACAAAATCCCATCACTGCTATAGTTGATGTGTGTAATACCTGTGCATGTATTGATGGTTTAGAGCAAAAGCATTCTTAACAGATCTGGCCTGAGGGAGAGTACAGTGCTTTACTGTAAGTGTGTCATCCATCTCATTCCTTCGGAGAGCTCCCATGGGGCCCATAGCAATCCTTGCTCCAGACATGTTCTACGACTCGTCCAGAGAGTCAGTGGCTGAGTGGACAATAGAATGGGTTAATATTGTAAATGGCTGACGGAGGAACACTGCCAAAAGGGTTGCAACACGTTGAAAGCTTTGGCTATGAGAAAGAGAGGCTTGAAATAAAAATGTGCACACATCCATACATGACTGCATCAACAATCAGAGAATCACAAAATGTCCTGCTGACAAAGTACTTGCCTTACACACAAATAAATTGCTTTGCTAGTTCAGTGCTCATGTTAGACTTGACCTACAGAAACATGTGGAGCAAATGCGGAACAGGAGGTGCGGGGCAATTTCCTTCTTTGTACATGGTTATGCTTAAAATCCACATTCACAGCTTTCTCATAGACAAAAACCTTGAGAGAACTCAAACCAAAGACACGTCTTCACACACACACACACGCACACCCACACAGGGTGTCACGATTCACAGACTGGAATCGATGTGCCGGGCTTAATGTCTAAGATACAGCTGCATCGATTCAAACTGCTTGAATCCGGCAAAGCTGTGCGGGAATCACAGCTGAATCAATGCAGGCATTTCTGTATCAGAAAAGCCTGATATGACAGGCATACCTTTTTTTTTTCTAAGCAGCTAATAATGTCTTTTACTCTGCGTGTGTTTCCCTCTCTTGTACCTGACAGCCTTGTCAGCTCAGTGAGAGTTCAGATCATGTGTTGACCACCCCTTGCTTGAAAGAGGAGGAAGAAAAAATAAAACGATTCACTCTGCTTTTCCCTAACATGCCTTTACTTTGTTAGGGATTTCGGCCAGACACAATCCCAACAAAAACACTGGATACTCATGATTAAGTTGCAAAACTTGATTAAATTATGACATAATTCATAACTTGATGACTTCATGATGAGCTGTCCAAGCAACATACCATGACACTCTCTGCAGGAGACAGAATTGCTTTTCTTTACCTGGAACAAAACACATATCAAAGTGTTGCTCTTTGCTCCAATCTGGCAGTTTGGTATGGTTGACGCTGATTTCTAAAGTCAATGCATATGTAAATATGGCAGCAAAGCCTTATTAATGAACAGTTATCATACCATTAAGGATGACTAGCGTTTATCTTGGGCTTGTCTTTTTTAACAACTGACATGAGCTTTCCAAAATGAACATACATACACACTTACATATGACTGAATACACTGAATAGCTTCTCCTGCACAATTTATTAATCTAATATGGAACTGAATTTCTTCCACATTGTGTCATGTGGCATGGCATGCTGCATGGATTGTATAAATGCAGGTATGGAGGAAAGTGTTGAATTATTGTCTTCTTCAAGTATATATGAAATATTTTACTCTTTATCTACACGTGTATTCGATGGTTGTCAGAGCTTGAGATACACATCCGTATTATAAACTCGCACATTTGTGTCATTTATTCAGCACAATCAGATGTACCAAATAACACCTAGATGCGTGTTGTTTTCCTTAATCAGCCAATGACAAGAACAATGGCTCAGTGTGAGACATCTGAGCATACAGGGGCGCCTGCGGCACAATCCTACTTGTAATTATCACAACACCAATCAGCAAACACACACAAGACAAACACAGGAACAAAGAAGAAATCGATGGGGAAACAAGCAAGTAAATAACTTCAGAAAAAAGACAATGCACCACGACAGCATGTAACACCCTCTGTCTGTGAACAATCAGAGAAGCTTTGGTGCTGTTGTCTGTACCTGGCATTGATCAGGTGGGAGATATAAAACAGGGGGTGAGAGCGAGGCTGCGCAGGCACGTTTGTCTCGTGACTGCTTTGGAAAGTTAGTTAAATGACAAATACTTTTAGCAAAAGCTGCCTCATTATGATTAGCAGAAAGAAATAGTCTAGCCAGCGAATGCCCTTAAATAGTCACCAAAAATTACACATATACCACCACCAACTAACTCAGAAAAACAATATAGCTGCAAGCAGCCATTCTCGGGTTCAGGCCCTTTTGTGCTCAGCAGAGGGAAGCTGCTCACTGGGCCAAAATTAAAGCCGGGAGCAGCAATGAACAGGTTTCAGGCTTCATAAAGTTGAGCACAGTCACTTCAGCTAGTTTAATTCTGTTTAAAGAAGTAGTGAGACCAAACACACACTTGTTTCATCATCACAAAGCCTGCAGCATTTCAACAATAGTACAATCAAAGCCCTGCCATTTGCCTCCCCAACCTTCACTGGGTTTGAATGAAACGTGGGGTTCAGGAGATAGAGCTGGATGTCTCCAGTGAGTTTCATCAGGATTGTTCAAAGGCATCTTGAGTCATGAGCAAATATGTTTGCACCAATTAGTATGGCACGTTATATTTTGGTTAATATTTTCCCCAGGACGAACTAAACTAGCAACTAAGTTGCTAGCAACTAAGTAATTCTGTCCTCTAGGTTTTGAGGTACATATTATTGGAATTAATGGTGCACCAATAGGTGGGGCTTTGGTAAGCCTATTCCCAGTCATAGCCTGAAGATATGCACCAACATCTATGATGACTGGACAAATTGTTAACAACTTATGGCCATTTTTCTGCTACACCCCTCCCCTTGCGATGTTCATGGACCAATCTTGCATGTTTATTACATAAATATGTATTTCTAGCAATGCCCTATACCAATTTTTGCTGAATTAGTGGCACGAGGCAATGCACGAGATAATTTTGTCGGCTCAAAATGAACCTCTGCTGACTTTTTGATATCTCTTACGGTTTACGATCCCTGACCATCTGAAGACCATAAATTTTCTCAAAAAATGCTCAGAATTTCTGCCCCTAGAGTGGCTGATGTCATCAGCTAGAGTGCGAGAGGCAGTGAGAAATCGCCTGAATTAAAAAAAAAAAAAAAAATTGCCATAAACTCCAAACAGTGAATAGGAGACAAATAACACACGTCTCTTCTCCCCTCTGATTTCAATTTTAAAGGGTTAGCCCCCACCAAATTTAGAGGTTAAAATTAAGAGGGATTTTGCACCAGCTGCCCTGCTCTGCTGCTCCATGTAAGCCAATACAATCTCCAGTCAGTCTTTTTAAATCGAGCATTTACTTAATTCTAAAACATATCTCAACACCAAACACACGTACATCTGGCCCAGACTTCTACGCTTCTTACAGTCTAATCGTTTTTTTGATAGCAGCTACCGTTTTCTCACAATCACAAGTTGTTCGGGACATTTAGTATAGATCAGTGTTTCTCAATCCTGGTCCTGGAGTACCACTGCCCTGCATGTTTTAGATGTTTCCGTGCACACCTGATTCAAATGCTCAGCTCGTTACTGGGCTCTGCTGAGGCCTGATAACGAGCCATTCATTTGAATCAGGTGTGCTGGAGCAGGGATGCATCTAAAAACATGCAGGGCGGTGGTACTCCAGGACCAGGCTTGAGAAACAGTGGTATAGATAACACCAGCAGCCCCCTCGTGCCACTGTCAAAATTTCAGCGGCGCAGGAATTGTCTAGTTCATATTACTGTTTTTCAAAACATTCAAAATGGCAGAAAATCAACTAGAGCAAACATTTATGGTCCAATGGCTGTTCTGTTGAGCACACTGAGCTGGACACTGGACAATGTGAGGGGCAAGGCGTTTCCAAAATTGAATTTTGAGTCTTTGCATTAGACAGAAATTATGATAATAATAATGATAATAATATTCTGGCACAAGCACAGTGGGGCTCTAACCCCTCAGTGCTTGAACCTTTTAAACCCACTGAACACACAGACACACACACACACACACAGCCACTTATCAAAGATGCTTTTTTTTCTAGTACAGCGAGAAATGTTACTGCTAAGTAAAGGCACAAACAAACAATGACTACTGCAACTGGTATACAAGAGTCCAGGAGTGGGGCGTGAAGCAAGTATTTATTACTGAAACACCAGCCTGAGCGTTTTGTCTTGGTAAAAACAATGTGTCACACTAATAAATGGAACGACAGACCCCAGCAGAAGCAATTATGTAAAAATGCATAAGAAGTTACATCCCTGCTTTCTGATAGACAGAGCAAGTATTCCATAAGTTCTAAAAAAAACAACAGTTGTCTACAGGGAGAAAACTCTAGTTAGTGCAAAAATGATTGATTCTTAATTTTTTCCAAAATACATTACACTTGCTTTCATAAAGACTTACCTACCTAAAATACAGGTTATCAAAAGTGGCATTTAAATACTTGTCAGTAATGTTCAATCATATTGTCGATTTTTACTTTGCTATGACAGAAATGATAAGACAGTACTCATCAACTTGTTTAATTGTGGGGTACATAATATGTTCATTCAGTCGAGACAATTACTTCATCAAGACTTTGTTGATCTATACCTTCCAAATGAGATGAGCCAGTGAAGCTACACCATCGATTTCAAACCTGCGAATACACTCAGGAGTCTTTTTGTCTGTAGGTTAATTGAAATGTATCATTCCATTCTCTCACACCAGCAGACTCACTCATCACAGAAAACTGATCTTCTGATGGCAAGATCATTTCAATCAATGCAGCCTCCCACACATGTAGATGCAGCAAACACAAGATGTGGCATACAAGGGTTAAAGTAATGAAGAGACAGCATGTGATTAGACACAGTAACGGCAAAAAAGTCAGAAAAAGAATGGGCAATATCGACCCTGAAATAAAACATCCATGATTACAATTACTGTAGTCACTTCAGTGATGCCAGGCTATAGCTCTGAACATGCACAAATCACATTTTGTTTGCACAGATTTCATATCTGCCAAACCACTTGGTGAGGGTGCCAGGCTTACATTGTTATTGGAATTGCTTGAGTCTGGACACAATCAGACATCTCTCAACCCAGAAGGAAGATAACAGGAGAGGAACCAGCTTACATATCCGGCAAGATCCTAGGGTATTATGCTGTTGTACAGCATGCACACACTCAGCACTGGTCTGCAACAATAATCTTGTTCAGCCACTGTAGATAGATAATAAGGAAAAATGTTTTAGACAGTTTTTACTTCGGCTAATAATAACTCTAATAATAATGCCAAATTCACTTGAATGGCTTAATATTTGGTATGAAAGTGGAAAGGTCCATTTTTTGCCAACAAGCATATTAAATACAATGACACATTTCTTGGCTGGACCATGTTTTCTCAGGGGCAAAGACTTAAAATACACAATGTGAAAAAGGTCTGCAGAGATGCACATGGTTGAAAATGCAGGGTTAATGAATGTTTTAATATAGTTATTAACACTTATTTGTGTCACTTACTTATTATGCATTGGGCCGCACAATGTTCTAGTTCAGGGAAACACAGCTAAAGTAGTTTGTGTGCATAGCGACAGATCAAAGGTACAGCTAGTATGCCAAAGGGTTAATGGTTTACTGTGTAACATATCATGGCTGAATGCTAGCATCTGCACAAACAAATCTAAAAGTGCATGCTATCTCTATGAGCAAAGACTAGCAGTTTAGTAAGCTAGCCACTAGCTTCACTTGTATGCATCATATCTAACAGTATGATGCTTGCATACAGCACAATTTTGCCTGTGGGGTTGTGCACACACATATGTATTACATGTACATGCATTTTATTTTACATGAGTATCAGCTCCTGGTGCTAACAGTGGAAAATTATACATAGACAACAGACAACAAACAATGTACACTGAATGGCTTTTGGTCCACAGATGCCACAGAGGAAACAAAATGTATTGAATATAGTTTTTATTAGAAGAAATACTTTAAAGCTAGGATATAGTGAGTGTGACACCTGCCAATGCAGACGCAGGCTTGCTCCCACTTTCCAAACTTCACTGTTTGTAAAGGACTTCGGTCAAAATGACAGGAGATTATGAAATGATTTAAACGCGGATATGTTTTTTTTTTTTTTTTTAATACAGACCATTTACAAATGTCCTCTCTGTCTTTCTTCCACTTATTGAAGGATTAGCTACAAATATGTATTTCTGAATGGAACTAGTTGTGATCACCAAGGTCTGCCCAGAATACTCGGCTGAGGTGTACAAACAGACACTCACAGCCTGACACACAGGTATACCTGGAGCAGAGCTAGTGCAATCAACGCAGACACCCACTGGAACAGGCTGCTGTGTGGTGCTGGATGGTGACTACTAATGTTTCATTGCCACAGGTGGGTGGAGGAGAAGAAAGAGAGAGATAATCTTTGTAGAGCTCATGTTTTCTACTCAGCATGCACACAGTCGCTGCTGTGAATAAAACAGAGGATACAGAGACAGAAGAAAACAAAGCCAAAGAAAAAGGAGAGCTATAGGAAAGAATTACCTTTTATTTTGTCTTTCATCACCAATACGGACCTCCTGACGTGGCAAGAAGGGCGCTGGCATGGCTAACGCAACCTGGTTGCACGTTGTACATGTGAATGTAATGATGCGTTGAGTTCTGCATGTGTTCACACACAAACCTCCTGCTATACACGTCAATTTTTTCCGCTCACCATAGCAACAGGAACAAGACACCTTGCATCTCGTACACAGCTTTAGCTTATTAATCCTTTATACCCAACTACCTGGGTCTCATTATAACCTGATTAGATGGCCTGTTTGAGAACAGCTGCACAAATGCAGTACTACTAAAATGGCCCCAAGACACAGACGGGCACATACACAGACGCACGTCATGCTAATGTCTTTCCTCTGTGGCTGCTGTTTCAAAATACTGGTGGCATTTCATACAGGGGGACTGTGACGAATCCTGACAACATCTCCCTTGTTACTACTCCTCCTCCCTCCATTCCTCACCGTCTTTCGCTCATGCAGAAGACATTTCAGCGGCAAACGGACAAAGCACCTTTGTGGCAGGGGCTTTGGCATTTGTATATAATAGGAACAAGGAGCAGAACATTAAGCCTTCATCTGTCACTGGAGTGTGAATGGGTGGATGGGAAGTAATGAACAGGTTGTTGTGCTGTGCAATTGATTGCTTTATATCAAAATTGCAATTGAGTTAAATTTAAAATGGTTTTAAATTTGCTAAAAAGAGCTTTGATTTAATCATGGCTTACATTCTGAATGATATGTTAAAAGGTTAATGTTTTAGCCAGGGACTGCTCAATCCTCTCGCTCAAGTGACAATCTAATGTGATTTATCAACTGGCTATTACTGGTGACAGTGGTGAAGGCATCAAGAGGGAAGAAGACGCACAACATATACTAAAGGAATACATGGCATTGCTGGGTACAGAGAGAGAGAGCGAGAAGACACAATGAGGATAAAATGAACAAGCAAAAAGAGAAAGCAGGGTTGTATGAAAGATGGAAACAGATGACTGGGAGAGGAAAGGGGAAGGAAAAAGTGCGCCAGCCGAAAAGGCAGAGGTAAGGAGAAAAGGAGAGTGGGATCTATTTTCACCTGTCAACAGCACTTAGGCCATAAACACATACAAAGCTTCTGCCTTCAGGACATTGAGACAATATTGGTTGGTGTGTGTTTGTGTGTGATGGATGATTCTTCACATTTATGTAGTTTGTCATCAGGCTGTTGACCATGTCAGGACCTGGGATGAATGTAATCCACCTTGAGAAATCACAAACTTGTGGCTACCAGTGCACTGCTTGTCAGTGTGACACTGGTGCAAAGGTAACAGTTTCTGGTGGCACCCTTCCACAAACAGTGTAAGCTGGAGGTTAGTATCACAGCCATGATTTACAACTGACAACTGCTCTTTAAACAACCTATCTAAATCATATTATTCTACAATTTAAAAAACTGTTGTCTAAATTAGTCACATAGACACAAAACATAGGGAAATAGGGTCCAGGTTGAAAAATATAGATGTTTTTCTTTAATGTGTTGGTTCTTTATATCCTCACAAAGGGTGTTTCTTAATAGTGGAAATCTATTATCACACTATTGCAACATCTTGAATAAGAGGAAATTATAGAAGATGATGCAAACCCAGTAAAGAGCTAATGGTAATGACGACTTAGGCTGAAAGGTAAAAATGAACCGTTTTTTAACTGTGGATCAAAGGAAGCAGAAAAAAATAACACGGCAAAATGACTTGATTCACCACTTTTATGAAAGCTTCTCCATGAAGGCTTAGTGTCCTAACTTTGCTTAGGCTTATTAAATCCCAACACTCAAACAGAGTCTGTAAGGTGTCTGTGTGGATGGTGGCCCAGACATAAAAAGAAGGTGATGAATTTACGAGATGCCTGAGCCTCCTGTTATTCTCCTGTACCTTCTACTGGACCCTACACACAAATGGCCACGAACATTTGGAAACTGCAACGTTGTCTTCCTTTCACAATGTGGCCAATTAAGGGTAGCAGGGAAACATGAGAGTGTCAAGTCAAGTGTCTGTGTAACTGTGTGTGTGCCTGTGTGAGTGAGAGAAAGGGAGAGAGACAGAGAGAGAGAGAGAGACAGAGAGAGAGAGAGAGACAGAGAGAGAGACAGAGACAGAGAGAATTTGACAATGACAAACACTGTTGAAAAATGAAAGTGAAACAGCAGGTGTTTTATATCATTTGTCATCTGCAGTTGCAAGTAAAACATGCATTTATGCTGTGTGTAATGAACAATATGCAAATCTTGAGTCAGTTTGGAGTTACTCTGATTGAAATGAAAGCTGCTGTTAAGCAGCAATAAATTAAGACTCTAAAGCTACCTCAGAAAAGAACTCTTTTTGCCCACACGACTAGCTTAACAGGGAAAAAAATCCCACAAAACAAGCTAACAAAAAATAAGACTAAAGATCCAAAGATGTGAAAGGGGTGTATAAAGCAGAAACACAAGGGGTGCTGAGAGTGCTATAATAGGGCTACAACCCACAATTATTTTCATTTCTGATTAATGTGTAGATTATTATCTACAAATATAAGCAGGTAAATATCTTTGCCTGTTAGAAGTCAAGTCCCAAAGATATTCAATGTAAAATGATATAAAAATAAAGAAAAATAGCAAATCTTCATATTTGAGAAGCTGGAACCAGAGAAATTTGCTCCAGTGGAAAGTGTTTTTTTTTTCTTTTTTTTAATGTTTGCACTCCGCTGACCAAATGTGGGTTAAATAACGTAATACACATAATACACTCCATGTACTGTATGTCCAGTGACAATTCTGGTGTTCCAGTGAGCCTGTGTGTGGGCTGCTGCCTGTACGTCCGACTGATTAACTGAGTGACCCAAGCAGAAGGAGAAAATACTGCAAAAGGGAGAGAGAGCGAAAGAGTGAAAAAGCAATGCCTCAGATGCATGCATATAGCCTGCCAGTTTGGCTCTGGCGGACAGTGACCTTGTTTGCATGATTAGTAGAACCACTGGGGCGTGATTGGCCCCGTTACATTATCTCCCTCTCCCCTCTTCCTTCCTGTCATCTCTTATTTATCAATCTAACTCTCCTTCACTTCCCCTTCCCTCCTTTTGCCTTTATGTTTGAAAGTGGTTCGGCCAGTGGTTCAATATATTTAACTACATATAAAAACATGATTGCTGTTGTTTTAGTAATTGTGTTTACATTACTCTGTAATCCCATCCAGCAAGAGTATTTCAGCCATTCTGGGCATCATGAGAGAAAACGTGATCGGACAGGCAAAGCATCCAGTTGCAAAACTTGTCTTTTTCCAGGTGGAGAAAAAACACTGTCCATGAAAAGCACAGAGATGAAGAAAGGTGATAGAGGTGGTGAGATAACAAATGTTAAACTACTCTCTTCTGTACCAGAAAAAAAGGAAAATAAATGGCAATTTTTTGCAGGCCAAATTTAAAAACAAAAGTAAAAAATGTAAGGAATATTTTTTAGAAGAAAATTAGAATGAAAACTGTAATAAAAAAAAAAAAAGAATGAATATTTCAAGAATATACTTTTGGGAGAAAATGGATCTACAGTATGAGCAGTCTGTTTAAGATCTACTGGAGTTATGCTTTAGAATAAGCTTCATCAATAAATAAATACTTTAACTTCTACTAACACCTCTTCATCATAGGATTTTGCATCCTGAATTTGCTGGGCTTGATTTCCTATAGTAAACTACATCACGTGTTGTTGAGGATCTTGGTATCTGAAGCGGTGAGAGAACATGTATTATTATCAGTTCTAATAAATAAATAACAAATACAACAGTGGTGCCCAACCAGTCCATTGCGATCTACTGAGGCAGGCTGTGCTGACTAAGCTCGAAGTGGACTAACCTGCAGTGTTAGTTATAACCAAAACAAATAATGGCTCCTGGACCAGATAACAAAAAATGGAAGAGCGACAATTTTCACACCGAATGGGAAGATGATTTTATCTTTGTAACGCCATATGCAAAGCTTGCACTGTGATAGCAAAGACGGGCAACCTAGAATTGCATTTTAAAACCAAGCATGAAATCTAGGAGAAGGATTTCCGAGCCAAAAGTGAGCACTGAGAAATTCAGATTCAAGAACGGAAATCTCAACTAGCACCACATCAATCAGTTTTCACAAAGCCCAACTCCAGAGTTTAGCAGCCACCATGGCATTATATTATATGGTCACATTATTGTGAAACATAAAAAGCCATTCAAAGGTGGAGAGATGGTGAAGGAGCCAGTTTTGGAGGCTGCAGACTTGCTCCTAGGAGATCTTTAAAATAAAACTGAAACCATGGCAGCTGTCGAGGACACTCAGTCCTCAAGAAAAACAACAATGTGGCGATGTGTGTGGACATCGAAGATGAACTAAAAAATGACATTGACTGTGAGGGTTTCTCTCTTCAATCTGGTGAATCCACAGACATCATAGGTGTGGGGCAGTTGTGCATTTACATTAGAATGGTGTTCAATGGCATGATGGACACTACTGCAGTGAAGAAGGATCACCCTTTAGAATGACGTTCACATTAAAACCAAGGCATCCACTGACGAAAAGGGTGAATTTCAGCACCTGCTCTTAGAGAAGTAACATAAGGAGATGGACCTGTTGCCTGTCAGCGCTATTTGGATTAACCTAGCTATGTGAATCTGCCTTCTCCCACAAGAAAACCACCAGGGCCAAGTTCAGACTCACCATGACTGATGAACACCTATCTACCTGCCTGAGACTTGCCACCAGCTGCTACACCCCCGAGAAATGAGCCTCCTCCTCCCAATGCCAAAGATCCCATTAAGGTAATCACTCCCTTTTCTGAAATGGAAAACATGCATCTGCTGTATAATCATAGCTTCATGCAACACCTTGTGGGACAGACTGGGATTTAAGACTGGTAGGTGTAAAAGTAGATGTGCAAAAACGTTGGGGACCACTGAAATACACGATGCCTAACTGGCATGTTTTAGAGCGGTGGCTGGAGGCTCAGTGGACTGAGTTTCCGCCGGTCAGCTGTGCCAAGGAGTGCTGAGCCAACAAAGCACAAGTTCATGCTCTCAGAAAAGGGTTAAAGCTCACTGTTCACTGACTGCAGGAGAGGGTTGGAGAGAGCTGTGAACTAACTCCTCTGTCTCCACAATCCACCATCTCATTGTAAATGCGGATAACTCTTTGTGGAATTATGACTCTCAGACTTTTGACTTTTTAACGTTACAATATTTTCTCACAGTATTACAAATATATTCTCAAAATATAACCTTGTCAACATTACTTTATTATTTACATTTTCATAAAATTACATAAAAATGTTCTTCGAATTAGGGCAGTGTAAAGATTTCTGTGCATTGTTTTATTTTTGATATTCAATAATACCTTACACTATGTAAGGACTAATAATTTGACTGAAAGGACGGTTAGAAAGGTTAGAAATGAAACCTATTTGGGTAAATAGACCATTTCTTCTCATTTCTTGTCAGTCATTGTAAATTGAGTTTTTATTTTCTGAAAAGCTCAGACATCCTGGAATTGAAATGGAAAAGCTCTGACCCTGAGGTAATGATTTCAGATGGGTTGACATAGAGACAGAGTCAGGTGAAGACATTTGAATGACAGGGACAAAATGGTGCTTGACGGCCAACCAGTTAGGGAGTGGTTTCAACTGTCATCTCTGTCAACATGGGAATAAGTGTGGGATGGAGGGAAAACTGTGTGTGAGGGAGAGAGGAGAAATAGAGGGTGAGACGGGCACCGCTGATTCATTCATAAAAAAAACAAAAAACAAAAACATGAAACAAATGAAAGCTGCGTAGGCCTGTGACTCACAAAGTCCTAGACATCAGCCCATGTTACACATTTCAATTGGTATCAGCGTGTGATGCTTTCAAAGTCTTCATCTCCCTGTTTTTGTTTCACACACATATTAATAACACTTTACAGATTATTATGTATATATGTATGTATGTGTATGTGTGTGTGTATATGTATACACACACTCACACATCTGTGTGTGTGTGTATGTACTGTACACACACACGTTAGCCTTGTGTCCAGACAGCCAGTCGTGTGCCAAATGTTTAATGAACATCGGCTGGCAGACTATCATAAGCAAACTCTGGCCCACACCACTGTTTGATGATTAGCTACAACCCACAGGGATACACACGCACAAATACACACTTGGCTGTATCAATGGCTGTATAGAAACGGGACCGTGCATTCAGTATATAAATGCAGAGCTAATAATGGGTATATTCCCAAAACACAGAGGTGAATAAAAGACATTTGTCCATTTCTCTGTTTCTCTAATTTTCTCTTTATAACGAACAGTACTTTTTACCTCTTCACATTACTTCTCTGTTCTCATTATTTTCCCTGATTATTATCTCAATTTTTCTTTCTCCTGACCCTCACATTTTTAAATTTCTTTTCATATTTCCTTTTTGTCTACCTCTGATGACTATGTCTTCCGCGACCCACAGTTGTCATTATTTTTCTTTTGACAGACAGCTACTAGTCAGCTATGACAGCCAAACAAAGAGGCTTTATTTTTCAGCAAAGGACAAATAATCTCTTTTGCAGTAAGAAATAATAACAGGAAAAGGGCAACAAATCGGGCTGAGTTGCACGAGGGTCCATTTAAGTCCTTTAAATGCCTTGATTTCTAATTCATATCAGCATTAAGTCAATTTCACAAGACATGTGCAATCATGTCCAACTATTTAATTTAGGTTAACTGTAGTTCAAGAGTCCAAAACTATGCTAGCAGCTTTGTGAGGCTTTACTTGCTAATGTCAGCATGCTAAACCCTCATAATGGCAACACTTACATGCTGATTTTAAGACAGCTTACTTAACACATTTGTTTATTAGCACAAATCACAAACTATAGCAAAGAACAATGGGCAAATGAAAATCAGGGGACCAGCAAAGGTTTTACAATTGATGTTGAGGGGCTGCATGAATAACTATATCAAATTTCACCGCAATCCATCTGGCATGTCAAGATTTTTCACTCAAAAACACAAATGGTAACCTCATGATCCCAAAAATCATTACGATGCACCTTCTGGGACACAATGAATGTGTGTGCTAAATTCATGACAATCCAACAGTAAATATTTCAATCCGGACCAAAGTGGCGGACTGAGCAACAGAGAGAACGGCACTGCCATCCTGGGAGTCATACTACCAGCATGTCTATAACATAATGTAAATATAACACTACATAAGCACAAACCTAACATAAGGCTCTCTATGTCACCTACAAGGTGTGACAAAGCACTGCAGATGAATTCAAATAAGTGTATTTTCGCAAAAAGTAGCTTAATTATTAATGCAATTGCTATATAAACATATGTTCACAAAAACATACGCACACACAGCTGCATTTTTAAAATACCTTACCAACTGATTAAGCACAAAAGACTTAAACAGAAATAAACATACCAGGGAACTCCTGGTATAAGCACATATTTATTACAACATGCAGTGGAGGAAATATGCTTTATGTTGCATCAGTTCGCAAAGGCTAAAAATTAAAAGCAAGATCTGTGTGAAAAATTCAGATGGGATGATAACCTGTGCAGTGTGAAAGCAATTCCCATAGCTACAGTTTTAATTCATTCATTTTCCATCATGCATCAGTGTTGTGTATTGGAGACACTTTGATATACACATGATGAGAATTTCTGACAATGTGCCCTCGTCATTTTTGAGCAGTGTGCTGAATGATTTCACCCTGGTTTCAAAATAACATAAAATAAAAATGTACACCAAACAGCTCTGTGGTTGAGTTACATATAAAGATAGGTAAATGATGAAATATGCTGCAAAATATCTTGAATACACGCTTGCTGGGTTCTTCTTGATTTATACTTGTGCTTGACTGTGACTTATTTATTTAAAACTGTGCAAAGCCTTACTGGTATTTTAGCAAAGGAATCTTGGGGAGGAACAAGGTTAACAAAGGGAGAAACAAATACTTGAGGAGGTTGCCAGCCGGGCAGAAAAGATATTAAACTAGATAGGTATGGTGTGAGTGAGGAGAGATTAGGCAGTTAGTGATCTCTATAAACAGATATCTGCATATGAATGCTGAATCTGTAGGCTGGGACAAGGTGTTGGTATTGCCAACCTTCTGGAATGGAACACATTGGCCGAAATGCAATCTCAGAAGCCATCAGCTAACGTCTCATGATGATTTAGCTTTTATTTTTTCAAATCTATCTGCATTCATATGTAGATATCTGTTTATAAAGATTTACCAAACTATTAAGTTGTTGTCCAGTTTGACAGTCAAGTTGCTGATTGGACTGTAAACAATGACTGGCGCACAGAAGAGGAAGTCTTGGCCATGACATTAACTGGCTGCAACACTGACTAAAACTACGAATTAAATCCTACACACAGGACCTTTATGTGTGAATCGCTTTGTGATTGCTGCCAAAAGTTACAAACTCTGTTTCACTTTAAAAAATGCGGGGAAAAAAGTACATGGAGAAATAAGTGCGGGTATTCAAGTTGTTTGAACATACTTTCAAAGAAGTAAGAAGCACTGATCTAGTATGTCTACTGTGGCTGCAGTATTTTCAGTGACACAATATATATGCATTCTCAGATCACCTTGCCATAATAATCACTTTGCTTTATATTGGAACTGCATGTTTACCCTGAAAATAATATTTTTTTAATAAACAAGATTAAAATAAACCACTTGTCTTAGGCACTATGCTGGAGTTAAAGCTAGGACCTGACCAGCATACAATAATGGCATTTGAGCCACGGTTCTTCTTTGTGGCATATAAAAGAGATGTTCCTCTTTCATGTGTGATGAATGCTATAGCATGGGAGATATTTCTCTCCGACACTCTCACTCTCTTTCCATTTAATGAGCCCTCATGAGAGACTGTTGTCGCCAGGTCCACGTTACTCAAACTATGCATATTGCATGTGTGAACGCACACATATATCACATACTAGTAATTGTGTTTAGAAATGAGGACTAATTAAAAATAGCCTTAAATGCATGCATTATAGCATATCGTGCATGCACATATGGTCATGTATACTACAGTATAAATTATCGGCCATTACCAGATGCCTTTGTTGGACATTGAGGATGACATCACTTGAGTCTGCTAAAGGACACAGGACAGCAAATAGAGCGCACCTGCTGACGTCAAAATGCAGTCACAAGAAAACCAGAAACTCCAGCACAACTAAAAGCTTTTAAGTAGGTCTGTGCTCATAGATAGGGTTGTTAAAAAAGCTTAATTGAGGCTACTAGGGCACAGCATCCTCTTAACAAGGTACGGCAGAATGGACAATCAACCTTGACAGAACCAGTAATTGCTGGCGACAAGTAAGAGGAGTAACAAAAAGGAGAAAGCCATTATCCAATTAATCTGCTTTTAGGGAAAATCCTCTATTGCTGCCTGGTAAGGGAGGGGTAGAGTGAATTCACATAGCAAGCTTTAAAAGGGTATGTTGTGTGTTGATAATCCTTCACATTAAGTATCTGTCTTGCATTTTATGTCCCCTCTGTTTACTCTGGAATGAAGGATATGTAATACACAGAAGCATAGGAAAACAATGCTTCTACATTTAACATTTTTTGATCTATATACTGGTGGATTTTGCATCTACTGTATATGATGACAAGTAATCATTGACACAGTGAGTTAGAGCTGCAGCTCAAGCAGTAGCCAAGCCAAGACTGTGCCAACTACTGGCAAGAACGGAAACTGCAGCAACAGCAGGCCTCCAGATTCAGATGTGCCGACGTATTACCACCTGCAGGCAAGAGAAGGAATGGTCTTAGCAATTTGAAAACTGAAGCCACCTGCAGGCAAAGAGTGTTACAGCTGCTCTCTCTCTCTGTGTGTGTGTGTGTGTGTGTGTGTGTGCATCTAAGACCTGATTTGATTGGTTCAAAGATGAAAGGTTTAGGGGTGGGAGCCCTGCATATCATGCTGAATATTTGAAGGATAAAATGATTGAAATCAAATGATTTTACTTATCAGTTTACTTTAAAGTTATTTCCCCTAGAAAAGCAACTATTTCCCCACACAATTAACACCTTGATATATTTGTCTGATGGTGAAGTGACTGAAAAAGGTTGATATAAGCCGAGGCCATAGAGGTTAAGAAAGGGGAATAAATGATTAATGAATTTACAAAATCTTAAAATTCTAATATGTAGTGTTGTACAACCACAAGGTGAATTGTATCTATTTGGATATTTCGGATTCACTTGAGTTTCTTTGTGTTTAAGCAGAATGCGAGGCCAATTCTAGAGGTGGTGCGATTTCAGACAAAGTCAGTGGAAAGACGCAATCACACGCAAAATCCTCCAAGACAGCGAGAAGTCACGCAGAGGCCTGTCCACACGAGTTCAAAATGTCTCAGCTTGAGCAAAAAATTTGCACTTATCCTGGGGCTTTATGAATCTACTTCATAAATGCACAGACAGCAGGGAGGAGAGACACTTTAGGGAAACAACAGAAAGAAGTGGAATGGAAACTAGATGCCTCGAAAATATTTTGTAGGCGACAAAAAAGAAACAATGGCTGCATTTAACATAAATCACTTCGCTAATAGTGTAATCACAGAAATAAAAAATGTTGTTTTTCAGGTCTGCGTCACTGAGCAACTATCACATGGAAATTTGATCAGATTAATAACATCTGGAAGCAAAACATGTCTGTTTAAAAGGCTTAAATGATACTTTTGAATTAATAAATGAAAATTTAAATAATTTTCTATAGCTATTTTGTCACTACACACAGAAACTGACAATTCACTCATGTACAATATCAATGCATGCTAAACGATGCAATATCAATATTCAACCATTGCGTCATTTTACGTATCACATTGTTTACTTGTGTAACATATGGTGCTTTTTTACTGATGCCTCTTACTCTTACACTATCCCCTTTGCTGCTGTAACACTGCTAATATCCCTGCCATAGGATTAATAGAGGATTATCTTATCTTATAGATGCTGCACAATCAGCACATTAAAGATTGCTGTCAATTTCTGATGGATATCTACATTTTCATCTATAAACTACCGGCAGTTTACCATCAGTTTGAATTAAAATCAATCACCATGATGTTTTTCACATTTACCTATAGATAGTTATCAGTACACAATAGAATGAAAGGTTTCTATTTCTTCCTAAAAACACAGCTGACAGCCTTTTACGGTTCACAGCCTTTTATATTTGAGGTTACTTGCTGCTGTTTTCCAGTGCAAGCTGTACTTTGGTGGCAAAGAACAAATAACACCAACTTCACCCTATCTTCTATCTGACAAAACGGCCAAACAAATTAGCGCTTGTCAGGCAAAGACCTTTCAAACACATCTGTAATTAAGCAGCAAGACATCATCATAAACTACCCATCGGGGGGAATTAGGAGGGAAGAAAAAGTTCATTGTTGTGTGTAAATGCTATGTCAAGGGTTTGTAAATGATGGATAATTAAGGGCGACTCTTTCCTGCAAATCCTCAAATAATCATCGGATTTCAGTTGTTTTGCATCAGTTGCTGGATGTTCATGAGAGCAGAGAGGTAAGACTGCCTGTATGTAAGAGTATGAGTGGTTTCATAGGTCGCCTGTAAAATCTGCTGAATTTGAAATTTAGAGGTACTCAGGCAATCTGAGGTGCCGTTGTGTTTATTGCAATTACTCATGCACAACTACACCTCAGGGGATGTGGTTTGGGAGGAGAAGCTAAAGTGTTTGAATGTGGGGTGGTTGGGTTCAGTCACAGGAGCATCTGGAGAGGCGCCAACAAAACACTGTTCGCACCTAATTAGGCTGTATATGTAACAGAGGGCAGCTAACAGCAAAGTGATACCTGGAAGGTTTTATGTCACTTCCTGTTTGTTTCAGCTTGTGTGCTGCCATACGCTGCTATCTCCATGACAACCATGTTGGCTCTAGGTTTAGATAGCTGGTGATCCAGTAAGCTTTGTACTGACAGTGGTGGTGGAAGAGAAGAGAGGGGCTTTGATTGATAAGCAAAGCTGCCTACCTCGGGCTCTACTTGGCTCTGATAGGGACAAAACAGCAGTCTGCTGCGCCTGCCACTGACATTTGTGATAAATCATTGGCAATTTCATCAGTCGAGAGTGAGAGACAGAGAAAGCCAGAGAGAGAGAGAGAGGGGGAAGAGAGTGGCAAAAGAAGAGAAATAGACAACCTGTCTCTTAACATTGTTTATTCCATTTGTTTTTACTTTGTGCTTAACATCCTGGTCCTTTCCCTTCTGCTTTTCACTGTCCATCTTGGTTTTCTATGCCGAACCGCAAAACACGGCTATGCAGTACAGAACCATATCACAAAGCATAATGCCGGGACAGCTTTACTCAAAAGAATTGTGCTGTGACTCACCTTGAAGGGTCAGTCCATTACAAAAAGACATTTTCCACTTACCCCTAGTGATATCTAGCCACGCAGACAGTTTCAGTTTTATCTACTGGGATTTGAGATTTTTGCTGCTACACCAATACAATGAATCAAAAGTGAATTTTGTGTGACTTCGTCGAACTCAGGCTGATGGAAGATGACAGGTAAGATTAAGGGGAACGAAGTATATTTTTGTCAAATGAAAACTGGTGGTTGGGACAATAATGCACACTAGTTGATATATACTGTGTGTGTTAAACTAGGTGAGGCTCTACAACAACCTTTCACTCAAGCTCATCCATTATTGATGACAAGTAAAGCTGAAAATACACGATAGCTTCCTTGAAGTACCTATCTTACGCCTACCTTTAAGGCTGGGTGCACGCTATATGACATATTGGTGAGATTATTTCCCAATCTACACGATCCAGCTGTTTACATTAAATGTGAGCAAGTCAGATACAAAGGATCGAGTCCTGATATTCCAAATATGTTGGGCTTTAAAGGCACAAGAAGTACAGTTGTTTTGTAGTATGAAATACATTATGACTAGTTCTGACAGTTGTGGCCAATGAGAGCTCCAGAAGAACCAGCTGATAGAGTTTGGAAGTGTGTCTAGACATTTATGTAGTATATGCATTAAAAGCAAGTGTAACAATAAACAAACAACCCATGTTGAGAACCTTATAGTGTGGGACCCCCCTCTGATCTGCATTGCATGGTATGAACGCCATATGATGGTGCGAACAATACAGCCTTTGAGGAGTAGACATGATCTTTAAAGCTATGCCTGGAGATGGAGAGGTAAAAGTTATATTGCATAAGAAAACAGCAAGAGTTTAAGTTGTTGAAAGGGGTCCATGAAGAAACCCACTACACATACACACAGTTTAAAGGCAGCTACACCTCCACTAATATTATTTAATCTCCATACCTCTATCTCTCACTCTTTGCTTCTGTACTTGAGGCGTCTGTAAACCACCTCTGAAATCTTGATAAAGCTGTTACAGAGGTGAGTTGGTCTGTTGTCATTGTTTGTTGATATTTATTTATCTCTGTTTGATTCTTCAGAGTGGATCATTTAAGTCTACTAAAGTGGATGTCAACTCCTTTACCCCCTTTTATCAAAGTATGAATCCTTCAGTCTTGGGAACTAGGACAAAACAAAAGATAATGGCTTACATCTAATAAAAAAAAGAGATGACATAAGAAAGATCCAAACCAGTCATCCACAGAGCCAGTGTGAACTGTCAATGTGTGAAGCTGAATTTGCACATGAAAAGCACAGTGGTTTAACGTTAAGTGTTTCATTATTTGATTCCACTACACTGCCAGGAGAAGATCAGAGACGTTTCTTTTTGCCTGATCTATTCTGGTGCCCATCATTCTCCCCTCTCTAACACCTGAGACAGATAATTATCCATTAAATAGGAAAAAGTGCTACATTTAGTCATTACTTTCTGAGCATGATGTTTTTGAATGTGACAGAGCAGAGTGACAAGCCGGAGGGCCAATGATTATAGTAATTAGACAGAAAATCACAACAAGTCGCCTAAAATAGTTTCAGCTCTTATGTACAGGCTATTATATATTTATTTTAGAAGAAACAGTCCCGTTTGACGTTGAACCCTTTGCAACGTTGTCCATTCAAATTGAAACATACTCACGGTTCACTTATCCACAATGTCTTTATGTGGCTAATTTTCACAGGTATCCACTGACTATTCTTTGCATGTTTCATGATACGGGATCATCTTTTAGTTCTACCCGTCCCTCTCACAAATAGAGCCTTCGCTTAATCACTCACCTCCCTGATAAATGGTGTCCCCTCTGCTGCAGCCCAGACACCTTACATTGTCAGAGCTGAGGCTCAGCTCACTGGAGAGGCTGATGGATGATTTACAGGCGGCCATGCCTCGTCTCTCTAAACCCTTCCTAGGTGGATAAGCCTTATTCATTAACTCTAACACTTCTGAGCCTGTGCAGGCTGGTCAGTCTTACACTTTATCTATGTAGTAAGAGAGAACAATAGGAACAGATGTTACAAGGGAAACTTCATATGTGTATGCTAGCAAGGCAAATAAGAGCTCTGGCACTATCTTCCAACTTTCCGCTGTAGACTAGTTTAAGAAGTGAAAAGCTGAGGCTTACTCCTGAGGACCTCGTGTAAGAGCCTCCCGCCCTGTCCCTCTCCCCTTTTTTTACACAAAGAGGAAGGGTCTCCTTTGATTAAAGGTACATGCTTCAGAAAAGTACAACCATAATCCTGAAATTAATGATTCTGAAAACATTTTAAGGTTGGTATGAAGCAGTAAAGGCAGATCTCTACAAAGAGTTATGTCATTGCAATGGAACCTACATCCAGAGCTGGTGTAGCTATGCCGTAGACCATGCTATAGCTGATATGAGCCTCATCATATGGTTGCACTATATTTATGCAAGTGGAGATTGTTGATAGTAAAAACAACAAAGGTTTAGTAATCTTCTTCTTTTCACTAATACTAGATTACATTTTGTGATCCAGAAACAAAAGAAAAAGAAATATTACTGCAAGCCTTCTGCTTGTCACAATTTTCGCTCTATCACAAAGCACTGTACGAAAGAAGGTGACCATGATGACTATGGCTATCAATAGGCAGTAGTCTCCTGTTCTGCAATGTCAGGTAAACAAGGCAAACCTTCCAACCCTTACTTCAAAGTGAATGAAGGAATGTAAACAAGTCAATTTCTAAGCCAGAGTCATCCACGGAGGACCACTCTACACAGTGACAAGTGTAAATCCGATTTAAGTGTTGCCAAGTGTTCAGTTGCTCATGGCACTTATTGCAGGTATTTCAGCAACCATGTTAGGTCACATCCCTGTAAATGCAAATCTCACTTCGATTCCTCTGATCAGAAATTAGGTGAACAAGCCAGTGTGCGAGTGCACGTGCCCTCCCCCCTCCATGCAAGAGCAATGTCTGGCTAAAGCTGGCTAAACACAGTTTACATGTCAAAACCAAACCAACACTCTCACTGTCATCAAAAGAGGATGAGCTTCAACAGTAGCACCATCTGAGCACCTAGGAAATTACCCTTGTTTAATCAATATCGCTAGCCATTCTGTGTAAATAATTGGTGTTGGGGATGTGCTTTAGAAGAACAACATACTGTACCTAATTTAGTCACTTCTGATCTCAGCCAAAGGATATTATTAAAAATGAGAAAAGGCCATGAGGCAAGATATATGTGGGAAACAGCCACATATGCATGTTATCTTTATTTGTGCTTTTGTAGAAAATTAAATGACTTGGTTCTGCCAGCACTTAGACGCTCTATATGTGTGCAACAGCAGCAGAAATAGCATTATTAAAGGAACTCAAAGTGAGAGTAATGAGGTACACAAAACAGTGAAGCCAATACCGCCGGCTACATCCCAACATCCCTACTTGTTTGTGTTTTTGCCAGTATCAGAGAATTTTATACTGAAGAAGGAAATAAGCAATTTTCTATTATTTTAGCTTGCAAATGTGAGGTATACTATATCAAAACAAATGTTATAAATAATTGTGTTTGGCTAGAGATGTTCCTGCATACTGAATAGAATCTGTGTGCATGAGCGTTAATATCTCTGTGTTGCTGCCTGTGTGGCTACTATCTGTGAAATACATTTAGACAGCCCTTTTCCTTTTCGTCTGACATTGTAATTACCATTCAAACTTGCCAGGCTAATTACGTCCCAGTTAAGAAAAATAATCAGGTTTGTACACAAATCAAGACTAGCCACAGACGCCATGGCCTGAAAACCAAAACAATAATCAAGTCTACTGGGCATGGTTATTATGTTTTCCATTTAATCAAAACTTGCATTAAGATTTAAAGTGATCAATTATTCTATCATTTAGTTTTCCAAAGATTATTGTATAAATCCCTAAATTATTCATTATATTCTGTCAGTCAATGTTTCTGTTGAATTTGTTACATATTCTAACCCATATTCCTGCTGGGCTCTAATGTGATTCATTAATTAAGGGTAATTAATATGGTTTGTTTACAAAATATGTTTTTCTGTCCCCCACAATTTTTACTTCATTAGTAATGCTGGGCAGAAATTACATGTAAAAAAGATGAAGTTCTGTGAAGACATCTTCACACTGAAGCTTTGGATTCAGAATAGTAATTTAAAGAGGGACCTGAAGCAGGATCAGGTAACAAGAACAGGCACAGTTTGTCAGGCTGAATAAAAATGTGCAACATTATTTTGCTTTGCTGTTTTGCTGATATGCACGTGACAATCAGCAAGTTGAAAACATCAGAAAGATCTAATTTTCAACTAGCAGCCAACCAATTCAAACGCCAGAGCATGCAAAGCCACTCCACTTCAGGTCAAGGGCTCTTCTAGAAAATTAAATTCTATACCCCTCTTCAGGAAATCTAATGCTCTGTGGCAGGGCATGTTTCTAGCGAGCATTGCAGAAAGTGTCATATTTGGTTTACTATCTTATTGTTACAGTAATACAACTGTTAAAACAAAAATCAATGCAGAACGTACAGCAAGACAACTTTACAACCTGAGGGTCAGCCATGCGGCAGGCAAATCAATCAATCAAATCAAATGAGTAAGACTCAGGAGTTATCAAATATGAAGAAACAACTCGAGAAAAGCAACACATATTTGGGGACAGATGTTCAGCTGCTTTACAGAATCAAATATTTGCAAATATTTCTAACAAGTCATATTGGTTGTTGAAGACTGTTAATGTAGATTTAGAGTAAAGTCACTTTATGTCTCAAAAGCAGACATGGAGAAACAGGGAAAAAAGATAGCTTGGCTATACAGCACTGAGTGAGCAATGGCACGCTTTTTTTTTTTTTTTGTCCATGGCCTTTGCCAGCCGGCAGCCATTTCCTTTCCTTTACTCCTCTGCCCCATATCTGCTTTATTGTGATGCTAAACAGTGAGTTTTGACATTCAGAGGGGCCCTGCCAAAGGACAGGGCAGTGGATGCAGTAGAGAAGAGAAGGCCTTAATGGGTTCAACTGGAATGGAAAGCATCTGCTAGACTCCACAGGCTGGAGGACAGGGAAATGTCAAGTATGGTTATTATAGAGCAGGCAGCAGCTCCAGGAATTTTCGCGAGAATGAAAAACAGTCTCGGACAAAGCACATGCACAAGCTACATCTCCACACATCAATGCTCTTACTGAGGCAGTGAATGGATCCATTTACACCCAGGTGCATGTGCCAGAGTAATGTGACACACGTGTTCACGAGCACATATGCACCAAATACACATTCAAACATGCACGCACACATAAAGTAAATCCACAAACTTGTGTGTCTTAGTGCCACTCACGTACAAAAAAAAATTTGCTTCTTTACTGTATGTTCTTGGCCTACCCAGCCTTTTAACTAACCAATGCTATAGTTTTAACTTCTTGGAGCGTATCCTCACTAATGAGACTACAACAAAACTTGATTTAAGATAAAACTGCCTTCTCCTGAATGGCAGGGAAAATCACATGCTTAAGAAGTGCTCATATTTCTGCAGAAAGTCCTGGAGTGAAGATTTCTTCACAGGATCACTTGAGCTTGTTTGCTAATTTGTACCCCGGAGGATGCTAATCAAAGCTAGTGCCAGACTAATGAAGCTCTTTAGCCCAGAGGCCAGAGACACATACATGGCCCTGTGACTCAAGGCTGAGTGTCTTCAAGGGGATGTGTGTGTGCGTGTGTGTGTGCGTGCATGCTGAAGTGAATGTGGCTTAACATAGTCTAATGTGTGAATGCATGAGTGTATGGGTATAAAAGGGTGGTATAATAGCAGATCAGCAAAGCCCAAATCCCAATCTCTGAGGGGAATCCACCATCAAACAGATCCTGCTGCCTGAGGGTTGGCCTTCCCGCTCTGTCGGCGTGGGAACTCCTGTCGCTGCACTTAGAGCTTTTGGATCAGCGAGGAGACACATAGCAGGTGGAGTGGCAGCGGAAATGACAGCCAGCGAGAGAGAGACAGAGAGATGAGGCAGTTGGGGGGAATGCGATCATTTTATCACTACAGACTAAAGTGGTCCTGGGAATCATCAACAACAGGAGCCTTGGTGTTTGTTCCTATTTCTGTATGAGTATGGTGCACTAGAGAATGACACCTGGATATGGGACTGTTTACAGATTGGTTATTGCGGGAGGGTGAGTCGAATTTTAAACCACACATTATCCCACTTTCATCACTCCCTCCGAAATTCTCTGCTTTACCTCTGAGTCAAGACAGCTTAGTGGCAACCATAGCAACACATGCAAATAGAGCTGCGGCTCTGTCTGCCAAGGCCCACGGTGTGACCAGTCGCAAATGTTAGCCTGAAGCACAAAACCAGACGGACAACCCGCTGAAAAGATAAACAAATAAAGGAATAGCACAAATGTGTGACAAAGATGGAAACAGAATGGTGAGATGAGTGGGGAAAAATGTTGCTCTAGCACTTCTAACCTTCTTTTACCCAAGTTATAACCAAAGAGACAGAACTCAAGAACCTCCTATTGTAGAGGGCACAGATATAAAGAGGAGATAGTACTAATTTCCCTCCCATAACAACAGAAGTTCATATAATCATCTCCCTAGCTCTTTCCCTCCTGACGGCTATGTGATATGGCTGCTGGCGTTGGTAAATGTGGGAGGACCAGGAATGTGTGTGGCTGGGTGATAAGGCTGCTGTAAAATTTAATTAGCACAAAGCCATGGTGAAAATGACTTCATTTCTCACTGCATTATTCACTAGAGTAGTATGTAGGAGCCTCGTCTCAATCAATGTACATAACAGGTTCATGAGAGAAAGGGATGGAGAACGGGAGAGACAAAGAAGGAGGGATGGGAGCGAGAGTGTAAAACAATAACACAGTAGAGATTCGAAAGTCTTATAAAGCAGAGATGTGAATCTAAAGTAAATCCCTGATAAATCTTCTCACTTTTTGCCCACTGGCTTTTCTGTCTCTGTCTCCTGCACACAGGGTGTGTATCAAGGAAGGCAGAAGACGAGACACTACGTGAAAAGAAGAGACGGGAAGGGATCCCAGGGGCTGGCTGAATAGCAATCCTACATTAGCTTAGCTTCACCTACTGTTTGGGGCCTGAGCTGGTGTGAATGGGCTGATTAGGGTCCTTGGCTCGACATGCTGAACACCACTTTCTATTTCACGATCCACAGCCTTTATTACAGCCCAGCTTCCTCATAATCCAGCTAAAAGTGGATATCTGAGGAGCCTGATCGGCTTAGGACTTGGTTAAAAATGTGGGATGTACGGCAGAGCGACATAGAGTAGAGTGCAGAGGTGTTTGTTATCATCTGTTTTCTATTTAGAACCGAGTGGGCACAGTTGAGCTTGATGTGTATGTGTGTGTTTGTACACGCATCTGTGTCTCTCTCCCATTACAATGACCTCTTCAATCAGTAAAGTGTATATCCGGCACACCGCTTCACTTTCTCATCTTCTTACATTCTGGACTGGGCATGGATTATAGAGATTACAATTTTATGAATAAGGGTATATTTGCAGGAAGTGCTTTAAGCTCGGTCTCTTACCAGAGGCTAATACAGTCATTATTAGTTTTAACACAACTTGATATGTATGTGCATCAAAATTCAACACGTTTCCATTGACAAAGGGCTCTGAATCTTTAGGAGGCAGGACTTTTAAACCAGCAAAAGCAGGAACCATAAAAAGCCATTTTTCATCACTTATCAGGAATCAGGAAGCATTTATTGTCATTACACAAGTGCAATGAAATTATATTCGGTTACAACCGTTCCAGAGGACACAAAGGCACAAAAGACAGCACAAATAATGTTCTTGTCTCTAAGGGAACACAACAAGTAAACAGCATTATGATCACATGGCACACGGAAAACCATATTTTATAACCAGACATTTTCGGACAGAAACATATTTCATGGTGGTTACTGTATTACACAAAGGGCATTTGGTGTCAAATGAATGCCGCTAAGCTACCTCAAATAGAGGCTAAAGATTTTAGAACATGGCTTCTGTCTAGAAGTCTATGGTTCAATCGGCAGACCAGTAGAATAGATCTGGCACAATTAATCACTAAGTGCTTGAGAAGAACTCCTAAGTGACCAGCGACTGTATTCTACTTGGCAGCTTCTATGTGTGACTGAGTGTAAGTGTGTAAGCGTGCAGCAGGGCATTCCAGGAAAAGAGACCATTGTTCTCATCAAAACATGAATAAAGGTTAAAAAAAAAAGGAAGAAATCTTTCATTCATTGCTTTCTACATCCCTCAATTACTATTCCACAAGTCTCACTGCACAGGCTGGACCTAATTACACCAGCCACTTTGTTAAGGTGCCCTCTTGCTCCATCTGTTCAATGCATGTGCGCACAGGCTCAAACATGCGCGCGCGCACACACACACACACACACACACCAAGTGCAGCACTTCAGACAGACAGACAAAGGCAGGTCAAGGTACACTTTCCCATCTGGATATGCCTTTGTCTACAAGAACAGTTAAACATCTAAACCACCAATCAAATGTGGCAATAAGAGAGACACTGTGACTCCAAGTGGCCAGATGACTGTGGACATGAATACAGAGAGCAGTACACCTGTCCAAGTCTTAGACACAGTTAATGCCCCGACCTAGGAGTGGCTTTTGACCTTCTGCCTGCACATCATTAAAAACACAGGGTTTATGCTGACAATTTCTATGCATGTATGCATGAGCGTGTATGTGTGAAAGTGGTAGAGTGAACACTCTGTGTTCAGGAACAGAAGCGCTTTGGCAATAATCTGTCACTTTAATGAAAAACGCACAGGCCGTATGTGATGTGTGGATGATATATCATGACGAAATGCAGATAAATCAGCGACTTCCACAGTTACACTTTTGAAACAATGACATGCAGCATCAATTCAAATAGATCTTGGGAGGAGAGTGTCTGTGCTCCCCTGTTCGTCTTGGGCTCACTGAAATGATTTAATAACCCCTTCTTTTTCTGCTTATGTCATGTCTAGGGGAAAGTAGCAAGGCGAAGGATGAGATAAAGTAGAGACAAAACAAAGTCAAAAAGTAAAGAGAAGACTGAGGAACTTTGGAAGGATTGGGAAGCTTTCTCCCATAATTGACATTGATATGAAGAGACAGAAATGTGAAAGAGGGATGAGAGAGCACACACGCAATCTGCAGGATACAGTAGCCTGCAGTGGAATCCACATATCACAGTCTATAAGAGGCCAAATCAAAAGGCAAGCATCTAACAGCGGATTCCACTAGAGTATCCCTGCCGCAGGAAGCTACAGTGACTGACTCTCACTGCTAGTTTTTCGCAAATGTCTCGCATGTGAGCACACAGAACACACAGAGACAGGATTCCAATTGTATCCTACTTTTTTGACTTTCATTTCAACTTCACACTCTCCGCAGTTTTGTCTTAATGATTTTCTGCAGCACAGCCTCTGAAAGACATCATGGGTTGAGCCTCAAATTAAGCCTATTAGTCATCTTGTACCACCACTCGCACCTATACCCAAGCCATTTAAAGCCTGCACTGAATAATTGCATCCAACATTATATACAGAAACACAAATTCAGCAAAAAGGGTCATAAAGATTACTTTGCAGATACATAGACAACATCTCCAATTACTAGGCTTACTTTTAGGTTGATAACCTTAATGCTTTTAAGTGCAAGTGAGGAAAATAACCAATTTGTAAAGGGGTTCACTGATTTTGTGAACTGACCTTTACATCAATTTCAAGCTCTAGTTCTAGTTCTAACAGCTCACACGCAATAATTGTTAGTTCAGGTTTCACTAAAGACATCTGAAGTAATTGCTTCTAAAGACGGAGACAGTTACTTCTTCATAAATCCTGTTCCTCCCTACACTCTCTCCATAATAGATGATTCCAGCACAAGGACATTATAGCATGCACATACACTCATAATGCACCTCTGGCTCGTGCTGTCTTGGGGGCTCTTGCTCTCTGTCAAACACAACGATAGAATAAGTGTACCTGTGTGATTCCCCTCAACGTGTACATGCACACGCCAGATTGGGAGTGAGGCTGTGTTGAGAGCTTGCAGAGGAGGGTGAAATGACCAGAGAGTGCCTGGAGAGATGTTTTCAGGAGGACACAGTTAAAAAGCAATGGCTGCTTTATAGATTCAATTTGCAGATTCAAGTCTCTTACACCTGTGTGGCTAACCACCATCGATCCATCATTCTGTGGAGCCCAATCCAATTTAGAGTGTCGAGGAGCCCAAGAGCCTCGCAGCCTTATCCTAACCCAGGCCACAGCCACCACAAAGCCAGCTTACCTTCATCCCCTGAAGTCTGCGGGTGTGTCTGTGTGCTTTCATGTGTAGGTGTGTATGTGTGCTGAGGGAGACTGCAGACCAAGCTAAACACCTTAGCTGCTGGCTCATGTGAAAGTGTGCTGAGCCAATTTAGGGGTAGGGGAGGAGAGGAAGCTGAGAAAAATGGAGGGAACCCTGGCCAAGACCCTAGCTGAAACCAGAGTACAACTGGAGGAGAGCAGGAAGGAAGAGGAGGGAGAAAGATGAAAAATAAAAAGAGGGGAGGGAGCAATGTGTGCCCCTTGGTGCTGCAGCAAACAGTGGAGTAGAGTGCAAGGAATCTTTAAATCCGATTTTCCATTACGAGGCAGTCACACTCATCATGACTACGATGCATGATTGCCATAATCAAACTACTCCACAGTCTCATCAAAGTCTTATGATGGGGAGCGCAATCTATCGGCCATTGCAGACGACAGACTGGTGCACTTGAGCCTCCCTTGGTGCAAACGCTTAATGGCAGCATGCATGTTCAGATTGACCATTCAAATCTCCCCTTCAATACTAATTACAGTATCTTCTGGCACAGATGTTTCTGTTTTAATTCTCTTTGCTGCTCCACTGGACTGTAGCAACACCCTTGAGATCAATTATTAAAGGGTATTTAAAACTGTGGGAAAAGGAGGTGGTAGGGTAGTGTGAAACTGAAAGCAGCTGTTTAAGTGCTTGTGCCGCAGACTAAACTCCATCACCTCCCAGCTAAACTGAGAGCATCCTGTGGGTTTCACTTCGGCGTCTAAACCCAGGGCAATTAAGGCCTGGATCTCTGTAGGAGAGAAGGAGGGAAGGGAAATGGGAGAGAAGGGGTGAGGCAGGGGAAGTGGAGACTCCATACCAATAACAGGCAATTATGTTTGGGGAGGGCCATTGTCAGGCCATGAGAGTATAGAAGAAGACAGCAGGGATATGGGATGGTAGGGAAATGAGGAGGAGTGTTATTTAGGAGGCAGATGGCAGAGAGGTGGAAATTAAGATGAATGGGCACTGAGAGGGCTGAGCTGGTGCTGGGGCTGGGCAGAGAAAAGTAATTAGCTGTGTTTGCTCTGGGAGGCTGGCAGTGAGTATGATGCCTGCAGTGACAGGCTAAAACCTTGAGCTTTATTAGTCAACAAGGCCGTGTCTGAAGCTGCCAGCAGGGGGCAGCTGGGCCAGCAACCTTCCAGGACCTTCTTACCTGTACAACACGCCACGGGGTCTGTTCACAACACGGACACTGAGCAGCAGCTCCTTCACGCACTGCAATTTATTTTTCCTCTAATCCCCTGTTACAACATAGCTCTGGCTTGTTCTCTCCTATACTTACCAACTCTCTCACCTCATCCCTCTCACACTCAAACATCATCTGAGTCCAATTTTTTTTCTTTCTCCAACATCATTCCATAGTTTCACCCTTACTAACTGGCCCTATCTTTCTTCCTCACACCATTTCTCTCCATTTCTTATGTTACAGCCACCTCTATCTGTCTCTTTCCTCCCACCTTGTATATCTCCCTCCCCCTCGTCCCTTTCCAATCTAATTTCAGATAAGTCGTAGCAGAACAACAGAGCAAGGCCCTTTATCATTGCCATCAATGATGTGGGTGGATTGAGCGTGAATAATTTTATTCATGTGTGTCTGTATCCAGCCCACTGGGGTTCCAATAACAAGTAATAATAGGTAATAGGGTTACAGTGTGATTTTTTAAGTGCCTCAGTAATGACTGTAGAAAACCTTTGACAACAGAAGAAAGCCACTGTTTATTTTAGCAACAGCTAAAAGCACAATAGCTGTTCACAACCATGAATAATGTAGGACAATTTAATTCGGGATAATTAGTATCCCGTCCAATCTTCACTCCCAGGAATTTACATAGTTAGACACAAATACCCTTGCCTTTAATTGAGTTTCAAAACACGAAATACCTAAAGTACTCTAAGCTACGAGTGGCCTGTATGCAATGTGTACCACAGCCTGTCTTGGTGCACACGCCTGACCACTCTTCAAAATCCTACAGTACATAGGTCAGTAGCTCCCAAAATTCTGGGACACTTATATGCATGTTGATGCATATAAACATCTGAAACTCCCGTTAAGCAAGATTTTGAAAACATGGAAGATCCCAACTTCATTCAGTGGCATAGGGTTCAAACTCAATATACTGCAGCTACTGAACAATTTAGAAACCTTATCAAACTGAGCAGCCAGAACAGCCCACACACTGCTTTCAAAAAATCTCAACCCTGCTCCTCTCACCGTCTGCACATCACACTGCCTCAAACTGTTTTAGCATTGGCCTTTCACCCTTTCAGGAGGTCACACATAAGGTCACAAAAAAGCAAACGGACAACTCAAAAGATTATTGGATACACAAAAAAGCAGGACAAAGGGACTTTGCTTTACATGCGAGAGATGATTAAGACTGATTTATAACAACAGTTGGAAGACAGAGCTGAACATGCTTGAGGCTTTAGCTTTGTGTTTGTTTCTTGCTTTACCATGGTTAACAGGCCTGAGAACCTGTCGGAAGGAGCTGGGGCTGATCGTCTTCTGTTGGTTATCTGGAGGGAGGGCAGTGAACAAATAATGCCAACACATACAGTACAAAAAGGGATCAATAGGATCATGAGGAGGCATTCACACGCTGAAGAATTGCTGTGAAGTGAAGTCCATTAACAAGAAATACTTTAAGAGCAAAGCTGTCAATTACCCCTAAAGCAGAATAGGGAATCAATTCAAAAATGTGTACAGATCCCATCTTGGATGCACAACAAGTGTTTGTTCTTTCAATTTTGCAAGTCTTTGATTTGAATTTAAGGCTGCCAGAAAAAAAGGGTGCGTATTGCCTTTCACTGGAATCCAAACATCAAACAGTTGTAGTAATGTTGTCAGGCTGAGGATTCTCTGGCACTGTGGTGCGAGCAAGCATGTGTGCAAACAACAAACTAGTGTATTTTGCAAGTGACTGAAAATTAGAGTGTATGGAGCCAAGGCATGAGAACTCGAGGATGAATTAAATTCACTCAGCTTTAAAAAACAAAACAAGAAAAATATGCATCCAGTTGGCAGGTTAGGACAAGGATTCATTGTGATTTTTGAACATCTGACTGAAATCAGAACAACCGTTTTTCCAAACATAATGGGTACTAGTTTTCTGTGTGTATCTTTGGTTGTGTATAAACATAGGTAAAGGATGAGACTCACCTCTGGGTCTTGGCGCTCTCTTCCTGCGGTCTCTGAATGCAGCTCCTGACTGTAGGGCTTCCAGCAAACTATCCATCACACCTGTCTCATCATTCTCTGAAAAACCCAGGAAGAAAAAGAATGAGTGGGTGTTGGAAGACAGAGGAGAGGTAAAGAAACCAAATCAGATAAAGTGCAGTTTGTTTTAGTAGTGAGGTTTGCCATAAGGACTGCAAGATTTAGAACTTACAATGGGAGGCCACTATATAGTATTTATTCTATAAGATACAGCCCTATAGTAGAGTGAAGGGCCCCACATATGATGGGACTAGTTCCAAGCAAATCCAGTAAGGCAAAATGTGGAGGTAACCTGATGTGCAAATGTGAACCATGGTGTTTGAAGCATAGTGCAATTTAGTCGTGCATTGTATTGCAGTTGATGGGGAAAATCATAAATGGAGTCACACATACAGGGACATACCATACACTGCAAATCTGGAAATGAACTCTCAAACCTGGCAACATGGTCCTTGCTTTGTAGAGGTAAGGGAACAATCAGATCGCAGATATTGTTGAAAGGGAAAGGCTTTGTAGATATGATATGTAAATCATTCCCTGTGTTGGCACAACTGAAAACCTGGCCTTGACACCTGAGGCAGAATGATGGACCTGGCTAGTGATTTGCAGTGAAAACAGCTTCCAGTGGATGGGAATGAAAATAGATATCAGGTATATGGGAACGTTCAAGGAGAACACACACTGTCAATAAAAAAGTTTATGCTGTGGTTGTCATGCAAATGTGAATATCTGCACCTGGATGTTTTCTTTTTGACAATGTTTCTGTGCTACCAATGAAATTTGAGGTCTTTTTCACCCACCAGGGCTGTCTGAATTTTGGTGGTTGACAAGTTGTCTATCAGTCTCATTTTGTTTAGTGTCCTTCATTCTTGTTTGAAAAAAAGTGCTGTAATGTAAGATTAAATAAATAAATGCAAAATATGTGAAAAATCTGCAAAACCCTTTATTTAGTTTTAAATATGTAAAAAACACACCATGAGTGACAGCCAGACCACAGTCTGATTTGTGCATCCACATTTCAGCAAGTAGACAGACTCCTGTGCACACTGATGGTCTGGTCACTGATGTGAAAGTTAGACATATGTGGTCAATACTTGCTACTGTCTTAAGTTCTAATAGTTCTTTAATCTTTAACCACTGATTAACAATTAAATCACAAAATCATTATTCAGATTTTAAAAAGACAAAACTGTTTAAGTTAACATTTTTCTGTTTTTTTTTTTTGCACTGCGAAGAAGAACCGTAATTGAACCAAACCAACAAGAGAAGCAGATGAAACTTGAACTTTGCACACAGTGTCAGCGACAGTCTGCAGTATGCTGACAACATTGAGAATGTGAACCCTCATTACCTTTACGCTGAATTTCTTTCAGCACCTGGCCCCAACTTTCCGACAGCAATGTAATTGAGATTTTTAGTTTACTGTCACCATCTGAGCTATATGTCTATTACTACTTTACAGAAAAAGGATCCTGCCAAAGTAAGGCAGTCCTGTCACTGTGAACTATGCAATAAGGACACTGAATATACTGTATACACTGATCCTGGGGCTCCACAACTCCACAATATTCACAATCATAATTTTTGCCTCCACATTTTGTAAAACTTGACTATTGATACAGCTATTTCACATGCAATTATGTTCACATGAAGTTTAACACTGTGTTCTGTATTTAAGAATGTAGTCTTTGATATGCTTCACAGAGACCTAGTTGTACCACGGTAGGCCTTGTGTGACTGTTGGGGCCCACCGCTGATTTCGTCTCATTTTCACGTGGAACAATAATAAACATAGAAAAAAAAAAATCTAATTCTGACTGCACTTTGGGGTGCTATTAGACACTCCACTCACTCAAAGGCCACACAGGGCTCTACTTTTGTCAAACTGGGCACAAGCACAAATTCAAGCAAACATGGGAATGGAAATCACATTTGGCAAAACTGCCATCCACATTACCACCGTACATTCTGAAAATATGGACAGAATGAGTGTATTACTAGCAGGAGGCATAAAATGCCAGGAGGTTGAGCTGGGGCTAACTTCAATAATGGCCAATCATACAGACAGGGACCCGGACAGGCTGGCTTCCTTTAAGAGTATAGAGTCCCAGAGTGCAAATGTGCAGCCTCCCAAATATGATTATACTGCACTCAAATACACTGACTGGTAAGTTTATTAGCTAATGCAATCTGGTACAACAACTCTGCAATAAAGCCTTCCTTAGTCAAGCTTCCAGTTAACACTATGCATGTAAATTGAGTGAGCAGATAAAAGGGGCATCTAAAAACTTTCAACATAATAATCTCTATGATAATGATAGTAGAACCAATTTAGTCAATTAGGTTTGGCCAAGGTCCCTTTATGTATTTATGTATTTTTACCTTCTGTTGCTCAGCCTGATCTATTAAAAAGCGCCTATGTAGGGGGAGAAGAAGACACAGCATTGATGTGCTGTTCACATGGCAGTATGGTGAATTCATATTATTTTAATTGGATTTTCAATTTGGATTTAGATAGATAGCTATATGTAGAGCAGCATGCCTTTGCATGTACCACAGGAAAGGGGATATTTAAACTATAATTTGGGGATCAAATAATTTTGTTGGAGGGAAATAGCTGGTTGACTCTATAGTAAAGCAAGGAGGTCTCATAAAGTGCCCCCCCCCCAAAAAAAAAAAAATCATACGGCAAGTTTCCACGCAGCATACAGACACTGATTTAGTCTGCTGCTCCAAGACGAGTCTACTGCCATCATCACAGACTGTGACTGAATACACAAGATCAAAAAGTCAACATGAACATAACTGTCATTATCAAGTGACACTTGATTAACCTTTGTAACAAAATATATAAAATGTCCATTTCTACAGTCGAGCCTAATCAAAAGCAAAATTTGAGCGTGCAATCTGTTTTAAATATGTACAGAGGCAGATCGTGTAGGTCTATTTCAAAAGCTATTAATGTGGACAGGGATTACAGCCACTGAACAACTTCTGAAGCTTGTCACCTCTGTCAGATGGCTACAAGCTCTTCTCCTCAACTGTGTCAATCTGGGCCTCTTTCGTGATCCATTAGCTACAACCACTACGGCCACACTGTACCATGGGGCCTGCAATCTGAAATTTCCGTCTCCTTTCATGCATACAGTATGATGCAGCACCATGGTGGGTTTTCAGCAAACCTGCAAAAGCTGTCAATCAGCTCAACAGCACAGGGTCCCTTTGTAGCAAACCCTGAAGCTTTTGTATTGAGGGCAGAGGGTCCATAGAGTGGTGGGCTGTGGTTGTACCCAACCTCCAAGCCAAGCTGTGACTACAAACACACATATAGACACACAGTCGATATATCATATCCTTGCCTACATGCTTTTATGTGTGCATTTGTTTTGCTTTTTATTCTCAAAAGTTGCACTCCTCCTCTGGCTGATATGTGCCCAGCTCTTCATTATTACGCATTGTGGAGAGGAAGCAAGAATTTCTGAGCAAAAACAAAGTTCCTCGACGTCCAAATTTGTCTCCACTGCTGTGGCAATTCATCACAGGCGGCAAGCTTTACACTCCCTACAACACACAGACGTATACACAAAAATACAGATAGCACAGAAAGAAAGCAAAAAGGAGCAGATCAATCTATTGCAACCTGCAGTGTGTGCCTTCATGTGTAGAACTCCGTTTGACTCCAACCCACAAGAACATGAAACAGTTTGTGTGCCTGAGGAGGTGAAGAAAAAGAAACCCACTCAGATCTCCCGCCTCAGGAATATACGGGAGCAAAAACAGTCCAATTTTACACATCAATCAGAAGCAACTCAGACAGGCCGAGATGGAAAACTGCTTCATAGAATGTAGACAAGAGGTGCTTTCAGACAGCCTAACACTGGAAAACATAACACATATTTATATAGTCACACCCACATTCTCACAAACTTAGAGAGAGAGAGAGAGACAGAGAGAGAGATATCACAGACATGTCACATGGATAGTAATAGAGGAACACATGGCAGAGGAATATTAGTCAAGCTGGTAGCTGTGAAATGGGCTTGAAACAGTCATTCAGCTCGTGAAAGGTGGTTTTGAGTAGGATGTGGTGAGAGAACAAAGACTAGTGAGAGGAACGGGACAGTGACGAGTGGTATCCCAGCTTCGGCAGTAGAGCTACTGATTGGTGCTTTGATGTGCACAATGCGCCTGCCTACTTCTATTCCGCTGCATCTGGGATCAGAGCTCTCATGACAGGTGTGCAATGTGCACAGAGACTTTTTGCTTTAAATTTCACAAAAAAATGAAGACACTTTCATAAACCAGTCTAGGCCTCACTGATGTCTATTTAAAGACTAGTAAGAATGTCTACTTTGTGTTCAAATCGTCTTCATGGCAGCTCCATGGTAAGCTTCAAGTCCCATGTTTTAGAAGTAAAAGAAACAGGAACTGAGCCAAATGAGTGAGGTGTGTAGCTCAACTGTCTTCTTCATTAGGGGAAAAAAAAAAACGTGTGGAGATATGCAGTTATACAAATGTAAAATACAAGTGAGACGAACAAAAGGATGAATGCAAAAAGATGCTTACCACAAACAAAAGAATAAACTCTGGAAGCTGAACCTCCACCTCTGTGAGAAGGCTACAGTTATCTTCCTGTCTGTAGTGAAACTTCAATCACCATCTATTTAATCAGAGCCTGTTCGGACTGGCATTTTCCATTGTCTGGACGCGCAGCCTATCTGCACGCTGATGTCTACCCTCTATTCGGACCCAGACTAATGCCTGCCGCCACTTCACTCAACAGGATGTGGCACTTATCATCAGGACAATGACCCGGGAGAAGCTGTGTGCAGCGGAGGTGGGCCAGAGCAAGGCAAGAAATAGGGTCAATTGGGCTGGGATGGAAAAGCTAAGGAGAGAAAATCACATGCCCAAGTACAATGAATGCAGGCCAACCACTGTGTTCCCCTGGACACTTAGAAGGTAAATGGTGCAATAAGGCTAGTCATTCCTCTCTCTCTCTCAATGGAATAAGCCTTGGTACCACTTGAGTGATATGTCGAGCAGCCAAGCCACCAACTAGATGATAAACAGAGATGTACAAATGACAGCCAGCCTAACCAGCTAATAAATATTGTAATAGGTCACTGGTGATTAACCTTCCAACAGCTGAAGTCTTTGCTATCATGTGTTACCAGTGGCACCTTAGCTAGGGAGCACACAATAACGTAATCAGATAAAACGTGATCGAGAAACCTCGTAAAACGCTCATTTACCCATCAAAGCAGTAGCCCATGTGGGAGTCCGGACTCACACAAGGTGTTGCAATATGAGTCTAAGGGGTAACAAGATAATAAAGGGGCAGTAAAAAGGAAAACAAAATTCCACTTCATGGAAACCTTTACTTTTGAACCTTTCCATAATGTTTTTTTTTTTTTTTTTTTTTTTTCAATATAATGCATAATTTTATCCCTCCATGCCAGCCAGTCTGAGAAAATTACAACTTGAGGGTATGCACTCTATGATGAGGGGTGGTAAGAGGGTATTGGTTTGTATTAGGACATCACAGGCAGAAAATGTTGGGAGCCAATCTGTTAAAGGTGGTGTAACTGAAATTTGACCATTTATAGTTTCTACGCTCTATTGCAGGATGTTCTGGTAGTACAAAGTCTGGGTCAAATGGATTTAAAATAGGAATCAGCATAATGATGGACAAATGACACTGCAAAAGACTTAATCGGTAATTTAAGTCAGTCCAAGAAAACCTGGTCAGTCCACCATGACTGATGAATAATGCCAATGCCGAGTGCCTTTTGTACTTCATATATCACAGCAGGCAATACCACAGGAAAAGGTGGCTTTTTAATGAAACGGGAAGTAATTTGAATTCAGTTTCATTGAACTAGTGTAAGCTTTTGTTAGAAATTCATTTTGAATACCGGCAACCACTAAATGTAAAATACAGTTACACTTCTTAGCTGTTATTTCTTGTTGATTTTTTCCAGATATGATGTCTGTCAGCTACAGGTGTAAAGAGGAAATTGTTTGCTAATGTGGAAGGCCCACACAGGACACAGGAAGGCCCAGCAAAAGACACACTAAAAAAAAACAGAGCAGAGCCAAATTACAACATTAAACCCTAACACCTTCAAGAGTAACTGTACCCACACATATAATCTGTCTTGTACTACCAACTAGTGGTGACAGCATGCTCTTTCTACACCCTGTGCAGCACTGATGTGTTGTGGCACTATAATACCACATAACAACACAGCTGGGTTCGACATAAACAGACTTATGGACTAGGTTCAACAGACTTGTTTGAACCTTTCCACTATAGACATGTCTTTGATTCCTCCAAAATCTCATGTGGGCTTTTTTTTTTTAACAAAAAACCTGCTTTGTGTCAGGTCCAACACATTCACACCTCATGGAACACAACACACCAGCACTCAGTGGACATGAGGACATTGTTAGCCTAGCTGCCCACAGCAACACAGGGAACCAGGCTACTATCACCCACAGTGGGCTCTAGCACTGTAATCCCAACCAAACTGTCAATTGTCAGAAGATTATAAAATGAAAACTATGTAAGGCACCACTATAATACTAGTGCATAATACAGAGAGCATCTTTTGCCTATACTATCTAAGAAATATCTCATTAGAACATATAGTATCTCATACAAGCTCCTGCTTTGCAAAAAATATATTTCTCTCTCTCTCTTTCTGTCTTATGCCCCTCCTATGTTTTTAGCATCTTTGCATGCAGGGTTGCATCTCTAGCTGTTCTTCTATTTGACGTCTTAATAGTTCATCGCTTGTAGCCATGTAGGGAATGTTAAATAAAGCTCTGATGTGTAATTTGTCGCTCCACAAACATTCCCGCTCCCGGCCTACCCTGGGAGTTAATGCAACAGATTTGTCATACACAAGCCAGGCACAGCTAGAGGAGGAGGAAAAAACACCTATTCAATCTGAATTTCAATCTTGATAGGGCTCTATGCAAATGCTTGCAAGCTGATGCTCTCGCTCTCTCAGGCTGCCTGAACACACAGTGCGGATGACGAAAACAGGCTGCATATTATAGAGTAGGTGGCAGAAGCCTAGTCTGTGGCAGGTAAAAGAGACAGAGGAAAATGAGAAAGAAACTGGGAGATCCTCACATTTCAGGAATACATAAGTAGGCAAAGCCAGAACCAAACTAAATGCAGATACCTGTAGCAAGCAAAGAAGCTAAAATCCATTTTGATCATTTCCTCCAGGAAACCCTCCCCCTTCTTTCCCCTGTCTCTCATTGCTGTGCCCTTCAGCATAATGTGGATATGCAGCCTCTCTGGGGCTTTTTAGGGAATTGATGGATAATCAGATGATTACAGAGAAAATCTCCATTGAGGACAATCCTCCCTGACAAACAAAGAGAAAGCTCTTTAGTTAATAAATAGGCTGAGAGACAGATAAAGTGAGACACAGAGTGAGAGACTGTGTGAGAGAGAGAGAATGAATAAATCCTGTCCTGGGTTGGCAGCACAATGCCAAATCTGTATCACATATTCATTTCATCCCAGCAATCCGTATGTATGCGCCAGTGTATGTCACATATTGCCAGAAACATCACTTCTTGGGGACGTCACCGAGTTTGCCTTTAGCTTTATCTTAATTTGAGCATATCTAAATAAATTTCAAGCTCTAGGCATATTTGTATAAGCCTTTCTGACAAAATTTGGCTGAAGTTTTTTTTTTTTTCCTCATGATTTTCTTATTTCTGAACTACTTCTCTGAAATAGAAAAGTTTGCAGTGAAACACAACTCAACACACAAGCACAGGGGAGCAAAGTCCAAGCTGTCAATCTGCTTGAGTTAAAAAACAAAACATGCAAGAGTTGTTCAAACTCACATAAGGGCACAAACGCACAGCACCGATAAAAAAAACTATGTAAGTCCCTTTTTATTTGTTTACGACACTGAAACAAAGTGGATGTACTGTTATCATCTTTTCACTGACACTGATAAATAGAAAAATAATTTTAATGAAAAGGTAAAAATAAACAGATCTAAATTCCAAGTTGTCACATTCAAACTAATATTTAGAAGAGGCAGCAGTTACAGCATTGTGCCCGCGTGGTCCGGTCATTGTCATCCGGAAGCTGCAATTTTTGCCCCTTTCTTTGCTCAGGCTCTGTCTAGTTGAACGGTATCTGCACACGAACAGCCATTTTCAAGTCCGACCAAAAAATCTTGATTTGATTGTGGTTTGGATTCTGATTTGGCCACCCAGGGGCCCAGTCACAATTCTCTTGAAGAGTGCAGCAAGGTTTTTTTTATGGATTTCTCTAGATTCTGCTGCATTAATTTTACCTTTCACCTTCACAGTTTTTCCAGGGCCCTCTGCAGAGAAACATCCCCACAGCATGGTGCTGCCACAAGCCTCCGTGATATAAACACAACAATCCATACAACACTGGCCGAGTGGTGGTAGTTCATTTTTTGGCTTTAATCTTGTTGCTGGTATTTTCTGATAACCACAGCATGGCAGAGGGTGAGGTGCAGTACATACTACTGGATTTACACACAGCACATCAGCTATCCACCACAATCCTGTTCATTAATTTAAACTGGACATGACATTTGGATGAGCCCAGCACTGTAAAACGTCAGGGGCTCTGTGGCAAAATGGTGACAATTGAAGGATGTTCGGGCCAAAGTAAAGGGAAAAGGGAGAGTTTGTATTATGCTTAGAGAGGCCTTGGTTTGGCTAGATAGTATGCCCACAGCAGTACTTTGGCCTGGATGGAGCATGGTGGCTCTCTACTTGCACTCTAATGTCTACAGGAGTGCTACAGTGGCTGGCATCGTCATGTTAGCTATAGATTTTGGTGCAGGGCTAGGACTGCCAAGCTCAACTGCTCTGCCAGCCTTGGCTTTGGCATTGGAAATGGGTCTGGAGGCTGCACTGTTGAACAAGTTTCTGGCATCAGCAGTGCTCCAAAGGGGAAGGAAAAAAAAAACAACAAAAAACAACTGGCAGTTGGAACCAGATGCTCTAGCATAAGGTAGACATTTCCTTCCTCATAGCTTTGTCAGAACCTGCTTGGTAAATAGAGTTATCAATCTAGCAACATTATCCCTGAGGGCCACAGCAATGGACAGGGTATAAAAATAACATACTGGTTAACTCCCCAAAACATCTACTGACAAAATGAAAGCATGCATTAAGGAGCCCTGGCTGAAATATAGGCAAAGTTGAAATCATATGTTTATCCATCAATGCAGGATTTAATCTGTAAAATTATTAATCGAGCAAATGCAAACATCAAAGGAGACTCAATATGTTTTTCATAATGAAATGCCACATTTTCAAAGCAAAACCAGATGCCTCAGCCTGTGCACAGCCCAGCATTCTCTTATCAGTAAGCAACATATTGATCATAAAGCCTGAAAACTTTTACACTTATTCTCAGTAACAGGTGATAACAGTTAATCTTTAACAAGGTATTTTTACTCACCAGCTCAGACAAAATCTGTGTTTCTGACATGGGAAAAGGAGCTACATGTCAGCAGGTGCTTAAACTGTGCTAAAACATTGCATGGGGCATTTTATTTTCACACAGGGCAAATCTGGTCTGAATGTGGCGTAAATAATGAGGCACATCTTAGTTTTTGGTACCTTCTTAAAATATCTAAACTTGGAAAATTGATTGCTCTTCCCCACATTCTGTGTCTAGTATATTTTTCAGGGTCAATGGATTAGAAAAAAAAGAGCAATTAGTAAGTGTTAAGCCTAACTATTTGCACAAGCCCACTGATTTTTTTTCACTAGGCAAAGGAATCTTCACACTTCATTTGGTTGCAACCAAGGTGACAATCAAGCATCTGAGCACCAAACCTTTTGCTTGCAGCCTAGTTCAAGAATTGTGGTTGTCAATTTGCAATGTTAAAACATATTGACAACAATTTGATTGGGGGCTTATCAGTTCAGCCATTACCCTATATATTATAAACTTTCACTCACTGGCAAAGTGGACTGGGGAAAAAAATCCACCGTCCAAGCATACTTTTTTATTGGCTTAACCGTATCAAGATGTATGCATATATTTTTTTTTATTTATTAAAAGATGCTGAAGTAAAACAACTTCAAAATAATCACAGAGGTGCTTGAAAACTCCATGTCCCTGCCCATGTGTGTTTGTCAAGTTCACATCCACACAGGCATTTACCCACCACAGTGGCGTATACACATCCGAGATTCACTCGCCAGATGGAAAATCGACCTGCATTTGGGGCTTGGTGGTTGTTAACCTAGACCCTCGATCTGCTCACAGACAGACTAACTCATTGGGTGAACTGTGGTTGTAGAGGCTGTCCTTTAACCAAGTCACCTGGGTTAAAGGTTATTTTAACGGTTGTATAGCAATATATTGAAACCCTACAATCCTGATGAATGCTGTTCTGGACTGGCCCTGTGCTCTGACCTCACAGGAAGGGTCAAGCAAGAGGTGAATTTCTACACCTGGATCAATAACCAATCAATAATCACAACATTACCTTTAAGTTCCAAGGTTGAAATTTGCACAATGCTGCACATCGAGCACTTTGCCTTATTAACGCTCCACAAATCAGGAAAATAACACAATGTAAATGTTGCCAACATAACATGACACAATGTTTTACCATGTAGTGCACCCTAGCATAATAATGTATGCTTTTCATATCCAGGAAACTGTATTTAATAGTTCAATTGGTTAGAATTAATCCAAGTCAAGGCTATAATTTAGGGGCTGGCATGAACGAATATATATATTTTTTTGCATTTAAATTATCTGTAGCACTCCTGACTTAAATGCTTTCTATGTATGTGGGTTTTCATTTTCCTGAGAGATAAATAGTGAATTGTGAGAAAAGAGGTATCTCCTCCAATCCACTAAAATGGGACTTGTGTTTTCTTGATAAATGAGAGTCATTGTCTTTGAATGATCTCTTACACCATTTGATCCCAGATTGATTTAGCACACGGCTCCCTGTAAAGGGCTTAATGATGCAAGCGTTGACAGGCAAAGCAGATTGAACGGTCTCTACCTGCATTGACTTCCAGCAACCTCCTCTTCTTCTGCTGTCTCTCCTGCTTTTCACGCTCCGCCTTCTCCTTTGCCGCCCGTGCTCTCCTCTGTTTCTCCTCTGACTCCCTCTGCTTCAGGTTCTCCTTCAGTGCTTGCTGTGTGGGGAGAGAAAGAGAGAAAGTGAGAAAAAGACAAAGAGAAGGAGAAAACCAGAAGGATTGCTAAATGGGGTTAATTACAGTAGTGCAGAACCTGTCAAAGGCAGAGGCAGCTGTCAAACCCCACAGACGTCTTTATCAGGCACCATTAAAGTCAGATGAAGTCAGCTTCTAAGGTGTATGGTCACCCTCATCATGCCCCACACAAACCAACTTGATAACAGGAATTCAGACACTAGAGATCCAAAAGAGTGATGGAACAATGACCTGAATAGAAGCTGCTAAACTTAATTTTTTCTGTTCTAATGTTGATTCAAAGTTTAAAAAAAAATATTTGTATATAATTTTAGAGATTGTCAAGACTCTGTTTCAATATTTTGCATGGTTTCTTTCTATTATTATTATTATTCTCTTTTGCATCCCTGGTAGCATCGCCTTGCAAGTTGAAACAAAGACTAGGGGAAAAAAAAAAAACATTCTCATATCCTTAAAAAAACACAAACAACAACAACAAAAAACAAGGCGCTAAAGAATGTAAACGCACAAAAATGCAAGCATTAAGCCACTGTGTGTACAGAGGATGTGTTCGGGTCAGTAACTCAGCTTTTTCCAGTCAGTTAGCGGCAGGTGAGCTCGAAAGCAATGCCAACAGCAATACAATTCAATTGTAACAGGCTGCACAGTAGTTGCTTATCGGTACGCAGCTTACAGGTGCTGCTGTGTGGGTGGATGTGATGTTGATGTCTACCACACTACCTGAGGGTCAAGTTTTAACAAAAATCCACATGTAAACCCATTTGAATCTGTCAGAACTTGACTACATGATACCAAAGTCAACTACAAGAATAATCAAGCAACTTTTGTGTATGCACTCATTAACCCTGAAAAAAGGCTGATCAGTGATTACTTTCTTGCATTTGTATATTTATACCTTGCAAATTAGAATCATGTGCCTGCAGGCTTTCTCTTTATCATTTCATTCTTCTGATTGGAATGACAAAAACTCGATACCAGGGATTTCAGATGCTGTCTGTTCTTCTTTCTTGAAAAGAGCTCCCATTGTACTTCTGAGTAGCAATTACTCTCTAAAATATTCTGGCTCATTTCTTTAAAATTTGAGAAAATTGAATATATGTGTGGAGATAACTCTATTAAAAGCAAGAAGAAGAAGAGAAGTCCTTTAACTTGACTGACTTTGGTCCTTTTTTTGACAAAAAAAAGAAAAAGATATAAAGTCAAATTCATGTAGTTTCACTTCAACCACAGGCACCAAGTTCCAGTTTTAGTTTCTGGGGCACAGTCCCTTCCCCTAATTTATTGCATTCTGATGACCCAAGAATGATTGACTTAGAGCTTGTACCATTACTTGCCATTCACAGTTCAAATACAAGTCTGGACGCTGGAGAAGCCAATACTGGAGGAGCTTGTAAAGCATCCAGTGAGACTGCAAGAAAGCACCGGTGGTCCCTATTTGGTCCTGGGACAGAAATGTCTTTTGATATTATTGACATTTGCACAAGCCAATAAAGCCAACTTCTAAACTTGTCACAAAAAGTCATGAATTCAATTATACCTGTCTATGAAGAATTATTCTATAGGGATATTATCAACTACATCAACCTCTGCAGGTAAAGGCTCTATAATGTCTGTGCCAAAGGGTTGTTAAACTCATACGATGGTGTCGATAGCTCAAAAACCCCATAGCCAGGAGGCATACGGCATATGATTTTACAGAGTGCGAGCATGATTGCCATCCTGATCAATAGCCAGTCACTTAAAGCAAGGAAGTCTGGGGTTTTATCAAACACCCCCCACCTCCTTCTCCTCATCGCTCCTCCTCTTGCATGATTCACACAGCCCAGCTTGACAGGCAGGTTAGTGAAACAGTAATGCCAACCAACATGAATGGACGCATGCACGCACACACACTAAGAACTGAGAGGTATATGGAACACTTCCCACAACAAAGAGGGGCAGCTGCTTATTAAAGCCCATTGACAGCCTCTTATGAAGTTTGCAAGTGGCCTTTGTTGGAAATTATATAGTCAACTTGAATTCAAAACAAATCAGTGTAGTCGACTCAAGCAATACAGAAACCTCAACTCAAATAAACACTAATAGTACGGGTGCAACAGTGTACAATAACTACAAACAGTTTGACACGGTTCCACCACCCTCACCTATATTTGAATACTGAGTTGTCTACAGCAGGGAGGGGTTGCTTACTGTACGTTGTATCCTGTCTACAAGATGCTCCACATCCCTTTTTTTCTTATTGATAAACAGACAACAAGGATATTGCAGTTTGTTGGCATCTTAACAGACATATATAGATTTATTTAAACTCTGTCACATAAAAAGACAATAGCAGACAATGACACTGATGTGTACCACTCAGCAGGTTTATAGGAATTCAGGGGAAGGGGAAAGTGCTGAAGACGAGAAGAAGGGCAAGATGAATACCAAATGACTGAAACACACCGAAACGATTCGGAGCTCTATTTTTAAATGAAACCAAGTCCTCCACAAATTAACTTTGATTTGATGGAATGAAACTGTCGGTTGCTCGTGGCAACCACTGGTTCACAAATGACTATATTCTTGGTGGGCATCCAATCTGGTAAATTACAGACAGGGAGAATTAGGAAAAAGAAAAGGGAAGAACAAGAGTACTGACACGTAATACATTTTCAGCAATTAAGTGATCGCAAGCTACAAGTAGACAGCTGTGATGGATGATTTATGTGAATTTAGTCAAAACTGTGACACTCTTTCCACTCTTCACTATCAAGCAGCTCTCTCATTAAAAAGTCAAATTCAATTACTAAAATGGGATGTAAACATACTCACACTATAACAACCAAATAGAGCTGTTGCTTCCCTCGGCCACAAAAATTTATACAGACAGCAGGCTAGCTATTGGTGAAATCGGGGTCATTTACAACAGCCTCGTAGATTGGATTGCAAATATATTTAACAACGCATATTTTATAACTAAACAAGTTTTTAAAGATGCATGATTAGTTTGACTTTTAGAGGAAAAAAGCAAGGTAAAATAACAAGATGCCCTTCAAACTTATGATGCAAATGACAACTGCACTTTGGTATTGACAAAAGTAGGCCAATAATCATTCAGATAGTCTAAATTTGACTAAAGGTTTTATGTCATTTCATTTTTTCAAACTGCTCCAGACGAACTTTTTCGACCACCGTCCCAAAAAAACAACTTTTGTTTGAACATTCTTGTTTTAAAATGTGTTGTTTTTTACTTGGGTATTACCATAGTTTATATTAAAACCCTCTAATCAACAATGGCTACATACACTTTTTGTAATCAAAGTACATGGACCTCAGCAGTGAACTTCAGTACACAAAGGAAAAGTCAGGTGATCACAAAACTGAGCAGGATACATCACCTTCAAATCATTAATGTCTGCACAAAGGTTTGTGCCTTTCCATTAAGTAAAAGTTGAAATTCCCCTAAATGAGTGAAAGCTTTGACCTGCTGGTGTTACAGCACCAAAGTCTAGGACTCATCCACTAGGGTCCTTGAATATTTGGGGCAAATTCCATGACATCCATCCAATAGTTGTGAGGATTTTTCACTTGAAAATATACCAACCTCAGGGTGGCGCTAGAGGAAAAGTAGGGGCGTGGGAGTCAGTAGGATTCATGCTCTTTGGATTATGAATGCCTGTACAAAAGTTTTGCATCAATCCATCCAAAGAATTTTTAGCTACTTCATTCTGAATGTTGTTAGCGTGGCTAAAAAACAAGTCGTGGATGGTTTCAATAATATGGCTATGCAGATCCACAGAGAAAGTCTGGAGAGGCATAATGACATCTTATTTAAACCTAGACCATTTCCTGCTGCCAGCAGCCCAGGAAAACAATGCTTAGTCAATAATGGGTCAATACAACAAGTGGGCCTGTTTAAGACAGGATCACTCTTAAACTTCACAAAGAGAATAGAACAGGAAAAAGAGCAGCTAAAGAACATTACATCAAACCATCCTTGTTCAAACAAAAATTGGTATGATCACAGCCAGCACAAAAAGGCCAGGCTGTCTTCTTAAATCACAGAACCAATTAGCAATATAAGAATAATAAGAGGAAAAAAGAGTCAGTGTGGACATTAGCTGAGTACAGTCACTTAAAGGTTCATTTAGAGCACAGGCAAAGCAGGTCTTACTTGATTTTAAATCTGAGTGCAATATTGAAGGAAAGAATGATCTGAATCATGAAAAATAAAAAGAACTGAAGGAATATTGATTTTGAGAGATAGTGAAGAAGAGCCTGAAACTACAAAAAGATGAAGAGTCACATGATTTTTGCCATCTGACAAGGAATTCACCTTTACTGTAGTGTTAAGCAGAGGAGCAGAGAGATAGAGTTAGAGAGAGAGAGAAGAGAGAGAGAGAGAGAGAGAGAGAGAGAGAACCAGCTCTCTGAGGAAATTGCCCTCCACCCTCCTTCATCACTGCAGGTCTGCTTCCCCCTCCTCCTCTCCTGGATGTCCGCCATTAGACACGCTCAATTGGATTCCTGTCAGATGTGCGGCCTCGCCCTGGGTCTCCTTCCTACGGGTGACTGAGCATGCTGTAGGTGTGTGTGCGAGTGTGTGTGTGTGTGTGTGTGTGTGTGTGCGAGTGTGTGTGTGTGTGTGTGTGTGTGTGTGCGAAAAAGCTAAGCAGCTTTCCCTATAAAAAATTGCCAACACAAAATGACATACGCACACAAACAAACATGTGGGCGCACACGCACACATTACATGAGCAACAGACACACAGTTCAAGGCTCAGTTCACTTCGGGCAGTGGACTAGAGACAGTGCGCAGCCATTAGCATGGGCCTTGGCACAGCAGGGTAAATGCTGACACAGATTTGACCGAGAGGTTACGGTGCTGAGATTTACTGTATGCCTATGTTCATTGACCTAGCCTTGGCTTCTCCCAAGATATGTCTGTGTGATGTGACCATTTGAACGAATTGCTGAGGGTGTAAGCTGCTTACACCTTGACCTATCACAGGGGAATAAACAGCTGCCTTGGGAGTTTTGACCATATAATGCTAGTCTTTATAACACTTGGCTTGTTCACCTCTCACTGGCAGAGTCATTAACTGTTATGTTTGGTCAGGACATAAAGGCTAGTGCAAAACTCAAGCTTGAACCATGGAGCTACAATGAAAGGATTACAGCTGCAATAAAATGCATTATCAACAGTGTATTGTAGATGTCCTTCTTATCATTATTATAACTGGCCTTAAATTAATGTATTAATTTATTTGATTTTGAGAGGCGGGGCACGATATGGCTAAACATTTTCTATCATGGCTTATGTAATTTTATATCACGGTAAGTGGATATATCATTCTTCTATAATTGTTCTGTAAACTGAATTAAGAAATGGTTTGAAATAACCACACCAAGTCCCACCATGGGATATCTGCTTCTCTGTATTCACAATTTTTTTTTACACTCTCCTCTTCTGCAGCGGTTAGCAAACCAGCTTAGAGGTGTATTACTGCCCCCAAGCGTTGCTCTCATGTCTCATGAGAAAGTGGTAAGCAGCCGAAATAATGACACCTTGTGAGAGATCACACGAAAATCCAGCCCTGGTTTGCTACATAGACCCCAAATGTAAAACACAAAGGAATAATTCCCGTGTTGGAAACGGGATAGCCAAATCTCTTCCGGTGGACACATTTCTACTGTTGAACAGTAAACACCATCATGTGGTATATCATATTGAGGTTTGTATCGTTCGCAATGGGTATGATTCACATCTGATTACAGAAGGTGGTGAATTGGTTGTGGCTATTAAAGTGAGGCAAAGAATCACAGCACAGCGAAGTCCTGGGATCAATATCACAAGAGAAAGAAAATAAGAAGCAAAAGAACAGCCAAGTTAAGATCAAAGCTTCTGGGAATCTTTTTTTCTGATTGTGTTTCTGAACCTGTGAAGACTGTCTAAATACAGATTCAGCCTCAAATTAGATACCACATACAGCAGCCAACACATCACGACATGTCGCAACTAAGTGTGAGGATAGGAATTTCATTATAAAAGGGAGGAAGAGGGCAGGAGTAATGAAGCATTTAGTGCCTCAAGGTAAAAAGTTGTGTATCATATATGTAAGGGATAATGGCCGACGAGGTGTCCATTATCAGAGATTAATGGACTTCGCGGAAGCGTCATTGAGAGTAGTGGCAGTGTAGCTCTCAAAGTTGATGTCCATGTTAACGTTGTTAATATTCTGAGTTTCTGTTGCCACGGTTACCAACTAGCGTTTGAGCCAGCGCAATAATTTAGAACAATCAGGCTATTTGACTGGAACTTCTTTTACAGGTGTCCTATAACACTTTTTAACGGACACCCCGCAGCCAATCAGAATCGAGTATTCACCCAAACCATGGTATAATCAGGTGTAAGTAAGGGTGCTCATGGCCAATTAGCCTTGGCAATTATCAGCTCAGTTATTCAGCATTTTTATAATTATCAGAATTAGAATTTTTTATGCAATTGAAGATGAAATAAAACAATTTAAAAATTTGCTACTTTGGCTTCGATGCAGCCGCCTCTCTGTCTGTAGTCACTACTCTGTACTCTTTCTCAGTGTTGTGCCTGCAGCAACCGATTGGTCACATATAACAAGTAACAGCCTATCAACCCTGAAGGCTACTGTGCCACAGACGGGCATAGAAAAAAGCATTCACAGACTGGAGGTGGTCCAGGGAAGGAGCAGACCTGCATTTCGAAGGTAAGGAAGCAGATATTGTTAAAGTTGCACTAAATATCACAAGCTTATGATCTATTTCTGTGATGACAAGTATGCCCAGTTTCCCAGTTATACCACTGAAATGCCAAAAGTTGTAGCAATCGCAATTTATGAGAAAAACAGAAGCTCACTGGGGAGCAAGCTGAGAAACTCAGCTTTCTGCACCACTGCCTTCTGCTTTTTGCTGAACTGGGACTACAAATTGAGGACAGGGACTATGAGAAGAACTCTGAGAGAAGGACACAAATTTAAATAAAAATAGGTTGTACTAGTTTTATTTAGTTTAACTTTATAAAAGCTTGGTTTATTTATTTTTTACATTTTAAGTTGCTGGGAACTACCTGTACTTTTTTAAACATAACTGAACATTTTTACTTTTGCAACATTTAATTAAGCATATGCTTAGAAGCATTTAAACAAAGTTTTGGAGTTGGAGTTGTGTTATTTCAAAGTGACACAGATTTTCATTTTTACTGCAAATGTATATTGGTTGCAAATATCGGTTATTGGTCTCCTTGATTATTAAGTAAGAATCAGTATTGTTCTGTAAAAACCATTAATCGAACCCCAGTGTACAGCATTCTTTATTTGTGCACAGTACACTGGAAATCTAAATTAGACACACACAAGTGTCACTCAGGCTGGCAGACAGGATTTTAGGTTTTAGGTTTTAGGAGTACAAGGCATCAGAGTACACGAAAATCTCAAGCATCACTAATGACTATGCAGAAAAAAAAGGCAAAGAAGCATGAAATCCATTTGTGTGTGTGAGGTAGATGTTAAGTTGGGAGCAGGGCAGGAACTTCAGTCGGATAATTAGCTACTATTATCTGTTGCACCCAGTGGCCTGTGCCACTAATCCTGCTGATTAAACACAGCTCACAGTAGCACCAGACTGATAAGGCCACGGAGCTCAGTGATGACATAAATGTCTGGGCTGGACTACATAGGACTGGCACTGTTCTGCTTTGCATTAAACCACAGGACATGTGAGGACAAAAAATAAAATAAAATCCTGAGGTTTAATACAGGCATAGTCTATGAATAAAAATAGCACTAGAAGTTTAAAACTGTTTCCAAACATTCACTCAGCATACTCAACAATACTGTTTGATTTGATGTTTGATTATTCCTTCAAAAAACCTAGAAAAAAAAAAACACATTGGTTTGAACCACAAATATATATTTTGTGTGTTGTGTACATAAGAGGGAAAAGCAAAATGAGAGATGTACTACTCGTACATGTTTCAACATAAACAATTCTTTTAAAAGATCTACATACCTAAACATTACAGAATAAACAAATGAAAAAGTATCCCATTCTGTGTTGTTAGTTTATTTGCTCATTTCAGCTTGACCTACAACTAATTTTCAATCAATGAAAGTGATGTTGTGTGCAGGGTTTCCAATAAGTGCCAGTCCACGTGTCCTGGAAGATTTCAGGAGGAAACTCCATTCACTTATTATCTGATTACGGGCCGCATTTTTCCATGTTTTTTGAGGCTAAGTGACTAATGACAACAGTTTTTTACTGCAGCCGGCAGCCATGAAACATGCTGCGACATAATCCCTCCAAACACTGACGAACCATCAGTGTACGTCCACTATAACTGTTTTGTTTTTAAGATTGTTACTCTAAGTGTATGAGAATATTGTGGAAAGTGTGCCTACAGAGAAAGACCTTTTTGTTAAAGTGTAAGATCCTTTTTGTTTAACCAGAAACAGCCACCATATTGCTCTCACTAAAGCAACTAGACTCCATTCACAGAAACAGTTATCATCATAAAACGCACTTCATTCAAACATGTCAAAATCAAAATCGAACTCATTGAAATATGTAACTATATTAGACTTCAAAAGATCTTCCTGTAAAAAAATATATATAAATAAATAAGAAACGGTTAATTACAGGACAACAGAAACTCTGCTTTGAGACTCCTGTCCATCATGCAGCGCATTCAGCTTTTTTCCCCAGCTTTTTTTTTTTTTTTTTTTTACAATTCAAATATACATTTGAATTTAGGATATTAGTTGACAGCCCTAGAATACAATAAACAATCGCCTTGTGCTTTTTGGTATTCAAGGTTGCTTTCAACAAAATGCAGCCGTGCCCTCTGAATTTCACATGACAAAAAAATCCAACTTAATCATTTTGATGCTGTTAATTGTCAATAAAAACAGACCTATATTTCCAAACATTATTACCTGATAAAAAGCACAAAATGCTAATACACTCGTAACTTAAAACATTCCTAATTAAAAGGCATTATGGAACGCCAGTTCACATGAATTGGCACTTCAAGAGCTCTTTGTTTAATAGGTAAAGTTGCTTTACATATTACCCACAATTTCAATAAATTCTTTTAACAACCAACATTTCTCGGAAACATCAACTGTAACATGAATAAAGCTGCTTTAATGATTATTCTTTTTATATTAAAATGTAATCAAATGATGATTTGAATTTCAAGTAATGCTAATCCTACTGAGAATCAACCCATCAACCATCGGCCACTCCATGTCAATCAAAGGTGAACATTTAGAGTAACATGTTAACATCAACAACATGTGCAGATAAGCTTTCTCTACTGTACTGTATACTCACAGCGAACATGGAGCGGAAGTTGCTGAGATCGGTGAACAGCTCCTCCACAGAGGTCTTCTTGGGATCGACAGCAAAGTACTCCAGCACATTCTGATATAGCGTCTCCATATTGCTATGCATTATCACCAACTTGCCATACTGCTCCCGAGCAGCTTTGCTGAAGCTGTGAGGGTGGTGGTCAAGGTCAGCAACACATGCATCCCACATTAAGCATCAATTAAATGTTGTTGCAATTATACTACTCCCCTATTTGACAGAATGTAGGAAACTAGAATTACCGCTACACAGTTATATGCCTTCGCCAACCAATCATTGCAGTTTACATCCCTGTCTGCCCCCCTTCTAACATATGTATTGAAGACTTTGAAGGAATTTAATGAAAAGGTATGAAGTGTATTTGGTGAAATGGAAGTTATCACTCTATTGACATGATTCTAGTGATTATGTTCAAGTGAGAAACATGCTGTCTTCACTTAGAGACTATTTTTACAGAAGAGTACAGAGGACTGGTAGAGAGCTTTGTCACATGGTGCAACAACAATCACCTGAAGCTCAATATCAGCAAAATCAATGAGCTTGTGGTTGACTACAATGCTTCAAATATGGATGTTGCTGCAAAGAAGCTACAAATTGGTCGGTGAGCACCCAAGATTAGTGTCACCAATTCAGTATCTAACCAAATGTGAGATATGGTGACTCCAGACTCCTGAAAAGGCTTGAGGAGCTGCTAACATGAGTGCGGCTGAAAATAAAACCAGCCAAGTACCACAGTCTCTAAATCAAAAAAGGAGTCAGGAATGACAGCATCTCCTTCTTAGTCGATAGTAAGTAATCTGTGTGAAGCCTTGGAACGCCGACCTGTCTTATAAGCACATGGGTGCCTCTGTCACATCACAGATCAAGGAAGTGTTAGCAAGATCAATCAAAGCTTTCTAGCAGGGAAAATGACAGTCTGGTGTCACCATTACACCTGATAACCAACATCTGATGTGGCCCCTGCCAAAAACTCTGAAGATGAACTCAAAAGCCAACAATTTTACTCGTACATGGCTGGACCTTCCCCGATGTCCCAGCACAACACTGTTTGAGAGAAACAAGCTGAAGCTTCCACTGAAATCCATTAGCTTGAGCTACAGATGTAGATGGTGAAGTTTGTGTTCAAGCTGAGAAAATCACCTGGCCTGTCTGTCCAAAAGTCCAAGGTCCAGTTAGTACAGAATGCAAGTGGAATGTGATGCAGACAATAGACTAGGCTAGCAATTGCCTGAAACACCAGAAGGTTATTGGAGCCAAACAGGGCCAGCTTTGGAAGAGGAACGATACTTAAGATGTAGTCCAAAGCCGTAGTAAGGAAAGGGAAAAACTGCATGAGTTGTAAAGACGGAAGGGAGGGGGTTGTGGAATCAGATCGGTGAGTGAACAGCAGCAAGGGAGATGGACAACCTGTCTGTGATCAACAGAGCCGTTATGTGGGCAGATGCCCCAAGCAAGATTGAGCTTCCTGATCAGGGCCACGTAGAATACCCTTCACAGTCCCCAGAATCTGCACCTCTGGTACAGTTCAGAGGAGACTTGCCATCTGTGTGACTCATAGCACCTGAGCTTGTAGCAAATCCTCTTTGGCTGCAATGCAGTGTTGGCACAGGGGTGGTACAGACCGAGTCCTGCGTAAGCTAGCTGAAATCCTGGAGGCACACAGACTGGAAGCAAACATAGTCAGCCCAAGACATCACAGCGGCTGATTCAGTTTGTCAGGCAAGGGAGTGAGGCTCAGAGCAGCACCAAAAGGGAGTGGTCTCTCCTGCCACCCAGAGGCAAGTGGGACATGAGAGCTGACCTTGACCACCAGTTCCCACAAGAGATCACCACAACCCTCCTGTGGCCAGGTGCATCTCAGGTCCACCTCTAACAGGACAATCATTATGGATGAACTGACTGTTCAATGGGAAAGATGAATGAAGATTGCATTCCAGAGAAAGAAGGGAAAGTATGTAGAAGTAGCAGCTGTGTGCTCACAAGCAGGAGAGAGGTTGTTGACCCATCCAGTGGAAACTGCTGTGACTACATTGGAACATCCACAGAGCACTTCCTGAAATCTCTTGGGATCACAGGTTCTGAAAGATCTGGCAGGGGAGGCAGAAGGGATCTTCTGGGTCTGGCTCCGAAAAAAGAGTTGCGGGGAAAGCAAGGATCCTAGAGCTGGCTGAATGGGGCAGTAGTGAGACGTCCCTGCTGGTGCTCCACCACCTTGAGATGTCCCAGGATCGAAGCAGGGAAACATCAGCGAAAGGTGGCTCCGGGCTGATGACCTTGCAGCCAGCACAATGGCACAATGCATCAGGCAGAAATGCCCAGCAATTGGACCCACCTGTACTGACATGTAACTTCAACGCTCTCTGCCACATGTTACTTGGAAGTCCATTTAAAGAGATGATCCAGCAATTCACCTGGTACTCTGCTTTTAGGCTGCCCAGCTCTAAAAACTACATTTTTCCACTGTGCGGGACAACAAAATGTTTTTGCACCTCAAAATGTCCCAAGAATAGTGTCAAGAGCTGGTATTCAAAGACATAGATACACCCTACAACAGACAGAAATACAGTAAATATTGCTGGATTACCTGGACAGCTGTCTGTGCCAAAAGAGACTAGCATTTGAGATTGAAAGCATTAAAAGGTCCCCCTGGTTAAACCTAGCAAAGCAAAGGACAGCTCTGATATGATGGTATGTTTGTGTGGATGAGGACAATTATGTATGGTTGTGTCAACATAAGGCATCAGTGTCAGAGCAAAGTGACAGAGAAAGTAAGAGCACTAACACACATTCTCCCTACTACTAGGGCATGCTGTTCAGCAAGTCTACTGTAATACACCATGCATATAACACTCACTCTTTGTAAAAAATCTTGCAATGCATGAACTTCTTGTTCAGAAACAATTTCATTTCTAAGCTATATGATTAGCTCTTTTGCGTTATTTTCTATCTATCTCCAAAATCACGAGCCATCACATGACAATCCTGTTTGATAAAAAACAAAGCTTTTGATGCATGAGAAAATAAAATCTGAGCAAGAATTATTTATTATTTGAACCAATATGTTTCTTTTAAAAAGTCTGGTAATTTTCTGTGTGAATAAAATGCTGTGTCCCTGACTAGCAGTCTTGCATATGACCCCAGCATCGTTGTCTCATGGTAGATTAGAAGCAACAGTGTGTGTGTGTGTGTGTGTGAGGTATCACAATTATGTGGGCAGCCGCTCTATTATGCCCCTTCATTATAGCTCAATTGATGAACCTATTTGACGTCTGGCCTCCATTGAATCTGGCTGGGGATGGGACTACCTATTCACAGCTGGGTAAAAGCTGTTCAGTAGGCACTGCTCTCAGATTGACTTGTCAGTAATATCTTTCCAAGGCAGAAGCTGGGGGAAACAAGGCACGAGGAAAGCAGGTGATGGAGAGCGAGAGAGAGAGAGCGAAAAGAAGAAATTGCAGAGAGCTGTGGTTGATAAGTATCATGGGGAACAAACTATCTCTCCTGGATTCTTCCCTATTCCAGTGAAAGCAGTGGTCCACCACAGCTCATTCTCAAGAATTCCTGTTCAGTCTTGCTTTCTTACTAATTCAATAGTTTTTCCCCCTCACATTTCCTTCTTCAATTCTTCATGTTCCTCCTATTGTTCTTCTCCTCTTCTAATCTGGCATCTTCACAAGCTTAGCTCACATTCAGAACTCTAACACTAGACCAATAGCACAGAAAGTGTATACTCGAGTGGCACGTGAAGTATTAATGGAATTATCAGTGTCACCAATGTGACACCTCAGGCTTCTCGTGTTTCGATGCTCAGTTTTAATTTTGCTTGTCAAATAATGATCATCAACAGAAAACTTCATCAGTTGCAGGCAAAGCCACCGTGTGTTAAATAATAACGTGATTGTATCATCTATCACACACACACACACACACATATATACATACATACATATATATACATATACATTTATATATATATATATATACGTATACATACATACATATATATACGTATATATACACGTATATATATGTATGTATATATATATATATATATATATATATATATATATATATATATATATATATATATATATATATATATATATATATATATACATACATATATATACATATATATATATATATATTCCAGTCTGGTTTCAGTGAGTTCAGAGTTGTTGTTTTGTTTTGTTTTTTTTGTTTGTTTTTTTTTAATAGTGTTGCGATGGATTATAAATTGTGTGCAAGGCACCTGGAGTTGAAGAGCAAAGCAGTGAAAGACAGAGCTGTCAGATCCATTCTCAGTGAACCTTTCTGTGTTTCACTCAAGTCCTCTGCTAACTACTACAGCACAAGCCATCAGTGCCCCAGCCCCAAGGCTATTGATCAAAACTACATGAAGGAGGCTAGGTACAGGGTGTATTATTGAACACACGCATACACACCTGGTCTGAGACATGCCTGTCAACCTGATCCACTAACTACCTCAGAGGACAGTGAATAATTAACACCGCTGTCAAACAGATATGGACAGCTGTCAGCAATGGGCCTGAATATTCAAAGAGGGCAATGAAACAGCAAAGTGAAATTATGTATTTATGTGTTTGTGAATTTGCACTTTTGTTTCATTATCATAAAGTGACAACTGAATAAAACATATTAAATTGCTCTTGTTCTGTCTCGGGGAACATACAAGAATGACTCATACTGTGAAAGACAAAGAGTGACAGAAAGATGAAGGAGGCTTTGTCTCAGCTCTCCCTCTCTAACCCTTCCCTTCATTTTGAAGTTGCCCACAATGTGAAGTCCCCTTCAAAAAGAGGGCTGAGAGGGGTAGTGGTACAAAAACCTGACTAAAGAATGGGATGCCACTCATGACTTGTACACATCATTGACAGTGGAAAGAAAATCAAATGGGTGGTAGGACTAGATTTGTCTCTCTTTCTTATCTGTTTTAACAGCATATTATACTTCTGTTTATTTTCTTGTGTGATTCACAATTTGTTATGGATAGTCCTTATGTTAACAAAGTGGTGAAAAATGTCCTTTGGAGGGAAAGGGGTAGAATCACTCTTACAAATCAAAGTTTCCCAGTCGAGGTTGAAGGTGATGGGAGCTAATGAAATACAGCGTGAGTATTTAATTACGCAAAATGTAAAGGAGATGCGTTTAGTTGCATGTTTGATCAGCCAATGACTTGAGAGTTCCTTCCCTTTAAACCACAAGGTTAGTTATGTGTTACGCTCTGAAAAATCTTGTCTTTTGCCAGCCTGTGGCAAACCAAAATGTTATAACTAAACATATAACTTCCCGCAACATTCCTCAGAACTTTTGTTCAGTTTGATTCATTACAGTAAATGCACTGAATAATTCCCTGGAGTAGTGAGTGAATGCATGCATGTGTAAAGGATATAGCCATTTTAGTGAAGAACATGTCGTTGGGGTCATCGGGGGAGGAGAAAGTCTCCAGGTCTCTCTCCAGCTGCAGCAGCTGCCTCTCCATCTGCCTTAGGCTCTTTTCCAGATTCTCTGCAGACACTGACACACATCGACATATATCAAGACACACAAACGCACGCATTTGTAAAAGCACACAGAAATACACCCACGTGTCAAGGAAATGTGAAAGTAGCAGAAAAAGGACAACTCAATTACAGGTACAATAAAATGCATTATTATTTTGAAGCTCTGAAAGAATCACAGAAAGACAACATGCAAAGGAAAAAAAACCTGGAAAAATAAAAAAGAGCTCAATTGCAAAGCATGCTTATTATTGGCTCACACTGTGCCAGAGACACCATGGGAATAAACAATGACTGAGGAAAAAATAAACATCAAGTGAGGCTAAGTTCAATAAATATCTTTATTATTCTTTGCGTCTCATATGCTTGAGTATGCCGTAAACAATTAAACTCAGATGAGAATACAGTGTCTTACTGAGACACATACTGTAGTGACAGCAAATGGCTGCTGTGTTTGCTCATATAATGAAACTGCTGTGTGGCTTTTCAGTTACACAAACAGAGAAAAACTGCAGCCTAAAAGCTCGAAGATGTCTGCTAAAGTAGAAATATTTCTATGTCCTTCATCTTTGTCTTTAGTCTTACCAACAGGTGCATGGCTCATGCAGGTGGAAGATCAGGGGGACACTGAGCCTAACTTTCTGTTAAGTTGGTCATGGTTGACACTTTAAGCTAGTCACTGAATATAGCATATGGCTTAAATTACCCTGATTAGACCCTGCTTGACAAAAAAGCATAAGCTGCTTATTTTTAAGTAGTTTCAAATGTCCCTTGATCCTAATACATGCCTTACGAAAAGGGGAAAAAAAGAGAGAAAGAGAGAGAGAGAACTTCAATGTAGCTAAGCTTCTCACTGAATTTATAGTATAAACCCCATTTACTGATGGGAACATACTGTCTTGGACATGCACACACACAGAGACACATATACACACTTGTTCAATCAGATATCTGCGCCACAAATACTCCAAAATTCTGCAGTCGCTGAAGTTGTACAATTTCTCTCAAATTCTTACGTTAAATGGAGTGTGGATATGGTCATTGCACAGCAGGTTAAGTTCAGGATGTGAATTTATGCACAAAAAATGCACACATTCATGGCTGAGAGCAGAACTTGCATTTCATTCTGCTGTCACTCATGATTTTGAGCAAGGGTGGGGAACCTCCAGGCCGTGTACTGCCCATGTTCTTCTGAGTGATCCCTGAATGCAATGCACACGGAGCATTGATGACGTCAATGTCATGGCGACTGTCAACAAAACATAAGTAGTGTCACGTTTTCCAAGAGAAACGGATGATTTTTTTTTTTTTTTTTTTAAGTAAGTACATAAAGACCAGACAGTGTGCCTTAGTTAGTTTCTGGGGTTGAAATTGGAGTGACGATAAGGCTACTCCTTCAGCTTCATTACAGCTCTAAAACATGCTAAACTGGATGAACTGCAAGGACAGATGCGCTTGGATAAAGTTAAAGCTGAGTTTTGGATGACCAGCAAGCAGCTTTCACAAGACAAGACACATTCTGAGAGAGACAGTGTTATGCAGGCAAGTTTTGAGGCAATCGAGCTAATAGTTGAGAAGCTGAAACCTCATTCAGAAGGAGAATTTGTGAAGAAGCGTTGTGTTGCTGTGGAGCTACTTGCACCGGATAAAGTAAAATTGTTCCTAATTGTCAGTTTGTCTAGACTAATCTATAGAGGTGAAGAGTAGTATTATCATCATCACTACCATCTGACATCAGACACCTCACTAAAGAGAAGCAGTTCCAGCGGTCGCAGAGGTTCGTGTGATATCAGGGCAGGAATTATACCATAGCCAATGGCCAGTGCCGTTGATGTCCCAGTGTGTGGCCAGAATCATGTTTTACCACACAACCAGTTTTGCATGCTCTGTCTTGAACTACCAGTTGTGTCCTTAAAAGAAAGTTGCTGGTTTCGTCATTTAAAACTACATATACAAATACACAAACTCACATTTCCCAGTTTCTATGTTTTCAAAATATTGAGAGCAGCAGAAAATTTCTCACACATTAACAACTAACATGATAGCTAACAATAAACAGTATGTGATGAGCACAAACAGCTAAAAACTGTATAGTGCTATATATGAATAGATATGTGTTTTACAGTTTTTAAGTAATATTGCTGCATAGTGTTAGCTAACTATGTGTTAGCTAATGTACACGGGGTTTATAAATTGCTGTCTGACTGGCCACTTGTCTGTATTCCAAATTCTATTCAGTTTACAGCGATGTTGATCGGTCTGCGTACTGGGATAAAATCCGAAAGGATGCAGTAAAATTACTATCAACGAGTGCAGGGGGCGCTACACGGTGAATTAACAGTGTTGGGAGTCTGTGTTTATTGGCCCTGGATCTGATACACCAACCAGCCTGAGTGAGACAATGTAATTTTTGAAATGGTTTACCCCTCCCCAGTCGTCTCCCACTAAAATAGTGCCATCCTTAATGGAGGCTGGTAGTGAGTTGGAGGCGACAAAATCTGAAAAGGTTTCATGGAAATACAGTTAATGTTATGGATTATATTGATGCTGAATTGACAAGTAGACTGTCAACATAAGACGGCTTGTATCTTGTGTTTCCAGAGTAATGTATTTTTGCAAATGTCTAAAGAAATTTTTAATGTCATATTTCTTCAAGGGAGTTTGGCGTATTTTTTTTCCCCTGGAGACCACAAAGCTTCCAAATCATTCAAAAACTTTATGTATATTTTTTAATGTTTTGTCAGCGCCAAATAAACAAAACATAACTGCTTAAGTATGATAAGGTTGTCTAATATTAATTCATTTAAATTAATCTAATAATGTGGTTTTGTATGGTTTCCCTTAACGTGATATGCTTGATAGTGTTATTAATGACTCCTGATGAATCACTTTAATGAGTAATATTAACAACTTATTGTTTACAATATCCATAATAAGCTTCTCAGGTGCTGCTCAATAGCCAGTGACACCCCCCAGTCCTCTCCGTGCATCTGAGTATGGCCCTCAAAGGATGCGACAAAAATTGAAATGGTCCTTGATATGAAAAAGGTTCCCCATTCCTGATTTAGAGAGAAGGCCAAACACGCTGCAGTGACAAAGAAAAGAATGAAAGAAAATCACCATTTAAAACTTACTCTGTACCTGGCAAATTATGATCAGTTCCTTCTGTACATTGCATGTTTTACTTAATATATTTTACTCTCCTAGCAATTTATCTGTTTATGTTCATTCCATTTTATCTCGTTTTTTCTGCTTTCCTTCTCTCATGGTAAGCACTGACACTAATTGTTAACAGTCAGTCAAAGACGCTGAAAATGCCACAGCACACAACCCACTTAAAAATCTTCACAGACTACAATGTGACCGATGATGTCTCAATTAGAGCAGTATTCACAGAGCCACTGCTCTGCATTGACTGACGGTTACATTGATTTTTTTAGTTTGGTAAGAAACCACCCTGTCAATCTGGACAGTGAAATTGTGCCGGGATTTTTACACAAATCCTGACACAAGTCCTGTCAAATGTTTGGAAAATGACAGGCCACTTTTAAAGCCATTATAGATGTAGAATCGCATAACATTGTTCACTTGATATCAGTCAGAAATAAATTCAAGTTAAAGTACACCCTGGCCTTCACACTGCTATTTAAAAGCTCTTTACCCTTTAAAGCCTAATGCCATTTAGTTGTGCCATGGAGTTGCAAACTGGACAATTACGTGTCTTAAAGGGATGTAACAAAAATTTGCTTTAGAAAACTGATGTTTTGCTGACTCAAAACCAAATAAAAATACAATGAAATTACTTATATTTCACAAATACTTAATAAGCTGACAAAGTCAAACAACAAAAATAATATTAACTTGCATGTGTGCTGTTTGATCATTTTAAAAAGTATATTGTGCAAAAAAAAAACTTGTAAATTCAGATACACAAGCAAATGGTACAGAGGGGTTGTAATCTTTTTAAAGAGTAAAGGGCTCTTTTTCCTGCCTCCTCTGGGATGTTTTACTATATTATACATGACAATTATAAATCAATTGTGCATGTTCTTATGTGACTATGTGTTAACTACTCTATGCTGTCATTATGACCAGGTCTCTCATGTAAAAGAGATGTAAAAGTATCTCAAAAGACTTACTGATTAAATAGAGACTATAAACAAAAACTCAAAAGGTGCGACTAATAATAATTCAGTTCATTTTTTTCAATGGAAATCTATCTCTGATGCAGGTGCCTTGGACAGAATAGCTACAGCCTTGAGAAAAGAAGATACCACACGCTCCTGCTCAGTATCACATTTTATTGATTATACTAACATTTACTTCCCTAACTTCCCTCTGGACCTTCGTCAAGAGTGTTTGACACTGATCGTCTTTTCTCAAGACTGTAATAATAATTTTATCAAATACACTGCAGCTAGTCTGCACACATGGACTTGAGACAGCAAATCTGATCAAAAACCTAATAATGACTTTTAACAGCGACATACTGTTTCTCTGTATGTATATATTTTCAGACAAGTTTCAGACATATTAAATGAAATGATATGCAGGACAGGTGTCCTTCCTTTTAGTTGGGTGGGTGGAGTGCTAAAGTCACACTCACTCATTAGCAGCGATTCTAAATTCATTACAAAATCACAAAAAACATTGTCACTTTTAACATCATATTCATATTGATATGTCACTCACACATCAACGAGCATTATGACAAACAAGCTATAATCACTAATTTTCAGACAACTTACCAACATCCAATATTAGTATGAGAGATAAAACTGTCCAAAAAGCATCTGATCAGACAATCAGAAACTTACACTTCACCTGCTCCATTGTTTCCATTTTAATCTTTGTCTCTTTTTTCCTAAAGGCCTTCAGCTTTACCAAGCTACCAAAAAAGCTGAGTGTGGGCAGCATGCAGAGGTGGAAGGAGGCCAGACAGGCAGTCTGTTAATAGATATGATTAAAGCCCAGTGCACTTAATGAGAAAAGAGCAAAGGAGGGTGAGACAAAGAGCAAAGCAGAGATCAATCCATGCTGCAAGGTTCTGGTGATGAGGCTCCTCCAGGTGGAAGGGCACACACCAAGAAGAGGCATGTAGGTGACAAAAGTCGAGGCATATGCTTCGGGAGAAACTTTGCCTGGGACTGAGTGCAGCAGCTGGAATATTTAGTTAGAGACACACAAATGTGTTTCAAAACAGATAATGCTGATGCTCTGTGTAAAGACACATCTGTCATATACAACTGAAGAATGGTGATATAATTGCTCTGTGGCACAGTGACAAGCAGAGAGTGCGAAATAAAACATAAAAGGCTGTTTGCATGTCTTCTTTGTTCTCTCCGGCTACCCTGCTCTTGCTTTCTCTTTCTGTGGATTGAGAGTGAGTGATTTTTATGAGCAGTGGGGCCTGAATGCCTCTGTGGTCCAGAAGGGTTGCAAACCGATATAGGGTGTTGTAGAAGAATAATAATTGGAATATCTGTTGAGGTCAAATCCCCCATTGACATCCTTTTATTACTCAGCCAACCTGCTGTTCTATAAATGAGACGGAGGGGAGCACACAACTGTGCATACTCACAAACAGCTCTGCTACACACAGAGCTCCACTATACATCATCCTATGATGTATGGAAATTAAGAGGCAGATCAGCTGGCTGACACCAAAGCCTGAAAGACAAGTGTTAGTAGACTGATGGTGCCAGAGGCTGGGAACTGGACACTTGTAGTGCTTGTGCGCACACTCAGCTTGCTGAGCACCTACTATATACCAAAAGTGCATGAAGGTCACTGAACTGCAAGCTGCAGTGTAGACTGTTCATTCTATGTACTCTCAACCTGAGGCTCATCACTCACACTGCATGCGGCAAAACTACAAAACAAAGCTCGAACCACATATTAAAGAACTATCTCAATATGGCTGAATCACATTATTCCTTAATGACTCCTCAGGGCCACAAGCCTTCAACAGTAAATAAACCAACACAGCTTTTCCATCTTTGCTGCACAATATAATGCATGCAGACATGTCTATTTACTATGACACTTATATTTCTAAGTGAGTAATGTGTCCACTTCTGACAGGTGGTATTTTAAAAGTTGCAAGCTGAAGTAGCCTGGTTGAACACATTAATATGTTTCCATGTTTGTCTGATTTCAGCATCAAACTCAGCACTAAGTACCACCCAACAAACCATCCTAATTGCCCAAACCTGACTGCTGCATGTGCATGTTTGTGATGAGGGACAAAAGAAATAGGAATAGGAGAGAAAAGGGACAGAGAGCAAGATTGATAGACCAAAAAACAGACAGGGAGAGAGACAAGAAAAACAGACAGAGATATTGACAGACAGGTAAATAGATACATAGATAGATACATAGAAAATGACAGAGAGAAGCAGTCCTGGCATACTGCTTCTTCATGTCAGGAGAAATAATGATTGTAGTGATGAAAAGAAGAGAGAGGGGCAGAAATAAGAAGGCAGACACAAAGGAACCCTGAACTAAGCTGCAGTTTTGCTTCCATGAGAGACGGGATTGGCAATGGGGGAAACGAAGGCTGTGTTACACACAGTCAAAAGACAGCAGCTTTTGTAACAGAAGCGCAAATTATTACTGCTACCTCCATCCAACCCTGTTTTCATGCTCAAGTAAGCTCTTTGGTTAGCGTCTATGAATGTAATGCAGCCTTTTAGTGTGTCTTCAGGCCTCCCGAATGGCTGTCAGACCTGATGAAAAGGAAGCCACTCAAGAGCATGGTTTACAAAGACGAAATGGGATTTGTGTGTCTGAATACTAGATATGGAGAGATGAGACACTTAGTGTATGCATCTCATAATGGTGCAGCAACACAGAGAAAGACAGTGATGGGGAAAGAACACTAGAAATTATATAAATGCAAATATCTGCTCAGCATGAGGTCCGTGAAGTAAGGAGATGGACAAGGCCTAAAGTGTGATCCAAACCCTTGTACTTCATCTTTGTCTGGACCGAGGGCTTTTGGACACACAGCAAAGATGGGAGGAACTGAAAAAAAATATTAAAGCACCAACAGAACCTGGCGAGGACCTCACAAAAGTCACACATTTCATCCTCACTCTGTATTCTCCTCCTCACCCCTTCCTTCACTCCCTCCTGCTGGGAACGGAGAAGTGGGTAAAATCTTCTTTGGAGCAGCAGGAAACATGTTGCGACAGTATGACTGCACATGCATTTATAGTTGTAAACACACACATACTGTACACATACTGCTGCTCACTACTTCCTCCTGAGAGCTGCCTATGGCAATATGAACAAAGAACATGACAGTCTCCTCCGATCGCCCAGTCGTCCCTGCTTACCTATGACCTTTACCATACTCTAGATAGACTGGTCAAACTCAGACCACTGTATGCTCGTTTGTGTGCATGGCTGTGCGTCATTAAGAAAAAGAAGTAAGTCAATTTATGTTAAACCGACACAAAGACCTAAACTACATTCAAACAATCTATTGTCATGTATTAATCTTTCTCTGAGCAGTAGATATGACCTGAAGTATTCTCTTGAAAAATAAGCCTGTAACTCTTGTGAATGTGCTGCAGCAGAAGATTAATGTTTGTATCAAACAGCAGTGCAGATGAGCAGAGTGTGGCACAGATCAAAAACTAAACTGGTAAAATACAATGCATGTTTACAGGATCAACAAGCATCTAACCCCAGAATAATCCGAAAAGAGTTATAAAAGTAGAAAGGTAACAGTAACGTTTAAAGTAAAACAGAGGAATAGAGACGAAGAAGAGTGCTCCATTTCTGTCTAGGTAAGAACATTGTCTATTATAGGCTGTTCTGTTCATGCATTAAGGGTCTTCCACATCAAGAACGATAACTATAACAATCACGATAACGATGTGAGCGTCTACACTGATGAACAATAATGTTCCATAAACAGAGGCGCTGAGCACGCGCTGTGCACTCCAGCTGTGTTGGCACCTCAGGAAAATGGATATCTATGACCTGTTACAGTTATGCATTGCACAGAGAAACAAAAAGGAAACCAGGTTGACGAAATTCTTAAAAGACATAAGGAGATGAGAAACGCTATTTTTATAGTTATTGTTAGGGTTATCATTCTTGGTGTGAACTGCCCTTTAGGCCCACCAAACCACATCCTTTAATGCCTGGATCTCTCACTACTGATCAAATACAGCAACGCAATATCATATAATGTCACCCTGTTGGACACTGAATCTCATCTCTTCATGTTGGGCATTACCAATGTGTTTGGGTGATCTTGAGCTCTTTCTTCCCCAAGAATACTTTGCAGGAACTTAGGTGACAGTCATTTGTAATGTCTGGACGCTTATGATCTCAATGGTTAAACTTAACTAATTTGTAATGAAGCATGTTTAAAATAGGGTTCATAATATCAGTTGTTTATATGGCTGGACCACACACACAGCTCATTATTTTTTCATTAGGCTCACCTTTCTGATCATTTACCGCTGCCATTATCCATAGCATCACTATTGTTTAGGCCCTGTGACACTACTTAGTGGCCACCATCAAACAACAGGCCAAAGTGTTTGAAATTTCTAAAATATTATTACATTTTCAGTTGAATAGCATGCCCTCAGTTGCCTAAAAACACACTGAACAGAAGACAACATAAAAGGTTTTTCTCATTTAACTCAAAGCTAAAGAGACTTTTTTTTGAGTTCCAGTCAGACAGAGCTTGTTACAGAGAGCTGCAAAACAGAGAGGAAAAAACCAAACAGAGTGCCTTGTTTGTATGCTTTTTGTGTGCTCAACGAATATTCTGCCTATTTTATTAGTAATTTATCATTTATAAGAACAGTTAGCAAAACCCTGTTGGTAAACAGCGCCAGAATGAAACTCTCACCTAAGGTGATCACCCAGGTGATATCACCTTAGACAAAGTGGGAGGTAGATGCAGTGTTATCAAATTATCAAACAGCAAATATTTGTTACTTGATAATTTGAGTAGTGATCCTTTCATGCTTAAAAACTCACAATAAATGATGCAAAGGAACCTCTGTGGAGGTAACAGTGTGTGTATGGGTGTGGAGATTTGTGGATATGGGTAATGTTGTATATTACCTCTGCTAGCTCGGTCCACATGCTCCAGGTCTTCAACAAACTTGATCACATTTGGAAATTCCTCCTCACATATTTGTGCCAGGAAGTGGAGTAATGTGGTCTTTTGGTCTGCTGACTTAGTGTCCTTTAGCTGCAGTAAAACACATATGCACAAATACAAACAGTTACACACAAAGACCAAAAACAGTATTTTATTTGAAGTCTTTTGTCTTACTACACTATTAACAAACAGACTACTCTGACTGGGTCAGGGTGATGGCATGTTTTGCAAGTAGTTACTTAAATTGTTACATGCTACCCTTAAGCTCATAGGTATAAATTTGTTGCACAGGTACTGCTCTATTACTAAATAAAAAGAAGAAAAATACTCATATAAATTTGTAGAATCCATTTTACTTTTAAGTCCAACTGAAATCGCATTTAGTAGTCCTTTTTGTAGTCAAAAATAATGTAAATGTGTTTTGTAAATGTATTGTTTTTTAAAAAAAAAAGCCACTTGGGGAAATATCAGAACTGCTTCTTTTTATTTCAGCCAGCTGGAGGGGCAGGTAAGTGTCTGCTTGATTGACAGCTGCCAGCAGGCTGCCAGAGCACAGAGTGGAAAAGTTAGTGAACTTGCACTGTAGGCTACAGGTCATGAGCAGACAGTGGGTTGTTAGTGCAGGTAGAAGAACAAGGTCGACACCGGCATCTTAAAGCAGCAGCAGAGCAGCTAATTAGCTATTTAGCAAACTGATATTAGAGGTGAGCTTTCTGCTTGTGACTGTTTGAGTTGCTCATTCAATAAGCTAAGGTGCAGGACAAGACCTGTGCTCATGTTTGTAGGTTAGATAAGAAGAAGACTTCAGCAGGGAAGCTAATGTGGGCTGTTGTTCTGTCTGTGGCTCTTGTGTTGTGTGACAGACTGGTGTTTGGCTTTGTATTACTATGTCTGTTCTGCCTTTATTGAACTTTATTGAACTGTATTTTATTTGTTGTACTAAAAAAAGACTCCATCCACACAGCCAGATACTCTACCTTTTCATGTACTGTAGAATGAATGCAAAACTTGGGGGGTAAAACTAGATTATAAATTATATATTCTCCCTGTTGGTGTCTGATTATTTTTTTTTTCTCACAGCAGAACAAAGGGCAAGAGATGTAGAGATGATATGTGCTGTATGCTGTAGCAGTCAATGAAAGTGAAATGCGATATGAAAATAAATTGCAACTGTAGAGAATTGTGTGTTCTATAACCATTTAATGAATGTAATTTGACAAAGCAAACTGACCTTCATCCAGCTATTTTAAATATGCCATATTATGCTATGTGCATTTTTCTTTCCTCCTTGTGTTGTATAGCTTTTTTATATATGAAAAAAATCCGCAGTTATAAAGCCAAAAGTCCATGCCAATGGGAGATATTCTCCCCCTGAGAAAACACTGCTCCTGAACTGCCTGAAACACCTTGTCCATAGTCCAAGTTTTTCTTTCATTAGATGTCTATGTCACTACCTAGCACAGCACCACCTCCAGTTCTGTGACCATCCTCCACCTAGGTGACCGTCAAGCCAACCTCAATGTCTGCCGTTGCTGGACAAAGATGTGGAAGGTGACGCTATGAGCAAAGCAGCCAATTTCTCTCTCCCCCAACCAAGTCTTCATCTACTCCCTCCATCCGAGCATGTCCACATCCAGCGGATTTACTTTGGGATGAAAATGCGATAGAAATGCCCCCGCAACAACTAGAAAACAGTGTGCGCATTTTAACCTTACTCTGCTCGACTGCTTTGTCAACGAAGGCCAGGAACGGTAGACTCAAGGATGGATCAATACCAGCTGCTCATGGCCCGACTTCAAACTTTGAACATGCTAGTTTTGCCTTGTTTATTTTGTTGGTCAGCCTGCTTCACTTGGAGCATTAACTTTAACTTTTACTGTGGCTAATCCCAAACTCCCTGCAATGTAGGACTAATTTGATAATATTGAGCGACAGTCAAGAAACTGTGTTGCTTTGTTGTTATACGAAGCTCGTTCTGCTTCTGGACACTTGCCGGTGTGTGTGCATGTGTTGCCGCTGTATGTAAATTTACTAGAAAGACATGCTCTGAAGGTAATGATATAGCTAAGTGTGAAAAAGACATGGTCATACAGCAGGAATTCATTGATGACCTCTCCTGCGCTTTGTGCCTCTCTCTCCCCTACACACAACAATTTTACAATTTCTCTGATAAATTTCCATCATCGCTCTTTTACAGTCTAATTCCAAGATGTCTCTCAGTATCCCCGCCAAACATCCCTCCTGTGGAGTGTGTTGCTGTGTATCTCTCTAGGTGATCTATTGGTAGACAGCAGTGTACTCAGCCCCGCTGGGTTTAATCATGTTTGTATTATCTCTTCTAATCAAACATTCTCATCTCTCTTTTCATTTCTGTTTTCCCATTTATTCAAAAGCTTCAAGTGCTCGCTCAAAAAAGGTCCCTCTCTGAATTTAGATGGATGGTAATCATAGTTGACAATGTAAATATTTTGCTTTTTCTAGTTGGGCTGGGTGCAGTTTTCCTGTGCTGTGGAGTGTGCCATGGAATTAAGTTGTCAAACTCGGGGCAGGCACAAAGGTGATGTCTTCCTCTGTATATCATGCCTCTGACAAAGACTCACACCTTGGTTCCACAACATGCGAAAAAAAAAGATAACGGAACAGACACACTGGAAGAGCAGTGTCGCAAAAGTGCTGAACACAATTCCTTCATAGACTTTTATTAATTATTTATGTTATTGTCATGCTAATTAAACAAATCCATCATGTATGAATGAATCCATGTCTGTGAACGCACATGCAGTGGTGTTTATATGAACATAAGCACCCGAGTCTAACAGGGTTGGGAAGTGGCAGTGATGAATGGCTGCGGTGGTTGTTACTGTGGAAACTGCAGTGAGTGTGCCAACAGCTGTAATGTAACCACTGGAGGAGTCTCCTACTACTCCAGGATTTCACTCTGTTCTCACCATCACTATCATAGGGGAAAACCTACCATTCTGTCCTCATGCCATGTAACACCCAAAGATATAGGTATTTGCTATATATGAAGCATGGGTTGTCCTGCAGTGTGTGTGAACTTACAAAGGTATGCTTGCAGTAGCCTCACTTATCTATTCTGAGCAGGAGAATAAGAATAAAGTACTCCCTGGATTTGGCTGATTTGATACATGCCAGAGAAAAAAAAATCTGTCTTGAGGGAGTGATATTGCTCAATCGAATGAAATAGTTTCAAACAAATTTTCTAATCACAGAAGCAACTTGTGATGAGGTCACTGACAGGGCTCAGCCAAGGTGAAAAAAATCCTGACACATAAGTAGACACACACAAGTATGCAAACATAGATACTCAGAGTGCCATTCACATGAATGTGCATGCGCACACACACAATAGAGAGAGAGAGAAAGATTAACATTTCCATGTTTGCGCACACAAAAGACATTCTGAACACTGAATCTATCATTAGGTCATCAAATATGTTTCTGATGAGTATGATTAAAAAAGTGTGTCTTATCTCCAAAACTCTAAACACTATTGATTGTTATGGACTGGGGCTTGCATTTATGATACAAAATGGTAACACAATATCCATATAGCAAATGGGCATTTTAACAAATGAGGTTCTTGATTACGTGTAATCAGAGACTGCAGTAATGGCAACGGGGAGAATCTGAAAGGCCTATTTTAAGCAAGGATCTAAAAAATCTGTTCAGTTTGTATCTGGTTTTCATATCAAACTTAGATTTACTGTGGTCATGATAGTATTTTACAAATCACTTTACTGTTGCTGCTCTAGTGCAACTGTAAATACTGCTGTGTAAAATCGATAGAAAAAGTTTGTCACATCATTTTTCCTTGAACGTGCACCCCCCCTGTCGAACCACTGCCACTGGAGGGATAAAAGACTACATGCTGTATGTGAACAGTTGATGGTAAGGTCGGCATTTCAAACCTCACCTTGCAGAGAGAACTGAGGTCAAAGCCATATGACTGGGCATTTCGAGAGCCTGCATTCATGTAATTCCCCAGCAGCAGCACCAGCTCCAGCAAGCGGCCAAAGGAGCGGCTCTTCCTGACCTCATCACAGGCAGCGTTTACAGCCAGGATATCTGGACGCAGGTTGTTTACCTGCTCCTCAAACTGCAGTCGGAAGAGGATGTGGTTGAGGCGAGGACCCAGGCGCTTCACGCTGCTCATCTGAGAGAGGAGAACAGAAATGGAGGAAACAAGGAAGGGCGAGGGAGAAAAAAAAATGTAAAAAGGGAGAAATACAGAAAAAAGAGAATGAAGGAGAGTAGAAAAGCAAGAGTAAGGAAAATTATGTGAAAGAGGGAGAACAAAGTCAGAAAACATAAACTTCAGCAACATTCAGCCGATCTAATTTAAAATAAATGTATGCAACCGGCATACTGGAAAGTGTTGCTAGGCAGTAGTAATAGATGCTGGCAGTGATTTGATTTGGGACCCAGGTCTGGTAAGTTAATTGTGGAGTTAGTGTCCATATAGGGCAAGCAGCGGAGGGGGTGGAATATACAATAGGCTGCCTTGGATTACCACTCTCACACAATTAGAGAAAATTGGAAAATATTGCATTGGGCCCAGGGCTTGGCCACAACAGTGATTGTGTATGTGTGTGGGGTGGTGGGGAGGGGCGCAGGTTCCAATTGTCTGTTTCACACAACAGCTGGCTGTGTGGTTTGATGTCTTCCATCAAGGGTTTAATTATAGCTACTGTAATGTTATCAAATGACTATTTCAGTCGGTGAGTAAGTGAGTGTGTGTGTGTGTGTGTTTGTCTGAGAGGAAAGGAGAGGGAGGAAACAGGGCGGGAGATGAATGTGACAAAATTAAGAAAAAGTAAGGTGCACAAGAACCAAACATAATGCCGAAATGGACGTGTGAGATGCAATAAATAATGTGATAAGGATATAAAGAGGGAGAACGTAATGAGTGGAAGAAGATAGAAAGCAAACAGTGTGAGAAAGCAGTGTGCCTTCAAAGTGAATTTGTGCAGCAGTGGTTTCCACAAAGGCTACAGAGGGCATTTGACAGAACTGAGCTGCTGAAGGCATTATTAACGACATGAGAGGACGCCAGACTGTGACCAGTGAGTTTAAAAATGATGCACCATACAGTGTAAACATAAATTAATGTGAGTGAATATTTTGGCAACTTGTAATAAATGTCCTCTTGGAGTGTCAACAACAATTTAAATCCCAGATGAAAGACTTTATTTCAAAGACGTGCCAATCATAAGGACTGTGGCGACAGTTGAGCCGGCAGGATGCACATGCTGGTAAACAGAGTGAGTCCTGAGATTTCTGGAATTGAAATGAAGTCTGTAAATCATCAACCACAACCCATGTACAGCGATAAAATCTGTACTGCATGAAGTTGACTGGTTCCAAAAAAGTTGGGACTCTGGAAAACAAATAAAGCCAAATGTGGTATAACTCGCTAATCCTTTTTGATTTGTCAATTGAAAGACATTGAAAAACAATATGTCACCTCATCAACTTCATTCATTTTTGTTAATAACAGAATAATTTCTGCTTATCCTGAATTTGATGCAGCAACATGTTTCAAACACGTTGGGACGGGAGCAACAAAAGACTGGGAACGTTGTGGAACTGTTTGGAACATTCCACAGGTACACAGGGGGATTGGTGACAGGTGATCATGAAAGCGTATGAAAGGGGCATCCTCGAAAGGCTCAGCCGTTCACAAGCAATGATGGGTTCACCACTTCAGTAACCACATTTTGCTTGCAAATGATCAAATGATGATTCTGTTTTTGTTTACATTTTACACAGCATCTCAACTTTTTTGGAATCTGGGTGGTAAAAACACTACAGAAAATCATACCCCAGTTTTTGCCTTCTGACTTCTTGTCACAAAGAATCATTTAACTTGTTCATGGAGCTGCACAGACTAACATCAATTGACTACATTACCATCGTGTCCAAGGAACTGTAAGGATTTTTACAATGCAATCACATCTATTCCTTAGAACAGACACCACTACCATGCACTACAACACACAAGGTAGGAGTTCAAATAAAGTGTGAGAGTAGCAGACATGGAAAAAGAAAAGATAAAAAACATGTGTTTGCACAATGGTAAATTAAAAATTTCCTTTGAACTTGAGCTTTTCTGATAGGTGAGGCACACAGGCTTCCTTCGGCCCACACATGCTCTATGTTTATGTCTCCCTAATGAACTATACACAACAGCTGAACATGCTCTATTCCTCCTCCCAAAAATCAACCACTCAATCACTGCATTTTCATCCAGTGATAAGATTCTCTTCCATTGGCGTTGAGAAAACATGTGGGTGCATGGGGCAAAAGAAGATTATTGTATGCTTTGTAGGGAACTTGGTTGCTAGGCAGAAACACAAAAATACACAAAGTACTACACTCCTCATGCATAATTCTGAATAAACCTCCTTTGAAAAGTCTTTAAGAAAACGATGCAGACATAATTAGGCAGCAGTGCTGCTCTTTAATGTGCATAAATTAGTGCAGCAGTCCACAGGTGTCCTGTCTTTCCTCTTAAGGCTTAAAAAAGATAGAATTTTAAAAAGTTTGGGATTAGGATATTCATATGAAAGTGCTCCATTTCTGTGTGTGTGTGTGTGTGTGCGTTTGTAGGAAAGAGAAAGAAAGGTGATGATATGATGAGGAATGATACAAATACAAGAAAAGGCTTTAATGTGAGACATCTTCCATCAACAAAAGAAAAATATTTTTTTTGTGATATATGTGTGCGTGTGTACTCACCACAACCCCAAACTGCTCAGGCTCTGACAAATTTGGGTACTCATTTTTATACTTGGCCAAGGCGTTCAGCTGCTCCTGCTCTGGTAGGTGCTTCACTAGGTTCTACAGAGGAGAAAGAGGAAGAGGAGTGAGTATCAGCATGGACGAAAGCAGAGCAGAGAAATTCATATTCATGTTTTCCTCGTTGTCATGTTTCAATTTCTTTACCATGCACACAATTGTATGATTCAAACTGTCCAAAAGTTAAGCTGTTTATGCCTTGAGGGATCATTTCTTTCCAGGTTTCAATAGCAATGTGTTCGCCCACAGTCCATGACTGAAGAACGATGTGTTTTTTTCTTTTAAATTAATTTAGAATGAGCCCTGGTACAAGCACTATTTAAGTTGTGCTTGAATAGAAATCTAACCTGCTGTTGTTCTATTTGCTGTGCTTTGGTGAGTTTCAGTCCTGTTGGTGAACTTCAGTGAAAATAATGTTTTGTAACTGCAATAAAATGTTTTTTTTATTATCCATCATAGACTATCCTTAAGGCTATATATACACTTTACTACAGAATAGAAAGTTAAATTGTGATTGGGTTCCTTTAGACAGCCAAACGGAATAAAGGTTAAATAATTAAAACCATGCTGATTACATTGCCTTCTCATCTGAATTTACCAGCCATCTCAACAAATACTGCTACTGTGTGCTAAATATGTTGGTCTGATGCATTTAAATTGGATTGCAAATCTGTCCCTGATGCCTGGAGTCAGGGCAAATATTTCTACTTCCATTACTTGAGTTTTTATTGATGCAATATAATGGAATTTACCTTAATGACGATTAATTATTTGCGTGTTGTAATTAACAATTATCGATCAAATTAATTCTTTAAAATGCACATCCGTAGCTCAGGTTTGTTTTTATTTATTTGTTTCAACTCAGTTAACCCACACACACACACTTATTTGCTGGACAGCCCAGGAAGTCAGTTGACGGCTTCCAACAAGGAAATATGGCTGCCAAGGTACTGAGCAGAACATTTCCCCATTCTATCCTCCCTTCACTACTTACTTGTGTCCTTCAGAATTGGCCTTAAAGTTTCATCGCTTCGCTGCCCCTTCCTAGACTGTTGACCTTCTCTGTCCTTAAACTCTTCTCAGTAGCCTAAGGTCTTCAGACCAGTTCTTATTGTTTGTACCCAGGGCCTAACTGGAGACAGAGGGTAGTAGGGTTTTTGCTGTCAGAGCTCATAACCTCTATTACAGCATTCCATTTGAAATCAGGCAGGTATTGTCAGCGTCCTCTTCCTATGTTTTTAATTACATATTTTCTCTTCCAAACTATTTATCATGTACTACATGTGCTCTTGTGAGTACTTTCTCATTATTTTATCATGACAATTCCTGCTAGTAGCGCAAAATGAAATATAATAAAATAAAATAAAAAATAATTCTCGTCAGAAATAGACACAGACTATTTACAGTACACCTGGCACTGTGATTTGTATCTGGATATCCAATCTGGATGACAGACAGAAAAACAGATGGATAGATAAACTTAAAAAATAATGCTTAATATCAGCAAAACACAGTTTTATTCACTGATTCCCAATGTTCATGAACTGCTTCAACTGCTGTTGTACTGTAGGATTTAGAAATGCCGCTGACATGCCGTTTCAAGATAGACAACAAAGCAAAACGACAGAAAGGAATTGGGGCATGAATCTTACGATCTGAGCAGGAGAACGACAGCACTAAAAATACACTCATAGTCTATACAGCCTAAAGTTAAGAGATTGAGCTAGTTTAGGACTTAGACGGCCAGTCTAAGAAAGTCCTCTACCAATGTCAGATGTTATGGAAACTCTTAGCATTTTACAGCTTTATAAAAAACTTCCCCTACCTGGATCATAGGTTCAGTGAGTTGCTCCTCATCCACCTCCACTATCATCCGACGAATTTCCTGATAAGGCATACGGAAGGAACCCAGGAAAATGGCTGCAGACACAAAAGATATGACAAACGTTGTGGTGAGTATAAAAATGATTCACTAAATACAGTACAAGTAATGTTATAATTTTGGACAACTCAGTCATATAAATCAATAATGGGAAAGGAGAATAGAAAAAAACAGAAAAAATGTGACATTAAAAAGAGCAGCTCAAGGACACATGAAGGTAGAGTAGGAAGCAAACAGAAAAACAATTAAAGATACAAGTTGAACATAAGTCAGCCAGACATAAAAATAGAAGAAGTGTTTTGAAAAATTACACTGGATTAGCAAACATTGCATCCTCGAGCAAGTGGTACCACGAGGGACTGAAAGGCAAATGCCTTGTCAGGATAAGTCATTAGTCCAGCCAGTGGAAACATCAGTAAAAAGATGTGTGACTAGGCTAGCAGCCAGATGCTGTAGAACTTTATTAAAGATTATTGGAAATATCTGAGGGTAAAAACTGCGGTGACATGAATATCATTCAACATCCTAGTTCAAAAGCATTATGTATCCAACCGAGTCTGTTGTGAGGAGAGTTACAGACATTTAATTGACATTAACATACAGGAGAACCAGGAATAACTCTCCAAAACAAACAATGAGACTGTCTAAAACAACTCCCAAGGTACAAGGACAAAAGGCGGTTTTGACAGGATAAATATTATATACATACTTACTAGGTACCGTTAAAAGGAAACAGGATGGCAAAGGCTTCATAACAGACCAAAAAAAGGCGTAGCTACTAACAATCACTGAGGTGAATTCAGGCAACATTTGTGTAGCCAGTACTCAAACAGTTCAAGATAAAAATAAAAAGTGTGCACATTCAAACAGGTCTGACTGACTAACTAGTCTTTCTTCTCCTCTCCTCTTGTAAAATGTGATATTGGTGAGCTCTGCACCTTTATGGCTAAAATTACATTCTAATTCATTAGAACTCATTACATGGAATAAATTTGCTCTTTATCTTAATAGTGGCGGCATCAATCAAGCAACAGAACTAAAACCCCACATACCCATTCTCAACCTCAATCAAAGCTTTTAGACTCTTTACCTCCTATGGTGGAACACATAAACCACCTACTCTCCTTTTTTTCTGTTCTCATTCCTGCTCTATAATTTCCGCTGCATGATTTATCACTGTTACTGGGCTGATTAGTCTCATTTTCTTTTAATACATGAAACAAAGGTCACAGCTACCCTTGATATAAGCCAATGAGGTACTAAGATCTGGGAGTGCTTAAGAGATCAGCTGGATCCTCATTAATGCCGGGGGCTTTTAAAACGGTCATTTTAAAACCAAGCATGCGTGCGTGAATGCGCGCCTGTGTGTGTCTGATGGAGAGAGAGAGAGAAAGAGAGAGAGAGACTGTTTCTTCTTTCCTTATTGGAAGCTTACTATTGTTAATTAGCTCAGTGTGTGTGTGTGTGAGACATGAGTCACAGGTAGCAGTAGCCAGGTTCACAGTTAGTGTATTCTTGCTTTACATTTGCTATAGCAACAAGCAAAGGTGTAACTCATTCCCTGCCAAATTGCCTACTGTGGCCACTTCATAACACGTAAAGAACATAATAAAGGGATACTGACGTGAGATACAGGGAAAACGTGGGTGTAAAGTGCATTGTGAGGACCTGTGGAGGCCTGAACGACAGACATGCATAGCACACTTCAACACTGAGAGACGTATATGTGTATATATCTCATTCTTGGGAGCAGGAGTGGGCTGAAAGGAAATAAATACTTACATAGATTCTGTGCAATCTTGGGATCAAGCACCTTGAGCTCTTTAATTCTCTTCTTTATGGATTTTTTATCCTCTAGATCATCCTCTTCTTTTTTGGCTGATGAAGACAAAAACACTGAATTATTCTCAACACACAAAGGAAACAAGTGTGCATGCACCTACTGTACTGCTGAGATGTGTGTGATATACACAAATTCAGCTACAATGAGATTATGAGATTTCCATCCCTTTTTTTTTCAAAGTTCCGGTAGAACATAAGTGAAGAAAGTTAAGTGGGATGTAGGGATTGTCCAGTCACTTTTTAATTTAATAACTGAGTTTTAATACTGCAGAAATTTCAACTGTTAAAATCCAACCACAAACACAACTTCTGTTTTTGTTGTTGCATATCTTTCAAACAGAACAATGACAGAGTCCGCCATGACAGAATGCCATGCAGCTAGAACATCATGGAGAAAGGGATTATGGGAAAGTGTTGTGGTTATACCACTGCTGTTTCATAAACACAATGTTGCACACACGCTAATCAGGTTATAGGTGAAGGCAAATCTGTTCTGAGTCACATTGAGCCGGGTAGGTGGGATTGTGATATATGTGCTACTGGTAGATAGGAGAGGCATCATGAGACCATGACTTCAAGCAAAACAAGTGACCAATAAGACAGACAGACAGACAGACAGACAGACAGACAGACAGACAGACAGACAGGCGCGCGCGCGCGCACGCACACACACACACACACACACACACACACACACACACACACACACACACACACACACACACACACACACACACACACACACACACACACACACACACACACACACACACACACACACACACACACCTCTTGAGCCACACTCACAAAGAGGGAGTTCATGGTTGGTTTTAATTATTTAAGACACCAGATTAAGAGAACAAAATGTGCATCCCAGGAGTATGCTGGGTAATTGTCTGGTGCTGTAATTATAGTGTGTGTGGTGAGAAGAGAGAGGAGTGGAGAAGGGAGAGGAGAGGAGAGGGGTTAATCCACAGGAAAGGTATTTCTACTGTTCCACATGGGCTTGGTCTTCTTTCAGGGATCCTGTGTCTAATTAAAAAGTCAAGAGGTATGCTTGGAGCTCCCGCAGAAAAGACTGTTAGCATGTCCACAAACATGCACCCCTACAGTCCAGCCCAACACACACAAAATAACACAAGCACAGCAACACACTGAGCTATCCTTGGACTTACGTGGCTCCTCTGTCGGTACACTCTCCTCACAGTCTTTCAGTGTGTGAGTGAGGAGAAAATGCAAAGGACAGACAAGGAGGACAATGGAAAATGTGTACCATGGAAAAGGGAGAGGAGAGAGAATAACGAGATAAAAATACATTTTCACAAGACTGCACCCTGTCTACTGCAGCATGAAACATGAAGAGACTCGGGGAAGGAAAGAACAAATACACTATAAAAACTTACATGAAAAAATATATGAATAGAATAAGCAGGTAGAAAATGGCTAAATCGAAGAGAAAACTGGCAAAAAAGACTAATTACCTAAGCATTTACCAATTAATTTAACTAAAAATCCACCAGTCCTAGTTCACAGTTAAAACATAACACAGAGACGTGCATGTTGTATTTTTAGTCGTTGTCAAGATCAGAGCTGAACTGATAACTCAATGAATCAGGTGGGGTATAACAACAATTTTGATATTTGATTCATTATTTCTAATTAAAAATGTCAAGGTGCTCAATAATTGTAAAAGCTATTCCTTGAGTTTGGACGGTTGGTTGGACAAACGTTGTGACAGGAAATCCAAGCCAAAAGTCAAAGCCAAATTGGTCTAAATAGGGATAAAGGACAGTAGTCCCTTTGCATCATCTGCCAGTGCAGTTGTAATCTTTCCATTCTCTACTGCCTTCCAACCACTTCTGTAAATATGTTCAACAACTAACTTCATTTAAGATTGTCTCAATGGATATATGCAGAACAGGACAAGGCTTACTGAAAAAATAAAAGATGCCCTGTTAAATCATAAGGAATATTAATCAATCTAGAGAGGTAGATGATGTGAGGTAGGTAAGAAAAAACACTGTTTTGAAAAAGATATACACATATGCATTAAAACTACTGTACAAGATAAAAAAATAAAATAGAGCAAAAAATAGATTTGAATTAAGACAAGCTAGAGCTCTTGTTGTGCTGCTGAATGTGCAAAGTTACTCAGGAAAATAAAGGTCAATGTGCAAGGTCCCTCAGAAGACAAGTCTTGCACAGATTGGAGTCATTGCTGCAGTAGGTGGAAATGACTTTCTGGTCCTTACTACAGCAGAGGAGAAGAAACCTCTAACTGACAATATTTATATATTCAATATTTACCTTAAAAACCAGCTCAAAGAACACAAGTATTTATCATTACAGGAATGTAATCTTGAATTTAATATTATTGGATATTTGGATGCAATATAAGGAGCTGGCCCTAGAAAGCCTCCAGCTTACTACATTAAGATGTTGTATTGATCTACTCATCATAACGTATAACCTCACAGAATCTCATTTATTACACCAACACACACCGACTCTCTCTGAAACGCACGCACACACAAGAAACACACAGTACCAGAGTATTAACCTCCTTGTGTCGGTGCATATATTGAAAACGTACTTGGCTGGGTCGTATAATTCATGGATCAGCCCCACATAATACTGCAAGGGCTGCATCCATCTCTATCGTACAAGAGATAGTGATAAGATAGAAATCATACAGTGCATGCACATGCTCACTCACATACTCACACATACTCTCTTGCTCTCCCCCTGTTGCCTCAGGTGTTATCATTTAAATCAGCTAATTAGAGTTCTCCCTTCCAGCGTTACCCCCTCATCCTCTTTGGCCTTAAAAACAGTTCTTCTTCAGGGAAGCCCGCTCATTATACATCAGCCAATTAAAATGTCCCGCAGGGGGTCAGAGGTCACTAGTTAATCAATCACAGGAAGCGGCCACAGTTGTAGTTATCAGATCGCGCTATCACCCAGGAAGTGGGGAAGATAAGGATACACTTGTGAGTGCAAAGCAGTGGGGAGTCTGCATCACTTCACAGGTCTAGCAAAAAAAAAAAGGAATGAAGCAAGGAGCGTATGTATGGTGTGACTACGGTAGATATTTCAGGCTCCAATGGCAAATAGATTTGCCAGCATTAATTTGTGTGAAAAGATGGCACACTGCTGGGGGGAAAAAAAAAACTTCCACCAGTTTAAAAAGATGGAGCAAGAGAGAATTTAGAGACTAAGCCTGACAGAAAGATGTAAGTTACAAACAAAGCCATTGACTAAAACCACAGTTAACATCAGAAGCTGAGATCAGACGCTGCAGAAAGGGAAAGCAGGACTCCATCACGAGACAGGGGAGAACAGTGCATTAGAGACAGGCACCAACACTGAGTTGTCTCAGTTGAAAGGCCTACTCTGCTCTGCCACGGCACACAGTGCTAGATGTCTACCATCTAAGCACTTTCAAGTTAAGGCCTCTTAATGGAGGCTTGTGATGAATGTCAACTTGATGTCGGGACTGTGGGTGAAGTAGGAGGAGAGATAAGTATGAAAAATAGAGCAAAGAAGAAGGATGGTCTCAATTTTCCTTTTCCCCAGTGTAGTGTACTTTGGGGGAAAAATGCATTCCGCATTATTCACACAGTAACAAACAAACAAAAAATCAAATATCAAAAAATATGTCAATTTATGTCCTTGTCTTTTCTTGAATGGGAAAAAAAAATCACGGAGTCTTGGGTATACAAGAAAGGAAAAGTTTTATTATTTTCTTGAGAAAAGGAAAAGACTGTTCCGTTGCAGGGTCAGATGAGGATGCAAAGCTAGAATTATGAAAGAGTTCTCTCTTTCTCTCACTTGTAATAATTCTACTGACTGGTTTTGATCCAATCTCTGCCACAGTTTAAAGGCACTTGACAAAAATATGACAATGTGTAACACCGCGCACACACATGCTTCCCAAACAGTAGCACTTCCCATAAGGCAGTATCAGTGAATTGTGCCGTCAAAGCACTAAAGGGAATGGCGGATGAAATAAAAATGCTGTGAAAGAGCATGACTGATGCTGTACATGACAGGCAGGCCTCAGAGACAAGCAAGTAACACCTCAACCCCCCCCACCCACCCTTCACACACACACGCACACATGTGCACACACACCAAAATCTCCTCCTTCTCTTCAGCCCTATACTCGCACCAGCACTTCATCTTATCAGGATGGATTTCTAATCAGAGAAAACATCTTACCGGAACTGCCCTGCTTTTTTTTTTTTTTTTTTTACACACACACACACACACACACACACACACACACACACACACACACACACACAGGAAAAAAAGGAAAAAACATAACAAAACAAAAACATACGATTGATGAATCGCCTTTTATCGATTGATAAAACATTGATGACTAACACCAACTCCTAAGAAGTTATCAAGTGAAGTAAGGAACTGAGTGAGACAGGCAGGAGACAGTGTATGTGTGTGCTTATTTGGCTTGTCATTTTATCCAACTGTCTTACTTCAGAGATATCACCCCCTCAACTGACTTTTCTCTTGATGAGAGTTCATTATATATGGCATGTTGCTGCAATACAATTGTCTCCCCCTGAGAAAGCAGATACACAAGCACGCCGTGAGGGGAAAGTTGAGAGGGCAGCTGTCTCCAAAGGATAATTAAATCACTGTGTTGTTTCCAATAGCCAATCAAGGCAGTCATGCAGGTAAAGTTTAAATCACTACTATTAGAGGAGTTTCTGTAGCAGGGATAATATGGGGGGCTCAATTCAATGTGCAAACACCACACACGCATACACACGCACACACAAACACACCACTGCCTCAAGCAAAATCCACTATGAGACATCTGATGCACAGGAGGGGGGCTGTCTGCAGCAAGTGAACAAATCCACCATTCCGACACATCTGTCAACTCTACAGTCAACAGAGGGGAGACGAACAGTCAAACCAGCTGTGCGGCTTGACTGTTGACTCACCGTATGGTTCTGATCCAGCTAAGTCCTGAACTTCAGTCAGCCTGACAGAAAGCACAAGAGACATCCAGAGCGTCCAGTAGCTTCTTGGACTATACACACCTGCCCTCACCTTTCCCTCTCTGGCTTGTCAATGCACACGCTCGAACATCCCGACTTAAACCAACATGATGGCTCGACTGGTCTGTTTGCGGACTCCCCAATCCAGAGCTGCGTGTGTGCGAGTACCAGTGTGAGACGGAGAGGGAGATCAGAGCAGTAAAGTGAGGAGCTGTGTTGTTAGTGAGCGAATCAAAGTGAGCCACGCAGGGCCACCTCTCTCTGTGATTCAGACTGGATGACCCAGGGCCATAATTAGTCTGAGACTTTCATTCTGATAGCAGCAAATTAACAGACTTCATTAGGCTTTTCTCTCCTCTCCTCCCCTATTCCTACCATACCAAGATCGTTTCTAAATCTAAACCACTGAAATTACTCCAGCTGAAGCTTACCATACCATTGAACATACCAGTCAATTGCTCTTCACAAAGAAACGTACCCTACAGAGAGAACATGCAAGTACACTCATTTAAAATTAAATTCACAAATCTGGACTGAGATTTCTTATGCTACATCAAAAGATTCAGAATTGATTAGGAGCTTCTATTAATCAGTATGTACTGGCCTGTGGGGATGAATCTTACCAGTAGCTCTATTCTCAGTGGAGTAGTGCCCTCTAAAGGCCTCTTGAAGACCTGCCCATCTAAATGTGTGCGACTCTGTGTGTGTGTGTGTGTGTGTGTGTGTGTGTGTGTGTGTGTGTGTGTGTGTGTGTGTTAAAATTAGAAATGAGTATTTTCTGACTACTCTGTCATATCAGGTATGAAGCATTATTATCGCCATTTCATTTCACTATGTGACAGCACCAGTCCAATCTGAACAGTTGTTAAGCCCACCCAAACATTTCAATGGATTGATGGCAGTCTAAATCATCCATATTCTGAAGCCATTTCTCTGTTTTCCTCTGTGCTGCAAACATGTCTGAGCTCACCCCTTCACCCACCGTACACACACAAACCCACATGTGTGGATGAAAAATCACCGCAGAAAAATAAGTCGCAAAAGCAAATATGTTTTTAACGAGCCAGCCCATTACTCTGGTGATATGAGAACATAAAAGCACAAATTGGGAATAAACTGAGGTGCTGATGCTTGAGAAACTGTGGCAGAAGAAAGACAGAGGAAAACAATGGAAGAGAAATGAAAGCAGAAAAACAGAAGGTTAACTGCCCACAAAAAACAGACATGAAAAGGGAGGTAGTGAGGACAATGAACGCGCATGTGTGTACATTATTTGGTGGAATATTTTTAAGCATTTCAGGACACTCGCACGGGTCCAGGTAATAGGTATGTTCCTGACTGCTTTAAGTAAAAGTACTGTACTCAGACAGTAAAGCATTCACCATTTCTAAGCAGAATGTGGTTGCATTATGGGCAAGTGTATGAAAATTGTAGGCTGGACATTGCAGAAAGAAAAAAAGAAAAAAGAAATCCATTCACTGAGTGTGTGTACTATGTGATCAGACCTTCCCTTTCAACAACAATGAAAAGAGCCTCTAATGATTGTGCATTTGATGAAATCTCTCATAATGGCACAAATTTTCTGCAGCCACACGAAAAGTCATTATAGAACTAATGGTGTTCTTCAAAATGTCAAAACAACAGCATAAAGAGTGCGAGAATAGGAGAAAAGAGGAGAACGAGTGAGACAGAGTGTGAGAGAGGAGAGACAGGAGAGAAAGTCCATTTGATGTGAACAGATATATACCAGCGGAAAGCAATACCAACTACTAGACAGCATGAGACGGACATCCTGCTGCTATCCTCATATGCTCAGAGTGGTACAAAACAACCATATTTAAAGCTTCTGATGTCACTTCAGCTGCTAATTCTATCTCCTGCCCTCTGTGAACACAACTGGACTCCACACACCTTTGAGGGGAAACTATATGTTAAATTAGATTTTTACTCAAATGCAGCTGAGAGGTTATGGTAATGAGATCATTCAAGTCCTGAGCCCAACTCAAAGCAAAACTGTAACTTCTGCAAATATGAGATACTGTTTTTTTAGCCTCTGTCAGGCATTTGATTTTAAAAAAGACCACCCACTGATCTTCCATCCCCACCTCCTGTAGTCCTCGATCCTTATAAATACTCTATGATGGTGTCCGCCAACCTCCTCAGCTCCTTTTGTCTCATTGTAATTCAAAAGCCTATTAAGTTCTCCGAACAGCAGACCACAAAAGCTATTGCTGCTCTTAGAAATTCTCCCACCTTGCATTTGAGAGGCCTATTAACAATCACTATGTGGATATGTTAAGTGGCTCCAATTTAGAAGTATTCTGAGGGTTACTGTAGTGCAGACTGACAGTCTAGAAGCATGGGTTTGAATGATCACGACTGTTCAGTGTGTCACATCAGTCTGAGTCTGACAAGTCACGACAGCTCTGATTGTGATCTTTACCTCCACACAGAAGCCATGTGGTGAGCATGTGTGCTCCCTGACTACTCAACCACGCATATGTGCTGGACCCCTCCCATAAACAACCACTGTTTCCATGAAGTAGTCCCGCAAATACACTTGTGCAAACTGCCAAAACCCACACAAACAAGCTTCCCTCCCAGGCCATTATAATCATATGGAAATGGGTTGTCTAATTTTCTCTTACAGAATGCTGGCGGTGGAAAGAGAGTTCGTCTTTCCACGACTTTCTCTTTGACAGGCTACATTCTGCAGAGTGTGACATCCACTGAGAACACAGCCTTAATGCTATAGCAAGAAACATAAAGAAGGGAACACTTGTAGACTATTAAGGTGACTTGTGAAGGGTGCTCAAGTTGTTCCATTTCCAACAGTTTATTCATAAAAATGTATTTTTACACAACACCTCACTGTATACCTTTACTAGCTTAGTGACTGTTGTCTGAGATTCCTAACACCGGTTCAAAACAAATGGACAATAAATATGTCATGAAAGTAAAAAATCCATTAATAAATTGAATTTTAATAAGTTATTTTAAGTTTCTGAAAATCCCAAGATGCTCATGCAGGCACAAAAAAAATCAGATTACTAGAATTCATCTTCAGGCAAAATAGGGAACAACCACTTTCCACAGCTTCTGCATCATTCACACTACAAATGCCATGTGCCACAATCGCCATGTAACTACTATAGCCTGTGTATATTACTAGCTGGAAATGATGAAAATACTAAGTGTAGTGCTCTGGATTATTATTATTATTTTTTTTTTTAACTGAAATGTTTGTTTATAGTGTTTCCAACTAGCACAGTATTCAACACAAAAATGTAAAAACTCAACATTCGCCATATTGCTATTACTATTAGAGATTAGATTATAACCAGTAAAGCAAAGTAAAAAAAAAAAAAAACACTCTAATGGTCATGGCTCCATTTGCTATTCTGAAGGATTTTGTTCCATATGAAAATATTTAATAATTAAGTTAAAAACCATAGCTATGTAGACTTTGCTTCGATTATTTAACATCCACATACAGCTGATTAAAGTAGGTGTTTGCATTTACATGTATGCTCACACATACTGAATGTGCGTCATGTCTGATGAATGCACTCACAACCCAACCGGATCTCTGCATGTTTGAATCAATAAATTGAAGAATTCCTGTCACTCAATCACAAAAATAAAAAAAAAGGGTATTAACATTCTCCTTTTTTCTTTTTTTACACTTGCATTCCACAACATCCTTTCAGTTTCACTGTCTTTCTGCCTCTCATATTTCAGTGCTGTGACTTTGGAGGGAGGTAGGTTATTAGCAGATGCCTGTATCCTGGAGAGAAATGGCAAACTGATTTTGTGATCTTTGAGGGTTTCGTCTAATTGGATGTTATTTATTAGCTGAAAAGAAGCCCCAGGAAAGGGCAGCTCTCTTCATGCCGTTGCTCATTTTCCCACCACTATGGCCATGAATCTATCTCTCTGCCCTCTCTTGATAAAAACAGAGATGCAAAGAAATAGCTGGTTTATTCCAGATGTCAATTTAGAATCCTGTAGTTAGACCATGAATGACAAAATATAGTCCATAAAGTAACATGTAAGTTTGACAAGCGCATTAATCTCTATACATTGAGAAATATATTTAGTAGTAAGATATCAAATGATATACACCAACAAAACTGTGTGCTGTATCAAAATTAACAGTATCAATATGCATTTTTATGCATAAAACAAAAAAGGCAGGCAAAGGTAAATAGTTTATAGACTTTAGGGGTAGAGGGTGCTGTATAATGTATGAATCGTAAATCCTTTGAGGAAAAGTTGAACTGGTGATTTTAAAAAATAATACTGACCTGACTATACTGAATGCATGTTAGGGTTCACTGGTGGTATTTTATTAATGATAACTGAATTGAAAAAACATTAGACAAAGAAAGGAAGGACAAAATACATTCACAGCTAAAAAATTAAAGAGTCAATACTAGCTGCTACACATGTAAAAATGCAGAACTGGCACCTTGACCCTGTATATTCAAGTCCAGAAATGAGTATCTCCCATTTCTCTCACACTTTACTCAAAACTCTCCAGCACTACACTGTAACATACTGGTATGATGTAAGTATGATTTTTACTGTAGAGTGTAATAATTTTAGATAATGATACCTAAGATTGCTTGCTAAAACAAAAAAAAAAAAAATATATATATATAAGGTGACAGGGACTTTCCTAACTAATTTAAACTAAAAAGTAAGAAATCTCTCAGAAAATAGTCAAAATTGAGCTCAATTTGATCTATAAAGTTAAGCATTGTGCAAAAAAATATTGCCCAGAAATGCCACTGAAATGTGTGGCACTTTGTATCCTGCATTATGAACATAGCAAAATATAAAAAGCTCCTCTGCTCTAAACAATAGAGCACACAACAAGTGAACCTCTTCAAATAACATTTGCTTGTCTGTTGTGTGATTTGTGTAGCCCTTTTACAATAAGGCCAGAAAACACCAGAAAACACCAGAGCCACTGGTGGTAAGTGGACATTAGGCAAAATGCTCCTTTTTGCGCTCTGGACCTAGTTATGGTAAAAATATTGTTTTGTGTGTGTATGTGTGTGTGTATATATGTTACTATGAGCAAGTCCATGAATGGAACAAAGCAACCAATGACTTTATCCTAACATGAGTTGTTTGGGTTGCTAAAGTCTGGCATCGCTTATCATGTAACTTAAGCAGCCAGAGGGCTGCATTTTTATTCTTCATATTCAAGAAGAAAAACTTAACAAAGAGAGGCAGCATGAGAGAGAGGCAGATACCAGCCACAGTTTGGTTCCTCTAGTGCCCCTTAATGCTACACCTAAAGAAACTAACATCACTGGTGGTAGAACTGAATAAATACAAACTACCAGATATGACACTAGTAGTGCACTATAAAGGGAGACAGGTTCCAAATATCCCTTAATTCCCACCTGCCAGTTTCTCTGAAACATTCTGTGATTTCCACCCTCTCTTCTTGCAAACACCCACAGGAAAGCCCTGCTATACATGTTTTATCTCCATCTATTGACACTGATGATCCAAAAGAGCTTCTCTAGAGGCTATCTGTGAAATCACAGAAACTGCTGAATGTTCTGAGAGCTGTCAGCATTCTCTCTGGGCGTCCACTCACTACTACATTTGTTTGCTTGTTTCTCCTTTTTTCTTCTTTTCTGTTCCAATCAGGGCAAAGGCTGAGTATAAAGAAGTGGAGTCTCTTTCTCTCCCTTATGTTTTCATTAAAACGTTATGTATTTCAAAGAAATGATTAGTTCTATGATATTACAGATACGTAATTCCTGTTAATTAGTGTGACACTTGTTCTTACTCGCACAATATAATGAATGCTGGCAACCATAGGTAGCTTGAAGTTAAAATGCCAATCTGGACCGATGAATATTGTAGAAATATACAATAGTCTCAGTCAGAAATTATCAATAAATCAATAAATCATATGAAGTTACACAAAATATTGACTATAGTTGTTTGTACATAAAGATAGAAAGATCTATGCAAATTAAATCAAGACAACCATGTAAATACAAACAACCCGAAGAGGTCACACAATAACTTCACATGGCTGAAATTGCTAAGGGAAATAAATGAACCATGGCCTACAGTGCTGAACAAGAGGAGGAGTCAGTAATACTATAGCTATAAGCTGTAATTTTGAGCAGAGCAGAGCAGCCTCTCCATGTTCAACACAACATGTTACCAATTGTAAAGTTTTGTCTGAGTATCTACGCACTGGAGGAATGAAAACTAATTTATGCTCATCAGCTAGTGACTCACTCTATGGCCTTCACTTTAAAGTCACGCCATATGCTTTTGAAAACATATCAAGCAATGAGTATAACAATGACAAAATTAAAGAAACAGCAGGGAAGCAATTTCCACTTATTATTGACATTTTTACTGTAAGAGCTTCCAGCAAGGCCACCAACACAACCATCTTTTTAGTAAAAAATTGACACTCCTGAGTTTCGTGTAATTTTAAAAGCACAAACTTAAAAGACAGACCACGCACCCACTACTAAAGGAAAGAAAGCAGTGTCAGGTCAGATGTGGAAAAAATAAAGCCTTGAACTGCTGTATGAAATGCAGTCCATCCATGTACCACACATTCTCATATGCACCTGTAATACTCCAGTTCAAGTTCAGAGCTGACGGGATGAATGGTCCTGCTCGTTTGAAACAGAGCAAGCCGTAGAAGTCTTCGCATTTCACCACACAAATATCCAGCTGAATCACTGAATCAATGTGCTTTGTGGTCAAGAACTGTACTTCAGTCTGACTGTTCAGCCAGGTCAGGTTAAGGGTACAGTTTCCTCTCCATTCTTCCATTCATGCAAATAATTATTTTCTAAAATGTCACTTCAGTGACCGGTTTGATTTATTTTCCTTGCTCATTTTTAGACCCAGCAGTTGCCAGAAGGACTGTGGTTGTTTCAAACTGTGCCCTAATGTATTGGCATTTGCTTTCTATGATATGCTCTTCAAATCTGTGATTTAATAACTACATTTGCATTTATTTTATAATGTATGAGAAACTCCTGACTCATAACTGTGTTTGTTATTTGCATTTAGCGATATATACTGGGAGATTGGAAACCACAAAGTGTTGAGATTTAAACAATTAAAAATAAAATACTAATAATGAGTAGTGTCATCATGTACATATGGAAATTATCTCAACTCAACCTTTAATGCCTGATTTCTCTGCAGTTTCACAAAATCTGAAATTAAAATCTGGATTAAGTGTGGAAGCAACTGAAACCGTAACTGGAGGAAAAAAAGCTACTAATTGGTGAAAGCAAAAAATACTAACCTTTGGTTTCTGCTCCAGCGCAAACGTGAAGGCAGATCATGCAGCCAAGAAGAAGTTGCGAGAGAAAAAAAAAGCAAAACCAAGAGGAGAAAGGGAGAGAAACGGAGACAGAGCAAACAAGAGAAAGAAGAAAAGCTGGTTAGTGATGTTTGAAACAAGCAATGTTTCAGACGGCATCAGTGTCAGCAGAGAAACAACAGAAAGCATTGCACTAAATATAAAGTGATGTCATGGTCCATAGAGAGATTTTGTCAGTATTAACAGAAAAAGTGTCATTGTTATGAACTTGACAATAACAGACTTGCCAAAAACGGAAACAGAACAAGTTAAAATTTCTCATAATCAGAGAGAATTAAAGAATGTCAAGACCTGTCAATTTACGGAAATAGCTTTGATGTTCTGGCAGTAATGCGTGATTTGAGTCGCCAGTGACATTAATAATCAATGATGACAGTCTCATGATCACATCATATAACACAGGTCAGAGCCTCGTCTCTCTTTCATTGCATGCATTAACATGCTGACTTGCCTATGTGCTGATCCTGTCTGTCACATTTTGAATATGTTTTGACCCACATCCACAGCAGTGATGGCAGCTAAAACTCGTGTGAATTTCACTTGTGATGTCCAAAATAGGATTTGAAAGGTTGCAATGAAGAATCTGAGCCTGCACATTGTGAATTGTGTATGCGAGGGGGGGGATTCCACAGGCTTCAAACACATAAAACAGTTTTCTAAGTGACTTCAAATTCTTTGATGCATGTGTGAATATTTTCGACAAAAATAAATTCCACTGCCTAAGTCCTCATGTGTTTTTAAACAAAAATACTTCAAACAAACAGCACAAGCCCTGTTTGGTATGTGTGCCATCACAAAAGTTGAGGCATTACCATAAAAATGGTGATTTTTGCAGTCACTTCACCGTTACTCACTACATGGGTCAGCAGACAATTTGTCAGAATGAATTAAATACTGCTACAGCTTATGCCACTTTCAGCTCTCTCGCTTTTGAAGTTCTATGATGAAGCTCTGAGAAGGATTTCTCTCTACCCGTACAGGCTCCATGCTCAACATATGAGACAGAAACCACAAAGCCTGCAATTAAAGCCTTCAGATGTCAAGGGAACATATTAAAGCTCAGAGTTCAGGGGCAGACACTGTAGCATCATTAGCTACGCTTAATTCATAATCACAATGAAATAATCCTCACTCGTGGATATAATAATTAACTTCTGTTAACCCCTTTGTCATATTCAACCTGAGAGCTATGTGACTATTTGACTTCTGTCATAGAACACCTCCTCTTTAACCAAACTAATCAATGCTCAAAGAACAAAATACAACTTAGACATAGTCTTTTCACATATGCAACTTTCTTTTACAATTATTTTCTGTTTCCTGTTTTTACTCCATTTGAAATGTAAAGTACTGCATGATTTGCATAAAAGTTACTAAATAAATAAAGTTTATTGTTATTAGTATTACTATTATTATTTCAGCACTTACCCTGTTTTGGAACTGGTTGCTATTTTGCCAATGTTGGTGAGGAAATGGAAGACAGTAACACATAAATATTGCATGAAACAGCTACTTGTGTATGTAAAATTTTACAAGTTGCATCATTCACGTTTATGGAAAAATTGCTCCATGGCAGATAAGAGATTTAATCTGTATGAAATAAAATAATAGAACCTTTCAGCTACATCTCACTAACAGCTCAGTAAACCAGTAGGAAGAAATAGGACTGCGTGCCTGGAGTTGTAATGGTGTGAACCGACCAGGCCGTCACAGGGAGAGCAGAGAGAAAGAAGCAGGGGAAGACCGTTATGTTAGGTTGTTATTTAATGGCAAGACCAGTCGATATCATAGTGAATATCCTACATGAGTTTCCCCGGGGCAAAATCCTACATATTAAAGCAGGCCTCCAGACAAACCTTTTCCAGTAGTAACACTGGTGCTCCCAACTGAAAAGTTTAGGCACTTTAGGCAATTTAGGAGCACCTCTTGAATCAACATGCAACACATTCTTTTTTGTGTGTGTTTGTTTTTTTTTTTTACAGGAATAACAATGTGCTATCATATTTTAAAGGTAAAATTCACAAAGTGAAGCAGTGCTTTAAGAGAAAGTCTTCCATGGCTTTTGAAAAGGGGGGCTGCAGCAACTCTTCAACTGTGATGTGGAAAACTTGAAGCCTCCAATGCACAAACAATGAGAACTGACTTTCAGTAAAGTAGAAAAGTTGAAGTTTTGAAATGAGAGATTCGGGATTTTTTAATGAACGAGAAGATGCAATTAAAAGGATTTTAACGAGACAATGCCGGCCCACAATGGCAAGACATTGCTCGTGGTGTTTCACATGAACGACAACAATGACTTTAAAAAACAAAAAAAAAACAGGGATCAAATTTGCAATGCCCACTGGTGCTCCTATTTATAAAAATCGCACTGTCTCCAGAGATGGTAGCAAAATGCTAATAAATGGCCGCAGTATGGAGCCTGTTAGAGTCTACATGTCCTGTCTTGGTAAGTGGCTTTAAAAGACAGCCTAAATAGTTAGAAAACCACTATTTCAGGAGCATAAGTAGTGGCAGCAGCATCAACTGTGGTACTGGTGCTTCTACTGAACCTTTTTTTTTTCCCCCTCAAGAACTTATGGCTCAGCTCGAAATGTTAGCACGAGAGATGTTAAGGGGCTGGCTGAGTTTCTGACATTCCCTCCACTATACACCGACCCACTCCATACCTCCTACTTCTCATGCTTTGATGGAAAGTTTTATTATTTTGTGAACTTATGAGGAAACAGACACTAGTCTATAGCTGCTTCATTCGACACAAAGCAAGCTGTCCGCCTGCATGCACTGACTCTCACAGAACAGCAGCAGTGTTGTAAGAGAGCAGACAGGGAAGGAGAAGTAGAAAGTGATGCAAAAAAAGAGCGGTTAGCTTCCATTTCAGGGAGTATTTAAAAGCAGCTCAATGCTAGATCTTGTTTGGAGGAAAAGCATCATTGCACTGACTTCTATGGGTGGAAAGGTTAAAGTCTGTCAAACCTCTGACCACATCAGTGACCACAGCTAGTTTGTAACAGCTAAAGTGTTACAAAACAAGGTATTCGACAAACTCAAACTTTGACCTGAGGATGGTGCTAGAAGAAAGGTCAGGGGATTATTACAATTCATTATGAATGTCTATAAGGAATGTCTATAATGTCAACCTGATAGTAGCACCAGGAAAGTCAGGGGATCGCCAAAGTCATTCAGATTCAGTGTCTGTGGCCATGGATATCTGTAAAATTTCAAATCATAATCATCTCTATAATGAATTCAGATTTGGTCTTGGCCTCCAAAATTATCTTCTGCAGCTCTAAATCTTGAACTCTATATTGGTTAAATTGAAGACAATCCAAGCTTATCCAGTGGTAGTAGCCAATGATTGTATTTTTTTCAGGCAAAAGTATGAAAAGTGCAGACAATGTGTTTGTGTGTGTTAATGGTAAATGGTAAATGGACTGTATTTGTATAGCGCTTTTCTAATCTTCTGACACTTTACAACACGAGCCTGCATTCACACATGGTAGCTAGGTCACCTGCTCATTACGAGCATTAACACATTCACACTCCGATGCACAGCATCGGGAGCAACTTTGGGGTTCAGTATCTTGCTCAAGGATACTTCAGCATGTAGACTGCAGAGGCCAGGGATCGAACTACTTCTGATAAGTGGACGACCGCTGTACCTCCTGAGCCACAGTCGCCCAATGTGCAATGTTGCACATAGGTGTTAATGAAAAAAGCACTTGAGTGACCAGACAAGTGGTTTGTACACAGGCATCATAATTAAGAACACAGATAGAGTGCTATTGTTTTTAATGAGTGAGGAAATAGGGAAATCAAGAACATTATTTCCGTGGCAGCCCACCTCCTATCTGACCACCACCATTGATTCACTGTAGCAGGTCACAATTAAACTTGATATATGTTCCTTGTCTCCTGCAGCATGTATAATTAGTCATGTTTGAGTGCATGTGTTGTCATGTACATGAATATCTGTGCTGTTTTTTTCCACTGACATCTTGTCAACTATCTTTGTTTTTGACAAGTTGAACCACGGTGTAGCAGCTTTCATTTTCATCCTCTAGTTTTTATAACTACTAGACACCAGGCCTGTATATATTCTAAATTCCAATGTATGTTCCAAGTGCAATAAAATCCAGACATTCGATTATGAATATTACAATTTGATCTAAGAAAAAAAGCCGCACTGGAGGAGATGCACTGAAGGCACTGCATGATGGTGAATTTGAATTTGTTTCTTTCAAGAGCAACATAATGGATGTTTCTGATTAAACAAAATGGATCGTAGTCTTTAACAAAAAGGTCTATCTCTGTAGGGATCCATCCCATAATATTGTCAGATACTTACTATCACAATCTGAGCCTGTCAGTGGCAAAAACAAACTTTTAGTAGCTGTACCCTGATGGTGCGCAAACATCCAGAGGGATTACATTGCAGCTCCTTTCGTGGCTGCTGGCAGCCTCGTCTCACTAATTACTGGAAAAACTTCAAAAACCGTTGTCTCCATTAGTAGCTTGGACACAAAAACATGGGGAAACAAGGGCTCACAATCGGATAATATACCGGAATTTCTCCCGTTTTGCTTATCCAGCCTAGTTATGGATGAATAAATTAACTTATTACCCCTTACAGCATGCACTTTTTTAGTCATTGTGCTGGTACTTCTCGCACACACCAGGACAGAATAACACCGAAAACAAACCCCCTAGTCTACGTCACATGCACAGGTAACCCACAGGTCAGCCTCCTCAAAGTTAGAGGCTCTGCCAGTTATACGTATGTGCACTTATGCTTTGGGTGTACAAAAATAACTTGTTAAAAAACATACTAACTACATTTACTCCTATAACTATTAAGCATTTTTTTTCTTGATAGACAGAGAGGGACAGTGATGGAAGAAGTACTCAGATTATTTACTTCAGTAAAAGCAGTAATACCACACTGTAAAAATACTCTGTCACAAGTAGAAGACCAAAATTGAAAAAGCTACAAAAGTCAAAGTATGTAAATGCAACCAAGAAAATCTATTAAAGTAGTATTAAAAGTAAAATGTACTCAATGCAGAAAAATGCACCCCCTGACTTTTGGTATCATTAGATTATTATCATTCATGCATTACAAAGCAGGATTTAGATTTGTAGTTGGTAGAGGTGGTGCTCATTTTGAACTATTCTGTATAGAACCACAACTAATGATTATTTTCATTATGCATTCATCTACGATTATTTTCTCTACTAAATAATTGTCTGGTTTGCAAAAGTGCAAAAGTGAGAAAAGCCATCATCAAGGGTCCAACGTGACACCTGTTCTGTACAACCAATAGTACAAACCTAAACGCTAATAATATAAATCAAAATTATGACAATTATTAAAAGGAATCCAGCAAATCCTCACATTTGTAAAGCTGCAGTGTTATGGCTGGTAGAAAAATATTTTGGCCATTTTTATTTTATGTTTTTTTAGTTTATCAGCCGTGGCAGGCCGCAAAGTTCATTTTGGACCCTGCTTCACCTCCAGACTAATAACGCTGTTGCCTTGGAAGGATATAGAAGTGTTTGATGCCCATCAGGTGTAAGTACCTACGCAAATAACTAATGACTTCACACAACACACAATGACTAGAATAATTAATAAAAAAAAGGTATCAGATTTTGTCAAAATAGAGCCAAGATAGGAGCCTGCAAAGAGAAATGAGTGATCATTATACAACTTGTAAAGGATTGTTCATGTTTAGAATAAATAGCTTGAGTAGAGAACACTTATTCAACCTTAGCTGCTGAACAGAAATCGTTCAAAAGTTCTGGAGCTGGAAGAAAAATTGCAAAGACTCATTAACACTTAAATGGTGAACACCTGGCACTGCAAAGGGTAGAGGAAGGCAGAACAAGAAACCATAACAAACAATATTGCCATAAAGAACAACAAAAAGTCAGAATCTTAGTGGGACTTTTCATTTTATCTGACAGGCCCAATAATTAAGGGTTGTTTTGGCCGAGTCAATAAAAGGAACTGATCTTCCACCTGAGTTGTTATTGCGTTGAAAGATCTGGGAAGAAGATTATGAAGAGACAAGTAAAGAACAACCTTACAAAGCAGTTTGTCAAAGAAAAGATACCCTGCCTGCGTGGAAGTAATGTGTGATTTTGTGAATGAAGGCAAGCGAAGAGAATTAGATAAAATGTCCACCTTGGGTGAAATCCCAATCGAAAGCAACGTTGCTTATATGATAAATCAACATCCAAAAGCAAACACACAATTCATAAAGGCCATTCTACAGTAACTTTCTCCTTTTTACCCACTCTGACATTCAAAATGGGCCGTCACCTCTCCTGTGCTTATTGCTACTCTGCAATTGCTCTATTAGTCTGAAGACATAACCTTAAAGACATTGCAGGATGACATCCTCTCACTGTTTTTTTCCCAGATTGAAAGGCTCCATTAATTTTTATTGTTCAGGACAGGACATTTGTATAAAAGCTTTGCAGCTAATAAGCAAAGACATGAGAGAAGAGCACAGAAATCAACTCATATTATTCAGTACGGTTTTATTTAATTTTGTTCGCTCTGACCTGCTGGCTCAAAAGAACACCCATTCATTGCAATTTGCTCACTGACATGTGTTAAAGTGGCCCTGACCCTTTGCCAAAAACCACATCCCACTCTGAATTGATAAACAGAGGAGGCATAAAGGATATTACCGCTGTGAATATAATGTCTATTTAGTCAAATAAAAATGTGTTCTTCTCCCCCAAATTCAGTTATATAAATCCTGGTTGAATTCATAAGCCTTCTCTTAACACTTTAAAAAACAACAAAAAACAATCACTGTAATCACTTTTTATTTACACTTGATTAAGTTGAGGTCTGCCAAAAATACAACACTGACGGTCTCTAGGCAAACTGTTCCAAGTCCCCATCCAAATTCAGCTGTTTGTGTACAGGATGGCACGGATTCTCTTAGAAAATAACAACAGCCACAAACATCACGGAAGAAAAAAGAAGTTTCAAGGGATGTAAATGAATATTTAATAAGAAAAACCGAGTGAATACTGTTTCATACTGTGTCCTTTTTAATGTTTAATGCCGATCCAGATGCTGCTGCTCTTAAGTGAGATGAAACATGATGCTACATGGCTGTGTTAATAATAAGACAAGCCCACACACACGTATGCGTACACGTACACTCGCTGACACACAGCAGCAGTAGCAACTGGGTCCGACAGCTCGACCCATCAGTCATGCTGCTCCTACAACCTCCACAGGGATGGGAGAAAAAAGGGGGGGGACTCAACTAAAAGAATGGACTTAAACCATGAGAAAGGTTTGATTTAGTCAAACGCTTCATGCCTTTCTCACCAAATCTGAAATGCATTACCCATGAGCAGTTGCAAACCAGGTGGCCGGCATACTGCAGAGCAGCAGTGCTTTTGAGTGCCTCTTCATATGATGCGAGGTGTGTTTCATGATTACTATAAAATAAAATGCTGCAGACTCGGTCATTTCCCAGAAACAGAAGAGCCATGTTCATGCAGAACAGAAAAGTACAATTGTCTGATGATGGACATCCTTCCTCTGCCCTCTCCAGAGAACACCTGCTTGACTATCTGTCTGCCTGTTTGTCATTTAGATCTGCCTCCATTATTCAATGCCTTGAGTGTAGGTAACAAGGGTGCTCTTGTGTGTAGGGGGCTCTTGTGTGCCTTGAGAGGAGCAGCATAGAGTTGTGACAGGTAGATAACACCTGGATGAATAATTCAAATTGGCGTAAGCTAGCAGAGTCAGTGACAAGACAAGAAAGAAAACACAAGACATGTGAATAAATCATCAGAGGAGGGACTAATAGACCAAGCACAGGAGAGGACAAGACTGATAACATCTCTTGCTACCTCCTGCTCTAGCTTTAATCATTCCAACAACGTTGTTCATGAATATTCCAGATCTTGCCTGCCATACTAATGTGTGAGGATGTAACTGTATGGTGTCTTTTTACAACATTACCAGGAGGAATAGTCAGAATAGCCCAACAGCAAGACAACCCTGGGGACTGCTGACTGCTAACTGATATGTTATAGATCATACTAAAAGTGCTAAAAGAAGGGAAAACACGAGATGTGGGACCACCATATGTGGGATATTTTAAGATAAAGTTGAAATTATTTCCATATTACTGTTTATCATTTCCCCATATACTCAAAATGTATTGTATGTATCTATGGCTCTAGCAGTGAGTTAGTTAACGAGCCAGTTAATCACCATAGCAACCGCTCAGGAAAGCTCCATGCTACACAGCAATCACTGTCCCCAGCTCATCGTTGTAAAAGGACTTCAACCAAGTAAACGCAACCTGGTGTCTGCGTAAATCACTAAAAAGTAAGTGTACTTGTCAACTGACTGCTCTGTGGTTATGTTGATGTTAAGGAGATAGTTTGTGTTGTTCTTGTTATGTATTGACATTCTAAGTTTGTCCCTCCACTGACTCCGTCACGCCCCTTTCTTGTTGTTATGCTGATACCTGGGTTCAGTCAATACAGAGCATGTACCAGTACAGTTCGTGGTTGTCCTTTATTCACTTAAAAGGATAGGCTCCTTTAATGAGCCACTATATAACATATTGGCGACGAGGTGTTTCGTTCCTGCGTTGTGTTCATCGCGACGGAATATCTGCTATGAAGATTTTTTTTTTTCTCCCTCGCGGACGTTTCATGCTAACTTTTGGCTAAGCGTGGCTGCTGGCTAGTCGCTGCATGAGAAGATTGGACTGCTAGTCTGCGTTCCGGTGGACAAAGGCTGATTGCGCGGAGGTGAAAACTAAAAAGGGGAGGAAAATAAGAAGACAAACAACGATAAACGAAAGAGAGAGGGAAACAGACGGTGCCCGACGGAAAGTGAAAGTAAGATAGCAAACTAAGACTGCAAAAGCGCTGAATAAGGATAACTGTTGAAAATGGCAGCACTGTTTGGAAATATTGGACCGTTTGATGAAGCCACGGAGCAGTGGAGTGCATACACAGAGAGGTTTGAATACTTTGCACTTGCCAACAAGATTGATGATGATGTTAAAGTGCCAACATTTTTAAGTGTAATGGGAGGAAAGACATTTAATCTATTACGCAGTTTAGTGCAACCAGACAAACCTGGAACAAAGTCATATGATGACATAGTGGAGATCTTAGGAAATCACTATTCCCCCAAACCACTCATTATTGCGGAACGGTTTAGATTCCATAAAAGGAATCAGGAAGAGGGCGAATCTGTGGCACAATTTGTAGCTGCTCTGAAACGTTTATCTGAACACTGTGAATTTGGAGTGGCCCTGAACGACACTATCAGAGACAGACTGGTGTGTGGTCTAAGCAGTGAGTCCATTCAAAAACGGCTACTTTCTGAGGCCAATTTGACGGTTAAAAAGGCAATAGAGATAAGCACCTCCATGGAAATGGCTGCACGTGAAGCACAGCACTTAAGTGCCTCAACCCAAGTACATAGGCTGTCTTCTGAAGCCAAGAACAAAACTGCAGCTGACAGGCCTTGCTACCGCTGCGGGAAAACCGGGCATGAGGCACAAGAATGTTGGTGCAGGGACTTAGACTGCAGATACTGTGGCAAGAAAGGCCATATTGAACGCGTCTGTAGAAATAAAAACAGAACTGAAAAACAGCAAGTTGAGATGAAGAAAGATGGTTTCCGAAGAAATAAAAAGAAACATGTCAATAAGTTGGAGCACGACCAACATGAATCAAGTGACGATGAGTCTGATGATGAGACCGTGTGTGTTCTATCAATCAGGGACAGTGATGATGGATACTGGGTTACCCCACTGTTAGAGAACAATCCTGTACGGATGCAAATAGACACAGGTTCCCGTCTGTCCATGGTGTCTGAGACAGTTTATAAAGAGAAGCTACAACACCTTGCTCTTCAAGCAACAAAATTAAAGTTGCGAACCTATACTGGGGAGGCTGTTCCAGTTTTAGGATTTGTGAATGTGGCGGTGGAATACAACAAACAGAAAATGACTTTACCCCTATACATCATTCCAGGAAAACGTCCAGCCCTATTTGGCCGCAGATGGCTAGAAGAGCTCAGACTAAACTGGCAAGAGGTTTTCCTTGTGGATGATGGAACCACGGGTTCCCTACGGGAGGTCTTGGATAAACACTCCAAAGTTTTTGATGGTGAACTTGGCAGCATGAAAGACATAACGGTTAAACTGACATTAAAACCAGGAAGCACCCCAAAGTGTTTAAAGGCTAGGCCTGTTCCCTATGCCATCAAACCAAAGGTAGAGGCTGAATTAGACAGGCTGGTTAAGAGTGGAGTACTGGAACAGGTGAGAACAAGTGACTGGGCCACACCAATTGTTCCAGTAATGAAAAAGGATGGGTCTCTAAGACTCTGTGGCGATTTCAAGGTCACTGTGAACCCAGTACTAACTGCTGAACAGTATCCGTTACCCCTCATTGACGACATCTTCGCAGGTCTGGCTGGTGGACAAAAGTTTCGCAAGATAGACTTATGCCAGGCTTATCTCCAGATGCATGTTGTCCCTGAATCTCAGGAACTGTTGACTATAGTGACACATAAGGGCCTGTACAGGTATCAGAGGCTCCCTTTTGGAATTACTTCCGCTCCAGCCCTTTTTCAAAGAGCCATGGACCAAATTCTAAGTGGTCTTCCTGGGGTCCAGTGCTACTTAGATGATCTTCTGATCACAGGATCAAATGAAAAGTCACATTTACAGAACCTGGAAGCAACATTACAAAGACTGGAAGACTATGGTCTGAGAGTTCGACAAGACAAGTGTGAATTTTTCAAATCCTCAGTTGAGTACTTGGGCCATGTTATTGACAGTGCAGGACTGCATAAGGCGCCATCCAAAGTAAAGGCTATCGTTGAAGCGCCATCCCCAAATAATGTGACCCAATTGAGATCTTTTCTTGGTCTTCTGACATACTACGCGAGATTTGTGCCTAACCTTGCTAATAAGCTGAAGCCACTACACGAGCTGCTTAACAACACCAAGACATGGGAGTGGACCAACAGATGCGAGACAGCTTTCAGGGAAGCTAAAATGGCTCTGTCTAACTCTGATGCCCTTATGCATTTTGATCCCACACTACCCATTCAGCTGGCTTGTGATGCTTCGCCCTATGGCGTCGGGGCTGTGGTGTCACATATATTACCTTCAGGGGAAGAGAGGCCTATCGCTTTTGCGTCACGGACCTTGAGCCAAGCAGAAGGCCGATATGCACAAATTGAACGGGAAGCGCTGGCTATAGTTTTCGGGGTGAAGAGATTCCATCAGTATCTCTTTGGCAGAAAATTCACACTACTGACAGACCACCGACCACTCACCTCTATTTTCGGACCCCATACCGGAATCCCCTCCCTCGCGGCCAGTCGCATGCAGCGCTGGGCCCTGTTATTGTCTGCTCACCAATATGACATTAAATACCGGAAGGCGGACCTGCATGGAAATGCAGACGGGCTATCTAGGCTTCCATTGCCAGTCACACATGCAAAGTCAAAACCGACCGAGATCTTTTACTTCAAGGATGCGGCGGCAGTCCCGGTAACCTCAGTTCATGTGAAGAAACACACTAGGGCAGACCCTATTCTGTCAGAGGTGGTTGATATTATCACCAGGGGAAGGAGGGGTGTCATGACTGAGAATCTGAAGCCTTACCTGGTGAGGAGAAATGAGCTGTCAGTCCAGTCTGGATGCCTGCTGTGGGGCAATCGCGTCATCATTCCGCCACCACTCAGAGAGAACGTGCTTGACGAGCTCCATTCCAGGCATTGTGGGATGGTGAGAATGAAAGAGATTGCACGCAGCTATTTCTGGTGGCCGGGACTGGATGCAGCCATAGAGGAAAAGGCAAAATCATGTCCTGACTGTCAGAAACTCAGAAATCTCCCCCAGTTGGCTCCATTACATCCATGGGAATGGCCTGAAGAACCTTGGCAAAGAGTCCACATAGACTTCGCTGGACCAGTAGAGGGCCGTATGTTCTTAGTGGTGGTTGATGCCCATAGCAAATGGCCGGAGGCTATCATAATGCAGGAAACCTCCACAGAGAGAACCATTGAAGAACTACGATTGATTTTCAGTCGTTTTGGATTACCGCAACAACTTGTCAGTGATAACGGCCCACAACTGGTGTCTAAAGAGTTCAAGGCATTCATGGAAGAGAATGGCATTCACCACATTACATCTGCACCGTATCACCCAGCTACCAATGGGCTTGCTGAAAGATTCGTCCAGACTATGAAGCACGCCCTCAAGTCTGGACAAGGCAGACGATCACTAAACCAGCGCCTCAGTGCTTTTCTGTTGTCCTATCGGAACACACCTCATGCTACCACAAAGGTGTCTCCTGCCTCAGCTCTACTCAACAGACAGCTCCGTACTCGTCTTGACCTTCTGAGACCTCTAAGGACAAAAGAGGTTGTTCATCTTCAGCAGAGAGCTCAGGTAGACAGGAGAGCAAAAGCACAGTTGCGAACCTTCACTCCCGGGGACCAGGTTCTTGCCCGGAACTATGCCAGGGGAGAAAAGTGGAAAGCAGCGACAGTTTTGGCAAGAACAGGTCCTGTGTCATACACTGTCGAAACAAGTGACCATCTCATATGGAGGAGACACATCGATCAACTGCTTCACTCGTCTTGTTCCAGTGATGACCCAAAATCATCAGCATCTTCAGTTCCTGATCTTGAGGTCTATCCAGATCAGCATCTTGAAGAATCCTCCATGCCACCTGTAGATGGGGACGTTTCCCCACTGACAGCTGGCCCCGCACAGATTACGCCACCACGACCTGGTGATGATGCACGTGACATAACCATGGGTCGTACATACCCCCAAAGAGACAGACACCCTCCAGATAGACTGTCATACTAGTCTAGAGGCTGACCCACGACGATGGGGCATAATAATCCCCAGGGTCCAGTCTGGGAAACGAGGTAGTCTACCCTCTTTCCCTAGCTAAGGAAAACATGTTGTTGATATGTGTTATGTTGTTATTTGTCAGTTAAAGGGATGTTAAGAAACATGTTAAGAGACTGAAAAGAAGAGTGGATTAATTTGTCTTGTATAGGGGACTTCAAAGTAAAGGGGGAGGGATATGTTATGTATTGACATTCTAAGTTTGTCCCTCCACTGACTCCGTCACGCCCCTTTCTTGTTGTTATGCTGATACCTGGGTTCAGTCAATACAGAGCATGTACCAGTACAGTTCGTGGTTGTCCTTTATTCACTTAAAAGGATAGGCTCCTTTAATGAGCCACTATATAACAGTTCTGTTAGCCCACCACTGCCTGTTGTTACTTGGTGGTTACCCATGCTAATATCAGCTATGGCTAGAGAGCCTTGTTAAATTCAATAATTAAACCACATGCTAATTGCCGGATGGGAAATTCCTTCTGTTTATGTGTATGGTTTCGCTCACTGCTAACTGTTGAGAGCTAGATGCTCTATGTTTATGTTTATTCTATTATTGCTAATTTGGGCTTGTATTTCTTTTTTCATCACATTCATAATGAGTTTTATTCTCCTGTTTAGACCACACATACACACCACACACCACACAAAACATTACAGTGAGGAAGCCATATGGATAAGACCGTGAATAATTGTGCCAATGTACCTGATGCCTCGGTAAAGTTTGAAAGACCAAAGTCAGTCTCTGTGTCCTGACCTGACACCTCATATTGGTGAGCATTACCTAAGATAAAGCCTTAAGTACAGTGTTCATAGTTCACAGTGCTTTACTGAATTTTACTGAATTGATCATAGCTTTAAATAAAATAAAAATGTTGTATGGCTGTGGTAATATTATTTTCATCCATATCGCCCACCCACATCAGGCATGGTTATGGCCAAGGAAACTTTGAAATAAATGAGGCATGGAAAATAAATCAGCATTTTAGTTAATTTAACGTTTACAAACCTCCACCTACATTTGAAAAAGCAGTGGAAATTGGACCAAATTGAACTCAAAAAAATAAGAGATGATTTCTGTCATGCATATCTCTGTCCATTCATTGAAAGTGATAAAAAAGCAAAATGTTTGTGGCCTTGGGTTAGTACAAGCACTGGCACACTTGCCTGTATCTTTGTCATGCAATTCCTCCTAAATGAAGATACATTGCCAATTACTCTCAAGCACAGATGCCTGCATGTACACATGCACAACACAAAAACAGAAAGGCATTCGCATTTTTCTTCTTTGTTTTACCACCTCAGCTCAAGTGAGACACCCTGCCATTTTCCTCCCTAACACCACACTGAAAATTTGATACAGCATCCCACAGTCAGGAGCCAGAAAGCTGGGACAAGGAGACTGGAGTAAAAGCTTACTGATATAAACAAAGAAACACACCATGTAATAATAATTTAGAACATGTGTCTGTTCATGGCAAGAAAGCCGCCTCAGAATACAAGTACAGCAGCCAGGTAGACGGAAATTAAAGAAAATACATATATAAAAAATGCAGGGAGAGACTGACCTGTTCGTTGTGAACAAAAAGTGAGAGCAACTCTGCTGAGTAATTCTGGTTTTGAGTATTGGTCCTCATCAGCCAGCACCCAGAAACAGCCCTCTGACATTTCCTGGGGACGAATCTGAAAACACACATCCACAGTTCAGCACATTTACTTAATACATGGCTCTGACATTTCCCTTTGTAGCCACTGTAATTTGTAAAATAAAGTGTGAAGAAAATACAACATTCCAATCAGATATTAGTCGCGTGATAAAGCTACAAAAGACTATTCCAAATGGACCTGCTGCACAAGAGTCCTGTCAGTTCCCAAAGCACTTACTGCATATGTTACAACTGCCAATTAAAATGAACTAGTTAACCAGTTACACAGTACCTATGTTCAGTTTACTGTGGAGGAATTAGCACACTCTTTATCATTTTTTCTCTTGTCTGAATACTGTCTGAATACACAAAAAACTTGCATACTCAGACACCAAGTCCATTGCTTTTTTTTGGCTCTGTCATTTACCATGTTCCAGATTATCCTGATCCACACCTGACAGTAAGATAGAATCTAATGTAATATTTATGTTTAAAGTTATGTATCAACTTATTGGCATATATTGCCTTCATCAGGATAGTATAGTAGAAACGCACGCACACGCACACAGAATACAGCATATCACCCTGGAATACAAAAAATACAAATTTTCTTTCAATTCAATGCAATTCATTAAGCTGTATTTTCAAAATGAACACTTCCTGTAATGTGAAACGGTTACCAGAACTGATGATGTCGAAATCAGAAGCATACTCATATCATGAGGGTTGTCCAAGCTTAGACAGGGCAACAGAAGCCAAGAAGCCCATATGTTATTTGAAGAACTTGATGGACCAGTAAGGCTGAAATTCTTGTGAATATTGAACTTACTGGGACCACTGGAGTTAGGTGAAATGTGACACTAATGGGATGTCCAGGTGATCCTATATCGGCTAGATGTATATGCTGATAACTGTTTGTTCACACAGTAGTTACAAGTCACGACTTGCTGCTGCTAGGTTGTCAGCGGGGTCTCCTTGTTTGTCAAAAATGGTTTTATCACTGCGCTCAATCATAAAAATGTTTAGTGGCTACTCTCTCAAACTCAGCCAACTGGAAGTCGGAAATTTTAAATCTCATTATTGAAGTTTCAGAACTGCTTTGCCCCAAACGTAACCATATGTGGGGTTCTCATACAGCTGTGCCACAAGTCCTCCTCATGTCCTACTAAAAGGTTCACTTAAAATTCCAAGCATATGGTTTAGTTTGCTGAACACCTGTACTGATGTTTATCTGAGATTAAATTATTAATCAAACCTCAAACTAATATCACTTGAATGTGAACTAATATTGCTCTGCAGAGAACAACATCTGTAGAGGCCGAGGCTGCTCTGACAATAACATCTGATCATCTGTTATTTTCAATTATTGCTGGCTTGGCACAGAGGTAGAAAGTTGTTGATTCTTAGAAAACATCTGTACTGTTCAGGTGCTGCCAATGAACATCAGGAAAGAAAGGAACAAAGAGCAGAGAAGGGGGGCACTATAAATATCTGGCCTAAATTTTAAGTTTTGTGTCCCAAACTTTCAGTTAATCGTAATCCAGCAGAGTTGGAAAACATCTCAAATATATCTCTTTATACTGTGGATCACTCAATATATAAATCCAGAATACTACCACTAATCAGTTAGAAGTTACCCTTCTACAAATCCAATATACTGAAATATCCTCGGAATAAATCCTAAATTTGTGAAAATGTTTAACTTTTTGTTCACTTTGTCAGTGAGGTGTTGATTCAACTCCACAGTAATTTTTGAGGCTTGTATTGAAATGTTTTTCCTATATTATGTCACCCACATGTATGAAAATGGGGGTGGTTACAACCCTGAGATGGGTGTGTCAAATAAAAATGAAAGAAAATGTGATAATTTGCCATATTTTTTACATATACTCAATTGAAAATAATACACACACAAGGGATTTCATGGATTGAAATGAAGTGTGAACATCATCAACCACAATCCACCCCATGTACAGCAATAGCAGCTCCTGAAGTTGACTGGTGTACAAAACTGCTTCCGAAAAAAGTTGTGATAACTTGCTAATCCTTGAAAACACTACAAAGACAATATATTTAATTTCAATTTCATTGATTTTTGTTAATAATGACTTATTCTGAATTTGATGCAGCAACAAGTTTCAAACACGCTGGGACGGGAGCAACAAAAGACAAGAGCAGTTATGGAATGTTCCAAAATCACCTGTTTGGAACATTCCACGGGTAAACACAATACTGATTGATATCAGGGAGGCCAGCTTACTGAATATTTTTAAAAGAAAGCTAAAAACGTATTTCTTCACTCTAACTAGCTATTGGTTTCTGATGCAGGTCTGAAAATTTTGTGCTTTGCCTCACACTTCTGTACTGCTGCACTTATTTTAAAACATTGTATTTTACTTGATTTTATGCATTCTATGTAATCGATTTTTACCTATATTCTATTAGTTTATACTGTGGTTAGATGTTTATCCGTATTTTATTCTCACCCTTATCCTACACTCTTGCAGTATCTTACCTTGGACCAGTTGAGGCGCTTCATGGAGGTCTCAGGCTTAAAGTCTTTCTTGGGCCTGAGGCCATAAGGCAGTGTATGTTGTGTAGGGGAGCCTAGAGCACCCCCAAGTCCTAGAGGGGGTGGAGGGGGGGCACCAAATGGAGGAGGCACTCCAGGTGGAGGAGGTGGGGCAGGACAGCCAGGTAACGGAGGCGGAGGAGGTGGAGGAGGGGGAGCTGGTACCCCAGGCGCTGGAGCAGTGGGTGGAGGCCCAGATGGGAATGCCTGTCCAACATGGGAAGAGGAGAGACCCACAGGTACAACTCCAAACTGGAAAGGCAGGGAGAAGAACTTTTATTACATTATTACATCAAAAATACAAATGGTAGCCTGAAATAAATGAAATTGTGTTGTAGCAACATTGCCAATTAGTGTAAATGCCCAGAATGAAGAAGCACCATTGATTAGCACTTAACAGACAATAAAATAAAAAGATAATGCAAAACCAGCATTATTTTTTTATAAACCCCCAACTGCTTTGAACAGTGCCAAGATCCAAAAACCTTGTCACTGCAGTATCAGCTTATTGCTATTTCTTTATTGGGGCAGTGGTGTGAACCACCTTTATAATTCTAATCAAATAATCTAGTTCCAAGGACCAATAAGGCAATTTAAGGGCAAATAATTAGCTTTTCCACAGCATTTATGAAGCTAAACAAGTCAGACAGTATTTTTGCAGTGGCAGTTTTTTTTTATTCTAGCTGCAGCAAACGTTCTTAAGTGATTTTTGCTCACCTCATCAGCAGATTTTTGATTTTCTTTCTGAATATACTCAATTACAGAATATTTTGCCTTTTTCTTATTGGGGATTTTTTACAGTGTGTGGTGTTCAGGAAACAACTCCCCAGATAAATTAAATAAATATGGAATTCAAATTTCAAGAAAAAAAAACAAGTGAAACTTCACATGAAAAAAATGGCAGGAGAGGAACTATACCATCCGCCAAATGTGTAGTACGGTATGCTTTCTTCTCTAACACCACTGCTACAAATAACGGAGGCGTGCTCTCTCAACCATCCAGCAGAGGCCAAATGCTCATAAACTGTCCAGATTTTGTTCAGATACCCACATACCCCCAATAATTTGTTTTTTCCAAAGCTAAAAATCAAATGTTATAACCGGAGCTACAAAGCTTCATAAATTGTATCATACAGAGCAAATGGCTTATTGATCCATGCACCAATTTTAGATTTAAGACGCACACTAAAGGTCAACCCTGGGCCCTTACTCTGGCACTCTCTCTAGAGGGGGAAGAATACCTTTGCTGAATTAACAAGTGTGGGTGCTGTGTGTTAGTGATATTTAGACTAAGACAGACACAGACAGTGAGACAAAGTGTGTGTGTATGCACCGACATTGGCTAAATGTACCATCGTCATTTGAACCAAGGTACTATTTGAGTATTCATTCTGTGTTTGCTCTCTGAAATTGAAAAATTATCAGGAAAATGAAAAGGAAGTTCTCTTCTCCTTTCTGAGTGTGTAGTTATCTTACAGTGCTGGGGCGTGGGAGCAATTCTCTGGAGTGTTTGGGGGGGGGGAGTGGCCTAGTAGTGAGGTTGAAGAGGGTTGTCAGAATAAATTGCTTTTAGAACAATTTCCTCTTATGGGATAAAGATCAGAGAATCTGAAATGGTCAGTGTTCTCATTAGACTTAGTGTCAGCTAGCCAGTGGAGCAGCCTCCATGTCAAACCAAACTGCAGGCTCCAGCGGATAAAAACCCACCCCATCCACACCCAGTACCCAAACATAACAAGAACATCTCATAATGGAAAGTAAGAAAAGAAAGTTGAATCAAACAAGATAGATTAAGAGGGGTTGTGTTGAGTAATCAAAGGTGGTATTTTCTCACATCTCACATTCCCACACAATTTACAAAAACTGACATTGAAAACAAAAATGTAAAGCTCATGTACCTTGGACCTGAAGGCCTGCAGTTCTGCTTGGAGTTCGGCTATTTTTTCTTCATACTTAACCAGCTGAGCTTGTGCCTCCTGCCTGCCGAGAAACTCCTCGTCAAACTTAAAAGAGAAACACTTATTCAAGTTAATCACACAAGCACACACTGATATTTAGATAATATAACTAGGTATTAACATAAGCAGTATTTGTTAAAATCGTTTAAGTCTAATGGTATAATTATCTTACGTAATCAACATTTATTTCACCTTGATTAGCTTCATTTACTGATTGAATTCTAACCTTTTGTCAAACACCCATTCATTAAGCACCATACACACATGCCAATCAGTGAGTCCAACGTTCTAATCAGAATCTGCAACCTGCTGCTACCCCTGCTGCTATCACAGCAGCCAATCCATTTTACCTCACACATTTCACATTTCATTATTCATCTATAGCAGGAATGGGGAACCTCTGGTCTGTGGAGACCATTTGAACTGGCCTAAAGGTGACTACTTTTTTTCAGCAATAAAGAAAATAAGATTATATGGAGATTGCATCCAAACTGGAATGTTGTGCAGGCAAGTTTTGTGGTGAGCGAGCTAACAGCTAAGAAGCTAAAACCTCATTCAAAAGGAGAATTTGAGAAGGAGAGCCTTGTTGCTGCAAAGCTGGTAGCAGCTGACAAGTAAAATTGTTCCAAAGTGTCAAGTTTGTCTGAAATAATTAATGTAGATGAAGACAAAATCTGACATGGAAACTCAGTGATAACAAGTGTCTGTGTGATTTGTCCTTCATGGTGGACATTAAGTACCTCTTAAGCTTCAGCCATCTTTTCAGCTCTCTGCTTTCAGATATGAAATCACCTGAAGCAAAATGAAAGCTGTGCAATTACAAAGAGGAAAAACTGCATTTTCCTACTCTGTAAGAACAAAAGCCTGCTATGTAATCTGAATACGCTGTGTCAGTGTCTAAAAAACTCCTTTGGGGATTTGAAGAGAGGTTTGAGGACATGAAAAGCTGATGTACTTGACAACCTCCAACACGAAATTGTTGAGCTGCAGAGCAACAACCTACTACTGTGAGCAGCTCTTTTCAAAACAAATGTGTTTTAAATGAGCTGCTGACAAAATTTCGGTTCTGCTCCGGACTGAATGACAAACCTGGAAGACCAGTTGCAAGTATCATCATCATCTCTACCATCTGACAGAGGCCTCACCAAAGAGAAGCAGTTCCAGTCATCACAGAGGTTAGTTTGATGTATGTATACAATAATTCAGTATGCCCAGGGGCACGGCCAAGGGAGGGCCAAGGCCAACCTGATACAATTGCTGTATCTGAGTGGCCTGAGTGCAGCCTTCTAAGGACATTATAAAAATCAAAATGGGACTCCAGAAGAAAAAGGATCCCCATTCCTTATCTATAATCATGTGGGAATAACAAGTTTTTCTACATCTTGTTTTTAAATTAACTTTGACAGTGAAAAAATCTCGGGAATATGCATTGAAAATTATTTGTGTACTTTTTGCCTTGAATTTGAAAAAAATGTTTGGTTTCCTTAACTGTAATATGGGATTATTGCTGCTTGCACTAGGTGGACTGGTGAAAGAGTTGTGACCACCAAGATGGGAGTAAACAACCAGAGAGATTCAGACATGCATGTTTGAACCTCAGTCAGAAACAGATTCAGACAAGGAGGAGTCTGTTGTGTACCAAACCAACAATTAGCATACATATCAGAATAGTAAGTGTAGTTAGCATTTTCTATTTGTTTATAATGTTTGCGAGTTTGTTAGTTTGAAACTGGCAGTGGTTGACACAATTTTAGTGATTGTGAAACATACAATGTCTGCTACATTGTCCCATTGTTTTTATGTAATCATGTGCCAGGGGTCTAATCAAAGTTTGCAGATAAATATGATCTGTCTGACTGAGATTTTCATATTATGTGTAATATCTGACTATTTTCGACAGCCAACCAATTTTACCTGGGAAGAGGATCATTGGCAGTAGTAGTATTTGCATATTAGTGTCAAGGTCAGACATTTTAGGGGATATAAACTGAAGAAAAACACGTTTTGGAGAGGAGCGGCTCTTTAATGTTTTATTATCTAAACAGATGTTATATTATTGAACAAGAAAGAATAAATGTAAGCATGCTTCAATGGTTTTGTTTTGGCCAGGCAGTGTAGTGGATATGTAGTGGGATGAAAATCTAAGTTGTGTTTTTGTCAATACTTGCCTTTAGTGCCAGTTCTGAAGCTCTTTGTTCATACTCATCAATTCGAGCTTTATCTACGCACACCTCTGAAAAAATAAATAAATAAATAAACATTATAAGAATCATTTATGTTTTATTGAAATATCTGTAATGTAAATGAAGTAAGAAGACGTGTGGGACTTGCCCAAGAGGTGGCTGAAGTCCACATCTAGGCGCTTGCGGTAACTGAAGTCTGGGTCAGTGCCACTTCGGTGGAGCACAATTTGAGATACACACTCATCAATGATCTTAAAGTACTGGGGCCTGAGAGTCAAGATGAAGAAAATAAAGTCAAGAGAGACAGTGAGAAAAAGACAGAGTTGCAAAAACACACATCATTTAATTTCATAATTTTAATCTGTTGTGCGTAGGGATTTGTACAAGAGCCATCATCTAGACAGATTCAGGTGTGAGAGGAGCTGGAATGTCTAGGTGGCATATCCCAACAACTTCTACAATTATACCTGTGCAACCAATCAAAGTCCTTGCCTGCTAGAAATCAGTGATTTTAAACATAACATGCTACGTAACACATAACGGGCTCTGAGTCGGGCTACAGAAGACAGAAGAGGTGCAACAACTGTGTTCTCATTAAACGGATACAGTATGAATTCCATAAAAAAATATAGTACATAAAAACATTTTACTTCCAGGTAAGTGTTTATGTATTGATAAGTTTCATTTTTTTCAGGATATAATCTTTAATTGATGATGAATAAAACATGACAAACATGAGGCACACGCTAATGTCGCTCAATTTTTGTTTCCTTTCTTTCTTTACAAAAACTAAAACTTAAACACACTCATTTTTACAACACTTACATCATAATGTAAGAACAATTTCATGACGCTTAACGATGGGGAATACACGCCAGCCTATTAGCAGTTCATAGTAATTGCAGTTAAACTCTTTCTAATGGCTTTGTTGATGCAATGATCACAGAATAACCAAGGGCATGTGGCAATAAGAAGAAGGAGAGAAGATATTATAATGCAACAAAAGATGACATACAACGCTGGCAGCCACAGTGCCACTGCAAGTTAAAGGGAAAGAGTCTGTTTGATGTGCTCATTAATCTTACAACAGTGTCACTGAGAGTCACATTCCTTCTACACCAAATCATTAACAAATACTAAAATAATGAACAGCGATAAAGTAGAGTGCATTCCACCTCTTCATACTGCTTGCCTATAATCCTATGCTGAGACTGGATCTGACATGATGAATACCATGTCTATGATTTTAAAGATGAACTGCATGATGGAACCACTGCTTGAATGAAGACAAAAATATTAACAGTCAAATGGAACAAAGAAGTCAAGTCTCTGGCATTCCTTTCATTACCCTGTGAGTTTGGGACCCCTGTGTAACAAGTGACTATATGCTCTTGACACCAAGAATACCAAGAAATAAATAACTAAAGATCAGTACACCAGTCAGTCACAAGAGATGAAGTGCATTAATAGGATCACACACAGATATGAAATCTTATGTGCCAATGGTGAAAATGAATGATATCAAGAATATGAAACTGCCTGAGGAAAAACAGAGGAAAGCAAATGTATTCTTAAAGAGAAAAAAAGTCTGTAGAGCTACACCATGTATGAAAATGAAAATATGCAATCATCCAAGCAAATAATCTGCACAAGTATCACACTTATCATCACACACCATATCATTACATTGTTATCATTTTGACAGTTATTGTAATATGAGTCACGGTTTTAGTGGGAATGTTCATTTTTGTATTTCATTCCCACTAAAAAAAAAAAAAAAAAAATGATGATGATGTGATTTGTGCTGGAGTCTGGACAATGAAGTGCCTTCCCTTAACTTCTGGAGAATAAGATCTGTAGACCAGGTAGGTTTTGGAAAAGGGTAAAAAAAAAAAAAAGACACCACTCTTCCAACTCTTTATATACGATGTCTCTTAATGAAGCTTCATGCACACCACCTCAGCGTGGGGAGAAAGTTGCTAAGCTTTTACTGGATGGTCATTAGTCAGTTCTCAGTGAAAGGGGTTTGTGAATGGTCAATAGCAATAGATTCCAGTGAAAATAAATTATTATCAATTAATTAATTATTCCTGAATAAAGTAGAAATTATAGAAAGTATAACTGTTTCTGTTTCTTCTATGTGGATCAGCAGTTCATCTGCCAGAAGATAAATAAAGGAGATTGTGCAGTCTAGACACGCTGTGGTTTGCGAGAAATGAACGTGGGGGGTTTGGATCTGTGTGTATTCTTATGCTGTTATTATAACTTACAAAACACATGGCACCAATGCTGGTTCTCATTAAACTATCGTTACAATAATAATTTCAGATGAAAAAATTAATTCGACAGAGCCAGAGGAGAGCCAAACACTTTAGGTGTTGTTTTGGGTGGGGGAAAAACTGCAGGTGATGCATTTCATATTCTTCAGATTAGAGCTCCATCTTTTGATCAAGCCAAGGTTTAACTCACACCCAGCTGCGAGTGAACCAACATAAAATAAGCCTTTGAAAAGTGCCATTAATAGGAGATGAGACATACTCTGGAGCCATGGTTGCTGTAGACGGTTGGGAGATGAAAGAGAGAGCATTCTCTTTGTTAGCCAATGTCATTGAGAGGGTTTAAGGCTAAAAGAGTGAGACCTCCACAAAACATAGGCTCTTCACCAGTGTACATCATTACCGGTGTTCAAAAGGTATTTATACTTTTACTTGTGTGTGCATTCAGCTAAGATGTGAGATTAAAAAGCTATATGTCAATCATCATTATTATCACACAGAGTACGTTATATTACTTTACACTTCTGACACCTCTGACCAGAGCCAAAAGGCTCTGGTCTACAAAGAAAATAAAAGAGCTAATGAATAAACCTCATTAAAAAATGGGAATCACAGAAGGTCCAAGTCACAGACATACAGGGAGACACTGGTGTTAAATGAGGGAAGATCATAATGAAACACAGGAGGAAACTGAAAAAAAAAAAAAAATGCTTGATCCATTACACATAAGGTAATTAAAGGTCTGTGTGTATGTGTGTAGTGCTGATTTTTACCTGACCAAGTAGTCATTGCGGATAAGCATCAGGTGCTGCAGTATAGAGAGGAAGTAGAGCTCTGCACTGCTGTCCTTCACCATGCTCTGCACAATACTGAACACATCCCCCGCATCGGTGCTGAGAGTCAAGGACTCACATGTAAACTGAAACACTGCATTTTCATTTTCACCAAAAAACAAACAAAGAAATGTAGAAGCTACTGAAATAAGAAAGAACTTAAAGATTTATGTTGCATTTATGAATAATCTTGATGCCATGAATTTTGCTAATGCGCATTAGACATATTTATGAGAAACAGACTCTGAAACAAGCTTCTATTTGTAATAATGAAAAGGATATTCCAGCTCGCTCTTAATGTCTTCAAGCCTATGAGAGAACTCTATCATGTCTTCTTCTTTGTGCTCTTCAAATACTTTTAGCTGAATGTCAAGGGCTTCATTCCTGATGGTTCTCAATTGCTACAGACAGATTAAGGTACAAAAATAATGAAAGGTAAGACAGATTAAAAAGAGATAAAGAATCAAACATGATAAATCAGCGAGTGTGGCTTGAGAGACTCTCCAACATCAGCACCAAAAGGGAAGCATCAAGCTCAGGTAAAGAGAAGGAGCTCATTCTAAACGCTATTACTCAACATGATAAACAGGTAAGAGGACCAGCTCCTCACTTTAATTTATTTGTTTTTTTGGCAGCTACAGCAACATTGTTTACAACAGATTAATATGTTAGGTAGATGGTATGAAAGCCAGTGGGAAGATTATTAGCCCAGGCACCAGAAACTTTATTGGTTTCTGGGTGCTGGCACAGACAGAGGACATGCAATCTCTCCTCTGTGTTTCATAAATTATTTGTTGGAGCAAATCTACAATATTTCATTGAAGTGGGCAAGTCATTTAAATATTAATACAAGGTGAGTGTGAGTTTATATTGTGTGTGTGTGTGTGTGTGTGTGTGTGTGTGTGTGTGTGTGTGTGTGTGTGTGTGTGTGCGTGTGTGTGTGTGTGTGTGTGTGTGGTTATGTTGTGCTTACCGGCAATATCTCTTTCAGGCCACAGCGCATAAATTCATTTCTGATGTGCAGCCTGAAGTCCAGCTCATCAGGAGATGTTACCAGTGCATTGATGAGCTGCATGCATGCCACCTGCAACAGGAAGGGAACACAGGACAAAGAGAGAAAGAGAAGAGAAAGAGAGAAGAGTGAGAGAGAGAGAGAACCAGAGAAAAAGATGACGGACTTCTTCCAGAAGTTGATGAAAAGCATGCCGGCATGCATTCTAAATGAGTTATGTCCCTTGGAAGCAGAGGACCATAACTAATGCATGTCTATTTTCTCCAGTCACCAACTGGGGGGGCTGATTTTAATATTAATGTAACAACTGCAGACCCATACACACAAAACTAACTAACAGTCAATTTAAGGGCAAACTCGCTCTTTTGGAAGCTGTTTCTCACTCCCCTCTGAGTTTGGTTTACTGCACAGGGATCGCTGCATCCTGTGACTCTTCAACTAGCCGGGCAAACACGGACAGAAAAATCAATTATTGATCAGTATATCAATCCACTCATGTGTGAAAAGAGGGTATGGCAATGCAAGAGCCCAGGAAGGATATTCAGATGCTTTAAGGTTCATTGTTCAATTTGATGGAATGTCGTGGCTTTTAGTAATTACCTGTCATTTTATCATCACGATTATCTGAATGAAATCCTTTGGGTATATATATATTTATATATAAAACCATTAACAAGGGGGAGCAAGAGAGATCACTAAGATGTCATTTTTCATGAGTAAAACATTACAATATAGATGCAATGTTAATATATTAAGTCTGTAATTTGATTCCAACTAATCATGCATTTTAATAATTTATATATGTATTTATGTATATTTAACCATCTACATCAGCCTCAGCCTTGTATTCAGATGGATACATACAGTGCATTAGGTCAATTTCAAACACATGGAGACACCCAGATTTATAAAGAAAATTCAGGCATCTTTGATTTTGGTGGTCCCCAATGTGTATATTTACACTTATTGTCTAAATGCACACTTTCCCTAAGCCAACGGTTGCCAGGGGAGACTGTGTATGAATGCAGTCAAGTAGGACAGAAAGCCTTTGGCCACACATTGTCTTGGTTAGCATAACAGTATCTCTGCTTTAATAATGCATGGGGTTAAAAGGAAACTGTGCTGTGTATTAGGAAGTGGGAAATAATAAACCAATAAATAAGAAAAACACAACTAAATAAACTTTCCAGTATGAAGGGCTATGTTTGTATCACCACGGATGAGTTTTGTGTATTAAATGCCTCTGTATGAAGGAAATTCTAGCTTCCATTAGATTCTATTCCTCTTTCCTTACCCCATTATGTTGCCCTGCTATTGCTTCCTTACCTCTCACCCACAGACTTGCACCTGACAAATGCAGGTAGAGCAAATTGAATGCAAATGCTACTGACAATACTACAAGGGGCAAAAAATCTTATCTTTTAATTAAGTTTAGCATTGGTCATTGCATGAGCAATATGAAACAACCAAAGGAGCAAATGGTTGTACATGACATGATGAGTTTTATGCTCATCATGTGTGTGTGGGTGTGGTAGGTACTGGGTGAATGATCGCTCTCTTCACAGCCCTCAGCTACTAATTAAAAATGCAGACAACATATTTTAATCATGAATTACATTATTGTGACACAAACCGATGCTGTCTCTGCTTAAAACAGCCCATATGCAATATCTCAAGTGTATGTAGCACCTGGGAGATGGTACATCTGAAAGATCATGTCCACAAAGAGAGGGATTATATGTACTGTAGAGGGAGGGATTACATGTAAAGGGAGTGCATAAAATGATGAAATGGGCAATATGGAATGGACAGCTAAAAAAAATTCAAACTATAAAGTGGATAAGAAAGGATTCTGAATTCACAGTGTGTTAACGTTGATTTAAGGAAGACGATGAGAAAGGGACAGCTTCATTATGTATAGGTTAGAGAAATCTGTAGTTTTAATGTTGTTGTGTTTTTCTTGTAGCTGTTATTGTTTTGTTTTCTTGTACAATGACATAATTCCTGTTTCTTCAGCACTTACAATATATCTTATTTTACAGCTAATTAGCAGATGTTTCTGTGCCTTCAATTCTAACAGTATCATCAGTAAAGGTTATTACACATTGCAAAGCCCAATAAAGGAAGATCCTTATCTTAAATGTGCAACTAACACGACTACACAATGATTATGTTCATTACTGCAAATGGTAAAATCAGATTAACAGGTTAAAAAACTGCCTTGCTTCATCACAGTTGTTTCTTTGATCCCTAAAATCCACCTTAACTAGGACACTAAACCAAGATCAACACTTAAAACAATCTGTTCCAAGAACAGTAAAAAAAACACTAGGCACTGATTAATGCAAAAATACAGAGCATTCAGATTCGGATAGATTCAATAAATAATAGCATCCTATAGATGCTTCAATGCTGCCATTGAGCTGTGATGTACAATACATAACACCAATATCTGCCTTAAAACAAGAGTATAAGCATATTTCTTGACAAAAAAGACTTTATCAGGCCAAACAATGTGTAAGTGACAAAGAAACTCTAAGCACAACGTGGTTGTGATATGTTGAAATGGTCAACTTCCTAAATCCATTCCATATTTCATTTCAGAGAAATCTGAGGGAAACAAGACATCAATAGCTGTACATGTACTTTGCACTTACTTGTAATTGAACTGAGCGATCTCGCAGTCCCTGCACAATGGGACTGAACCTCTCAATGGCTCGCCATTCCCCTGCTGTGGTGATGGCTTCAAGGACCTTTTCCAAACTAAATGAGATCATGAAATGCATGAGAGGACAATTGTGGAAAAAAATGAAGAAACACTTTCATTTAAACAGATTTTGGCCATGAACTCTCTTCTATTCTAGCGTATCTATGGTTCCTTTCTTGTCAATTTGGCCCAGGTAGAAGGGGATTTTCCTGGGGATTTCATCAACTTTACTGAAAACACAGCTTCAGAAAGATTGTGATGACAGTTTAAGACAGACATTTTAAAATATATGATGAACTCAATAATTAATTTTAAATATAGACTATTCAACTAGACACACTGTTATATATCATACTTGAAAATACATATTGCATAACTTCTTTAAATGGCTCTTAAAATATCTCATAATATGAAAGTTTGACACTGCAGTAATTTTAAATCTTTCAAACTATTGTTTTGAGAGTGGCATTGGCACTCACAAAAGATGTACCACAGGCCTTTTCTACCTTTACTCCAAACTCACAGACAGTGTGGCAGTTCAGCCTTCAGGCCTGTTTTATGTTTTAAGCCCTACCATGCCCTTTGATGTTAACTGATGATTAATAAAGAGCAGTTACCAGATGGACCATGCAAAATCAAAACATCTTTCAACATCAGACAATCAGTAAGATATAGATATGCTGACAGACTGAATGAAGCCAGAACCTACGTGTTCTCTTCGCCCACAATGCAGATGGCTGACAGGAGCTTCACCACGTCAGTCATCATGGCAGACTGGGTGGGATCAATGGCTCTTGCGAGTAGTGAAAGACTTTTCTCTTCCCCCAGGATTCGATCCAAGCCATACTGAAGAAAACACAAACCCAGATATGCTGTAATTCTGCCAAGTGGCAACAAAAAGAATACAATGTCTTGTGAGACAGTAAAACCAAATCAAGTTTAGAAGACAAGCCAAAATGATGATTGAATGGCAAGATATTTATTAAACTGATGAATAATAACTCTGCAATGTGAGTATTAAAATATGCTGTATACTAAAGCCAACAAAGAGAGAAAACAATCTTGCAAGAACACCATTGTTACAATAAATTAAAAAAAAAAACGGTATAAAATACTGCTGTGTGATAACAGCATTGTACAATACACAACAGTTTCAGCAACATTCAGAGCTGTGATTATAGCTAAACAATGAGATTTCAGGTTAATCTATTGTTTGTGGTTAATTTGTACAAAAACACTCAATCCATCAATGTCTGACTTTGTTAGAAAATTAAGTGCTGAGTACAAATAATAATCAAAAATTAATTCAGTCTTTGAAGAGCCATGAAAGAGACTTTTATTTTACCGTCAAATAGTGATTTTTTTTCTTGCAATTGTGTGACTTGAAAACAATTTTTAAAATGCTTTTGGCAAAAACACCAAGCATTACTGAGCACTTGAATGATATTTTGTGTTTGTCTCTTTGATGTGAGCGTTATTGTCAGACTGTACAACTCAAATCAGACTGTGCAACTCAAATGTATAGTTATTGTGTGCAATAACCTCTGTTCCTCTCTGATTACAAACATCCAAATCCATTGCTATTTCTATATTTTTTCTTAAACTTACTGTACATAGGATTTAATTTTCAAATTATTTTTGTGGTCTGCACAGTTGTAATTTATTGCTCCTTTTGTTCGTATTTGCACATTAAATATGCAGTTTAGCGAACGTGTATAACAGGCATGTCCAAACTATTCCATAAAGGGCCGTGTGGCTGCAGGTTTTCGTTCCAACCAAGGAGGAGCACACCAGGCCAACCAATCAACATCAAGGGATCCCTTAGTTATCAGCTGAAAAGTGAGATCAGCTGATTAAATGAGTCCAGCCTGGTGTGCTTCTCCTTGGTTGGAACGAAAACCTGCAGCCACACGGCCCTTTATGGAATAGTTTGGACATGGCTGGTGTATAATCTACATTGGTGAAATAGGTTTTCTTGATGTAGTTAAGTTGTTTAAAGGGAAGTTTCACAGTGTGGTAACTTGAAGTATTACATTATCACGCCACTGGTGACAGACAGTTCAAACTATGCAACTGTGTGACTTGACGCAGTCAGGCAGTAGAAAAAAAGGATGCACTGACAGCTGGCAGAGAACACCTGTCTTCTTGGCATTGTCGGTACATCCCATCCCAAGATGCCTCTCTAGCCAGGGAAAGGTCTGGGCTGACAGAGAGGCCTACGGGTAAATGCTGGCGTCTGGCGCCTGTTGAGACGCAGGATTACATGAGACCTTACAGCACACTTTGTGCCAGTGCGGCTGTATATCTGTCTCCGCTGGGTTTAGCTCCATGTGGCAAGATGCTTTTTTTCTCTATACCTACTGTGGACCAACAGCACACAAGGAGGAAAAGCTGAAGCACTGTAGAAAAAAGTAACTTGAGCTGATCATATTTTTATGCACAAGCACTTAGGCTTGGAAAATTATTCAATACTACTGTCAACTGACCTAACATGGAATCTTTTTACAACAATATGATCATATTGTTTTGGGGCTTTGCTAAATTCTGTCGCTTATCTTAGCTTGCCATTGCAAACATCTGTAATTACATGAGAACAAAACTGAGTTTTAAAATGTTTTCATAAAATAAAAACTTGCACACTGACTGGCAGTGATTCATTGTACTTTCAGGTGCATTAAGGGGTAGACTACAAATGACATCTTGTCTGAAGAAAATCCATTTACCAAACATAATGACGTGACTTAAATTAGGATAGTGAAAGATGCATGTCAGTTTCAGTACATTTTTGGTTGATTATCCTGCCCTACTTCCTGTCTTTTCAAAATTCTGTTTCTTTTGCCTCTACAGTACAGCTAATTTGTTCTCTGCAACACTCAATTTGTGTTGAACAGCTGACTGTGTCCCTTTATGTCTACTGCTTAAACTGTGCTATGGCTTATTTGGACAAAACAGTCCTAAGTGCTATGAAGTCCCGGGAACTCAACTAAGGAACACAATCTGTAAGTAAATGTCTATTTTGATGATCCTGCTGCATTTCCAATGCATCTGAAGAAAAGTTCAAATTAGGCAAAAAGTTCAGCAGCAAATACACAGAGACATAGACACACTGTTCTGCCATTTATGGCCATCAATTTGTGCTGTAGAGCATTACCACACTCGCTCACTCTCTCGACAGCATCTTTTCCCCTGACTTACACTTGCTCTTATTCACACACTCATTCTCTTACAGTTCCTGAGCCATCAAACACCCTCACTCCAGAGGAGTTCTTGCCGGCCAGCAACCTGAGATCTGTGCAACCTGTTGCAAACTGGATGACACTGTGTCACACCAGTGTCATCCAGATTGCAACAGGACATTAGCAAACCTCCCTTTAATTGTCTCCATATTGTTGTGACGCTTCTCCTCCACTGGTCATAAGCCCTTTGTGATTGAAATCCCAAGTGCCTTATTTGGTAATTGCATGAAAACACCAGATGTGGATGTAGGCAAGATTAGAGTTACCCTTGGAGATCAGAGTCAACTCAAAATACAGAAAGATATTTCATAGAGATTTTTTTCCCTACGGGTAAGAGGACAAAATTGACATATTAATTCCATGATGTATTTCCTAATAACATTAACGTAGTGCTAGTCAAATTCTGACTTTGGGGTCTTCTTGTGGTAGTACACCCATCACCACAACCACCCGTTTAATGAAAGATCAAATCACTCCTGAATAAAGATAATTTGGCTGTTATGCCCAAAGAAACAAATGATTTGCAATTATAAACAATGAATCAGATCAGTGAGTTGTTTGACTGATTTCCAAAATCAGAGCCTTGCTGACTGAGTTGTTGAAAAATATATATACAATGATAACAAGAGTAAAATTTATGTTAAATTAAGTGAAATCAGCTGCTTACTTTACAGCCAAAATTAAGAAATATTATCAAATGGGTTTACTCATAAAAAAATCAATTGTCATTACCTTATTGTTCATGAAGGCTTTGAGACACTGGACAACTTTATGTTGGTTCTTTTTGTCAATCTGCTCTTGCCTAGAGACAGAAGAGAATAATGAGGAACAGTTATTCTCTACATCACGAAGAACACAAACTGTATGCAGGATGTTTGAAATTTGGTGTACATTTTCATATACAGATGAAGGAAAGTGTGTAAAGACCACTCAGAAAAAAATGCAAGCAAGTGCTGATGATAGAAAGCAATGTGAACATTAATGGGTTCTGTTAACTTTAACATTGCCAAACATAAATACAATTTTTGTTAATTTGTAAATGTGTAAATACTACACAAATAGATAGACAGATAAAGGTTAAGAGTCTGCACAGGAATACACATGAGTGAAAGCATAACCTTACCGTTTCTTAAGCAGCAACCTTTCCAAAGTGTCCAGCAGCAGTCCAAGACCCTCATGACCGAAGCTCTGCACCCAACTGAAACAACAAACATTAAATCAATATCACAGCAGAGAAAGACTGACAACTGACAACAACACTTTCATACTCATGAACCACTGTGGAAAGCTTTAAGACAGAAAAACACTTGTAGAATTCAGTGTTTTGTGATGAGGAAGAAGGCAGCAGGAGTAAACACAGGATTTCATGCCAGGGAAGAAAAACTAAAACACCATATATTTGCATGTATGCAAAATCCTTTATATGATAACCTGCAACTTTGATTAAAATAATGGCCCTAAAATAATGAGAGAAAGTGTCTCTGTTTCAGTTCTTTCTTTAAGTGCTGTGTGATGGATCTAATTTATGCCTATGTGAAGAATGGTTCATGTGGATTTCGAAAAGTAACTGATAAATATTCTACACTGTCATGTAAGCAAAGAAAAGTTTAAAGTGTTAAATTTGAGAACAGAATTTGGTGTGGTGGTAGGTGGTACAATGAGTGTTTAGTTTTCCTGAGCAGGTTTTAACTTAATCTGTGTTTCTCACTGTATATGTATAATAATCTCCCAGATACAGTCCAAACACATAAACCTCTCAAACTGATGGGATAAGACCTATCTGTCTGCAAAACAAGCAAAAAAATGTAAATAAAAATCTAGTGATCAAATGTCACTGAAATGTACTGCACAGCAACACCAAACAGGGACGATATCGGGACGAATATGAGATTTTATACAGGCATCAATTTAAACCAATCTCTCCACACTTCACAGACAGAATTCAGTTTAAAACAATATTTTCAAGGAATAAATTTGGACATGCATACAGGACCTTCAGGACCAAAATAAAAAAACACAGAAAAAAAACTTCTTAAAGGCCTTGCCACACTGGTATTGATCTTCTGAGAGAAAAAAGAAAACTAGAAAAAAGGAAAAATCATAATGCAGAGTCCGGAGTTTGGGGCCAGGGGAGAGAATTAGATTCTTATGGAAGTTATACTTGTTTGAAGCAAGTGACATTTGTGATTTTTTTTTCTTCCCAAGGAGGTTCAGCAAGTTCACTCTATTCCATCAAATGAGCTATAGGAGGATCGAATTTTCCTGCTGCTCTTTATGTGAAAGCTGATTTTAGACACATCTTATGGAGAAGGTGCCTTTGATGGATTCCAGGGAGTGTTGCCTGCGATTAAACGAGTAATATCGGAAGCTTAGGGCTAACATATTACGTGGATTTATTTTCCTTTAAAAGGGCACATTTCATCCCATTGAATGAAGGAACCATCCCTTGAAATTGGCAATCCATCTCCAAAGACAATCAAACTAATGAAGTAATTCCTGCTCTACATTAGTACTAGTCGAAATATCTGGTATCAATGACATATTAGCAGCAGTTTTGGAAAAACAGAAGGACCACTGTTAATTCAACAGTGATCTTGGTGTTTGTTTAGTAAACAGGTCTTTTTTTGTATTGAATGGCAATTGGGCTGCTTTTTAAATCTAATGTCTAGTTTACTAAAGATAAAATAGTGAAAATGTTTCACCACAAAAACTAAAAAAAAAAATTAAAAACGTTTTCCTATTTCTCTCTCTATTTTTCTGTTCTTTATTTTACATTCATTAAACTTCTACCTGAACACTTGAGGTTGTAATGAATTCTGGCTTGAGCTGCTAAGCTCTATCTGGTTTCAAATACAACCCTGATTCCAAAAGAAAGTTGGGATGCTGTGTAAAACACAAATAAAACAAAATGCGACCATTTGATAATCTTTCTGAAACATGCACATTAATTGCACAACAAAAGACTGGGAAAGCTGTGGAAAGCTCCAAAAACACCTGTGTGGAACATTTCCCAGGTAAACAGGTTCATTGGTAACAGGTGATGAAGGATGTTCCTACACAGGCTCGAGAACACTTCATAAAACCACTGTTGGTAAACACATTTTGTTTGCAAATGATTGCATTCGGTTTTCATTTTCATTTACATGACATGATTTGTTTTTAATCTGGGTTGTCTTGTGTGAGAACACAACACAGAAAAAGGCATCAATTTATGTACATAAACCAGAGACCTCCTTTAGCCTTCCCACTTTCAGATTACAATGATTGTTAAACCTGCACTTAGAACAGACAGAGTAAGGGTGTGTGTGTGTGTGTGTGTGTGTGTGTGTGTGTACATATATGTGTGTGTGTGTGCGTGTGGAAGTGGTGCATAGCCTAACAGAAGCACAACGCAATTGTCTTATGAACACTTTTTGGATACAATCAAAACAGAACAGAAATCAAGATAAAAGCAGCTTTCCTTTTAACTACTGACATTTGCTCACATGCTGCAGATCCAAGGTTTTCACCCAAGAGTGACAATGGGGAACAGGACAAAGAGCAGTAACAACTTTAAAAGAAGAGAGGAGTTTTAACTCTGATCCAAACAGGGGGCACAAAGACAAACAAATGTCACATTATGAGATTAGGCAGAAACCTTTAGGTATGCAGAAAACAGAGGCAACGACAGCATGAGTGAGATTGTGAGGGACTGCACCTCCCTCCTGATTGAAATTGAATAACATCTCTGAACATTAGCATTCAGTTTTTGTACAGTTCTAATCAACAAGCTGCATGCCTCCCAGCATCAAATCTACAGAAATTCTCAAGGTGACAACATAAAATGGGAAGCTGTTGTCTGAATTTAATGTCTTGATAAGGAGTTATGGGGGTTGTAGGTCGATGTGTGTCCATGAGCGTATTTGTCTGTTGTTACATTGTTGTTTCTAGTAAAGAAAAGGAACAAACACGTTTTGGTTTATTAAAAACTATGGAGACCTCTAACAAAAGGTAGTTGCTTATTTTGTTATTTTTTTGTTGTTGTTTCATTTAACTTCCAGTTTTGTCACACCTTATTGGATGCAGGTGAACAGGTGATTACGATTTAACATTTTCCGCTCTAGTGATGATTTAGGTGTGTTTGATTTGAGTGCAGGAATTCAATACATGTACTGTATAAATGTGTAAGGGTAGTAGTTTCAAAGAATATCCAATCTGAATGTGCATGGCATAAAATTTGAAGGTAAAAGCGGCTTTACCCTGGGAAGAGCAGGGGGACAGAGCTGCTGCTAGCCAACAGAAAGCTGCTCAGTGCTGGGTCTAGACGAGAGGGACGGGGGCAGAACCAGAGCTTCTGAAGGATTAAACATCCGGAGTCACACCAGATTCTGCTCCTGACCCTGAGCAATTCACCGGCCGTAGGAGAGCTCAGAGTTTATTTTTTAAACTGTTGGGATTAAAAAGTGGATGTATCCATTCTCGCTTCTCAACCTGTCTGCAGTAGTGAGCCACGGAGGTGCTGGCCTCCACTTTATGTATGTACAGAAAGGGAAGGGAAAAAGAAGAGACTGGAGGGACATAACAGAAAGAACCAGAGTCTCTGGTGAGAACCATGTGCAGTCAGGTGCTGAAACGAACACAAACAGACACCCATACACTTGGTGCCTGCAGTTCCTCGCTAACTTATGGTTAATGTACATTTAAGTACTCTGGTCTTGGGGCGAACAAACACAAATGATCCCGCAGTCAAACATGCGCATAGGACAAGCTGACTATTTGCTCCGTGCAGCCAGAACGGCAAACAAAACAAAAATAAGAGAAGAGCCAATTGCAACGAGTTTTGAGCATGTGACCAAAGTCTCTGCTCAGGATGCCATCATTCCACTATATCTTTATAGAGCAAATAGTTATTTGCTCCTATATTAATGTTCAAAATGTCATGTATAGAAGCTTTAGCTTAAGTAAACATTTAGTTACCTAACTTTGCTAGCTTTGAGGATTTAACATCCGATAACTCAATAAGGATAACCGGTGTGGTGATTTACAGTGCACAGTAGTGAACATTACACACGTAACCATCTAACATCTCACCATCTAAACAGAATGCAGTCATTTAAAAACTGTGTTTGCTGACAAAGCCTTAAAGTTTTTCCAAGCCCATGTAATAGTAATAATAATAGTAATTAAAAAGTAGTAATCACAAAGTGGTTAACCCCACCCCATCACACAACCTCACTTCTCACACAAGACTACAATGGTTTGATGAAGTGTTCCCATCTAGTATTAGCCTTCAAACAATCATATGTTTCATAAAATGGTGAACCTTGCCCATTCCTTGCTTGTGAATGACTGAGCCTTTCAAGGATGCTGAAACTCATCTCAAGCTCTATTTTACCTGTGGATGCTGTGAATGCTCCAGACAGATGTTTTTGGAGCACACACATCCCCAGTCTTTTGTTGCCACTGTGCCAACATATTTGCTGCCATCAAATTCAGAATTTATATTTTTTTTAAAATCGATGAAGCTGATGAGGTAAAACATTAAAGATATTGTCTTTCTACTGCTTTCAATCGAGTATATGTCAGAAAGGATCACTAAATTATCACATTCTCTTATGTTTTACACAGTATCCTAACTTTTTTGGAATTGAGTTGTAATGTATGTAATGTACCATGCAAACATTGCATGCAACCATGATGTATTGGGCATTCACTGCACAAACAAATACAAACAACTTCTCTTGAAAGTGTCACACCGCGGTGAGGTTTGTCTCGTCTTGGGTTTTTGTCATGTCATTTCCTGTTTTATTTTGTAAACCTAACTCTCCTCTCGTTTCAGAGCACTTGCCCTCCCTCATGTGTCACCGGTGCGTCAGCCTGATTACCTATTGTCTCCACCTGTTGCCTATTACCCTCCATGTGTTCAAATAGTCTGCGTCTCCCTTGTCTCGTGCCAGTGTGTTTTTTTGTCCGAAGGTCGTTTCACCCGTGCCAACTATAGATCCACAGCCACAGCAAAGGTCGCCTAGTAAGTAGTCTGTTTTCCTCCCAGATAATTCATAGTCCTCCCTGAGAGAGTTTTTTGTTATTTAAGATTCAAGGTCTAGTTCTGTAAATACCTCGTAGCCTATTCACTATCCTCCTAGAGAGCTTTCTTTGTTCCATTCATTTCCTGAGATAATTACTGATAGTCATCCGTCATTTAAGAGCGGAGTTTATTTTTGATTTCTGTATAAGTGAACTTTTTGCGTTGGTTAATTTTGACAGGTTTGTTATTTTTCCTCCTTCAGGAGCGATTGCTGTTATCTAAGTTTTATAGCCTCGATTCCTCTTTCCAGAGCGTTTTGTGTTAATCTAAGTTTTGTTCCCATTGTGTTTTGACCGCTATCAGGTCCAGAAAGTATTGATCAAGAATACATTTCATAGCCATTGCTTTCACGTTCATCGAAGAGGTCATTGGTTGTTTTTTTGTGTAAAGTAAAAGTCTGTTACGATTTTACTCTGCACCTGAGTCCTCATTCCAGTCCCGGTCTGACATTAAGCATATATAGTAGCAGTGAATGGTTCATTTAAACTCCCAAAAGCTTAAATTTTATATTATTATATTATTATTATATTCAATTCTACATATTTATAAAAACTTTATTCTGACCTGTCTTTCACTTACAGAAAGGAGGACGAGAGGCAGAGAAGAAGGGTAGGCCTCTGCATCTTAAAGGTGTATGACTATGTGTGTGTATGTGTGTGCCAGGGTCAAGAAAATGAAGTACATAGACTAACAAAAACTGGCAATGCCATGCTGATGACGACAGGAAAGGCAGCTGCCAAGACAGCTTAGGAATGGGGCTCTCATGTTTGAGAAAAAAAAATCAATTTACCCAACACTTCACTGGGCCATTCAGAGAGTGGGCAAGGCGGGGGTCTTGACAAGAGCTTCATTGAAATGCATAGCCCAGTAGTAGCTGCATGCTAGTTTTGATCATCAGTAGATGAGACAGAGAGCAAAGGAAAATAATCAGCTGATCTATAGGAAGAATTATTGCACAGCAACCCAACAGTCCCATGCTGTCATGGCCTGTGGCAACAAAACTGGAAGACAAATGCCTTGAAACACGAATGAAAAGTGCAAAGGAATAGTGGTGGCAAAAGTCAGTAAAAGACCTGGCAAATGTAGATGATCTCAGAGGCCAGAAAGGGACAGTCTAATTGCTTTCCACAACACCTCATCTTTAAGAGCAAGAACTATTAGGCTGAGGCAATAATGTATTTAAGAAGTGTGTCTTTGTATCATAGTTCAAGGTCAAGAAGAGCTGGGATAAGGCAGAAAAAGCCGGGCAGACTGTTCGACACCCAAAACCTGCAACTTTTTATGCTCACACTGTATGAATCTATTGACCAGCTATGACAGGGGTGGGGAGCATCCGGCCTCTGGGCCATGTGTGGCCTGCGAAACCATTTAAACCGGCCGGTGAGCCAACTCAGAAACACACAAAAAATATCTCAACAGCAACTACTTTTGTGAAATAAAACAAAATAACATAAAATAATAGACTAGGATGTCTTTCCTGGTGGTCCCTGAACACAACATGCACATTTATTGTCATAAATCACCTGCACCATGGCAACTGTCGTAGAATTAGATGCGCAAGTTACTCTCTCGAGTGTCATTGCAGCTCTAACCTATACTTAACAATATGCAATATGAATTACTGCACAATATTTAATAACAGTAAAAAAAGAAAAGAAGCTTTCTAATTGACAATATTAATCATAAATGCTAATGCTAACTTTCAAAGAAGAAGTAACAGTAGTTATATACATAAAGTGAACTGTTTCGTTATCCTCGTACCATTCAGTGGTTTGTATCTGACACACTGTCTGTCTAGACTCTAAAGTACTTAGTATTTTAAATTCTGTTTGCGAATCTAGCATGTTCTGGCAGCCCTTGGGGTTCATTAGTTCCTAACATCTGGCACCCCTCCCACATCCCAAATCAGAAACTTGTCCTCAGCATTTGGAGCTGTGTTGTGCGAAAATGATCTGAAAAGTCTTTCCACTACTTATCTTTGCTGTATGTTTCACTGCTAACTTTGAAAATTGTAATTTGTTTTGGCATCATACAGACAGGACACAGAATAAATGTGTACAGAACCATAGCTCAGCACAGTCTGGGTCGCTTGAATATTCACACAGATCTTGCGGTACACATGTGGCATTCACAACCGCAGCAAAAGTTTGGGTGGTTGGTTCGTTTCCTCCATTAGCAGTATGTACATTTCACAAATATATGGGCCTATGGGTGCAAGAAGCAACTGAGGCAACCATGGCAGATTTGTTTCAATTAGTTTTAAATCTCATCGTTGATTGAGGAGTACTGTGCCCAGTGAATATGGTCTATTTACTAAAACAAATAAACAAAATACATATAATTATGTCTATTATATCATAACCAGTCAGAATTAATTGATGTCTATCGATTGTCATTTACAGTCGACACAGAAGTTCCATAATGGTTGCTAGGAGCAGTAAACCTTTGTCATGCCAGGGAAGAACTGTAAGTTGTTGAAGTCAGCTTACATCATATGTTTGTGCTGATCCTATCCACACTTTGCAATTTTCGATAGGCATTGGCCTAGGAAGATGATGCCATTCTTGATCTTCCCAGAAAAGCTTTAATTGGCTCCATTTTCCCTAAACTATCATCAATGAACGCAACACCTGAACAAAGCAAATTGCTGAAAAATGAGCTCTGGAATGAAGGTACTATTTCCCCCTCACTATTAAGACAGTGATGTACAGTGTATAGATATATGATTCAGGTAGCAGCAGTCATATGCTAAATCTGGCTATTTACAGTCTTAAGTCTTATGTGAACATTTATCTAAAATTACGGAATGACTTTTTGGAAAATTATCCCATGCTATTGGTCAGTCTCCAAAGATGGAAATGAGATGCTGTAAACTACTTTCAATATTTCTACAATGCAATAAACAGTAATCAGTGCTCACTGTGAGATCACAGGCATACTGTCATCACACCTCACCATCAACAGATGCAAAAGAAGTACAGCAATATTCAACTGAGGGCTATCATCTCAGAAAGACAAAAAGAAACCGAGCAGGGGAGAGAGCATTAAAAACGAGGAAAAACAAATTCATCATCCCATTCCCTGCGAAACAAAAACAGTCATAAATCAAAGAGAAAAATGAGGCACCTTATCTGGCTAACTTCGCAGCTAAGGTAGCTTGACTTCTAACGGAGTCTCAGGAGAATGCCTCCAAGGTTCCCAGACAGTGCACCACAGTGTTGTGCTCTGCTAAAGCGGTTATGAACCAGAAATAAAAAAAAAAACTTTAAAATGTTGTCCCGAGCATAGCAAGTTAACTGATTACAGGACGGTTCTCCAGGGACAGAGAGAAAGAGGCTGAAGTCACAGCAATGTGGGACATCTGAAATAAAAATAGAGGAGGTGGTTTTATTCAGTGGGGACTGACTGACATCACTCTAGCAAACTGCCACAAACAATAACATTGCTTGTAAAAAATAAGCCACACGTAAATATTATGTTGTTTATGTTTAAAGGAAGATTATTAAAAAGACTTCTGCACTAACAGTTAAAACTGTAATATAGCTAGAAGTCAATACATACCTACAACTTGGCACCAAATCACTGAAATAAATACTTTCTGAAAATATTCATCAAAGCAGAATAGTGCTGTTACTAACCATTGTAATGATCATTTATCTTAAATGTGACAACTTAAATGTATAAAAATACAGAAATATACATGAACAGCATGAAAACACATTGTACCTTTGGTTATTGTACCATGAGCATACTATATTTACCATGTCTGTATGCCTTCCTCAGACTTTGACATCCAAAGTCATATTTCACACCACATCAAAATCATTTTGGTCAGTCAATCTTAAATGACCCCGCTCAGCACTAGAATCTGCTTAAGGCTGCTGATATCATAAACACTTCTCATTTAATGCAGTCCATTTCAACAACACTGAAAAGTACAACCTCAATAATAGCCCTGTAGTTTAATTAATACATGTCTATGTTAATCAAAAATGAACATCAATACCTTTAGTTTTAAAGTTCCTTATAAAGGGGCCACTGAGTGTATAATTCCATAAAAAGAAAGAGGAAAGGCATTCATGAATATATTTTGTATTTACCACAATACTATAATATGCAACTGGTAACGGGAATTGTTCATCTTTGTGTGCAGTACATTGGTGGCAGGTGTATGAGTGACAGGAAGAGCATCCGAGGTTTATTGAAAACATTTTTGTAAGGAAGAGGGATGCTAAACTGTACCATACTTTATAGCCAAAATGAAAAAATAAATAAATAAATCTGGGGCCTTAAACCTGAAGGTCAGTATTAATATAATATCAAAAACCAATTTCCACTTGTTTGTCAGATCCATTTATCAAATCCTTTTAATACAATTACATCTGTAGCCTTCTTGGTCCTGTGGGCTAGTATTGTGGACTCTCTTCACAAAGAGGGAAAGAGAGCTAGAATAGCTGATGTGGGTAACGTATACAGGAGTCGGAGGCGGGCATCACAAAGTGACACTCTAGAGCTGCAGGAAGTACCAAATTAAAGTAAATCTGTTTGCTCCGCCAGAAAGAATCTGATGTGGGAGCATAAGTCTGTCAGCCTATACGAGCAGAATGCAGCCACTTGATTTCAGATGGCTTGGGTGGATGGCTTGCCACAACAGTGCCAAGAAAGTGATAGTGATCAGCATCCAAAAGTAGTGGCAGGCAAAATACATTTACTACCAAATCAATCCCACAACTCAGGATTGTAATGGGTCTATTAGATAGTAAGTGGTTACCACTGCTTCTAGCCAAGGTAGATTTATGGTCAAGCCAAACTATGTCCTCATACATGAACCTGACTGTTCATTTCATTAGGGGTGACTTCATTAAAAGTGTGTGCCTCAAGGCTACATTTTCCTTGAGTGTCACACAGGTGAGGTTCCCATAAACACCAGTGAGTATGCATAGACTGTTGCCATTTATGTCACAGTTAATGGGACTGCCTTGACTTTGGACATAGATAGATAGAGATAGATAGATAGATAGATAGATAGATAGATATACTTTATTTATGGACAGCTAATGTAGCCAGCTGTCCTCTACATTATATACAGCATCATATACGTTTGATTGGAAATAACTTTTTTTTCATGCATGCTGTAATAACTCCATTCCTACAATGTAGACATTTTACATGGCACATCCCTATCTGTCCCTTTTATAACAAGTACCAACAGCATCCATATATTGCATTTAGCACAAATGTAGTAGTACCATTAAAAATGTCATCACTTTGACACATTTTTTAGGCGTATATCTTGAACAGCTTCAGTCATAGTTAAGTGCTAATATCAGTCACTTACATCTCATGAGTTATTATGGTCACTAATATCATTTTAATAGCACCAATGCCTCACTTTGATCATCAGAAAAGGTAACTGGCAAACAATATTTACCGTTAATTAAATTAACACTTAAGTATGTTTGCCAAATTCAAGTTCTGATGAGTCTTTGGCATCATTACAACATTTTTACTAATGCCACCTATTCTCAGGAAAGAAGAAAAAAAAGGTGGATTCATCATAATTATAATTTTCATTAGTAGTTGTAGTAGTACTATAAACACCAGTTTTCTCTTGGTCTCTTGGAATCTGCTCAAAAGGTTCTAGAAAACATAATTCAGTCTCTCCTTTTTTACACCTACATATATGTAAGTAGGTGGTAAGAAGAGTGTCGGGTGTGTGGTTCAAAAAGGTGAACCTCTGATCCTTATTTACCTCTGTACCATCTATTTTAAATACTGTTTTCCAGAGGGCTCTAATAGATAAGGCTCTAAGTCCCAGGAGAATGACTATAGCATTTGTATGGACCTTGGTATAAAAAATAAAAAGAGAATCTACACAAGCAAAAAAACGGTGAGCCTGACATCTTGATAGTTCAACGAGACATTCCAGCTGTGTTACCAACATATAAATAGACAAACTCATTTTCATTCACTGAAATTGGACTGGTTGGATGCAAAGGAAAAGAAGAAAGAGAAAGGGAGGGAGGGGGGAAAGTACCAATCCAAATAGGTGGTTTCAGGGATAGATTCAAGGTCTAAAATGTTTTGTGCTATTAAGGAGACCGAGACTAGCGATTACTGTATAAACCCCATATGAAACTATCCTGTCTAATATATAAAAATATGACTCTAACAAAGCCATTGTGTTGACTGTAACTGTGCATTACTGCTTGTCTTGCAAAAATGCTATTCCATTACCTTGAATAAAACTATGGATGGAAACATTATAAGTACAGGCTTACTAGTACACAATGCATTTTTAGACATTTTAATGCAGTTATATAAAATTAATGACAAGATATATGGTGTGATCAAAGAACACAATCAAAGAAAAGAATTTCATGAATTAACACTGATCCATTAGTAAGAAAACATAAATGAGTGGAACAAAATAATGTTTAGGAAATAAGTAATAAATAAATGAGTAAAAAATGTATCCAGTAACACTCAGCAGGTTTTCTGAAGGTAGGAGTGTTTTTTGTTTTTACAGACATGGGTGATTTTAAACCAACTATCCCTCCTATTTACCATTAACCTAACGGAACATTCGCAAAAACAGCCTTGCCTTCCCTGAGCTTCCTTTTACACTTTGGTGGAAACTGTTGGAAGTGAATGAAGGTCAGTTTGCTTGTAGCTTCTGCTTTCTCAGCGTATTCATCTGCCCATTTCTCATTGATGCAAATGTCAGCCTCCATCCCAGCTCTCTTCTTTTTCAAATTTTCATCCAGCTCATCTGTGAGGGCCTTTCGCTTCAGGTCAACAACTTGCTGCTCTTTCTTTCTCTTCTCTTCATCCAGGTACCCACGGTACCTGGCTTCTGCAGCCAAGAGAAGCAGCTCTTTGGTGATCCTTCGTTATCCCCCAAACAGACCTGGCTGTGTCAGCAATGAGCCTCTGAGCCACCAAAGACTTCTCCTTCAGATTATCCACAGTCAGTTCTTTGTTGATTGAAAATGCCTTCTCAACACCGGCTTGTCCATAAGGTAGGACAAACAGACTCTTCACCACATCCCACACTCATCGGTTGGTTTTGTCCCATTGTCATTCAGCAGGGTGTCCACTTGACCTGTTCCGGAGTCATACTCCCTGAATTTAGCCCTAAGAGCAGCAGAGTCACAAAACTCTCTTAACTCTCTGAAGATATTATCCAACACTGCCCCATCTGCTTGTGTTTAGCTTCAACAAGTATGTGCAACATTACAGTCTCATTTGAGACAAGCACAGCTCCTTAAATTCTGCCATGCATCTTGGGTCGAGGCACTGCATGCTTCTCATCAATAGGTGATGCACTTTAGACTTTTTCAGCAACCTCTCATGTAGTGTGATCAATACTGCCTTACAGTCCATTTGGTTCTCCAGTCTCTGCCTCTCTAAAATGTTTTTGGAAGACCTGAGTTGGTTCTGCTACAAATCTAATACTAAAACGTGAACAGAACTTATGCAGACTACTGTCCAGAAAAGCGACATTGGAGCAGCTTCAATGTGGATGTGGCCTGTCACAGGTATGTTTCCTTTGAAAATCGTCCCATTAGTCCTGAAAACAGTTAGTTACAGAGGGTTTTCTGTTTCAGTTTGATCACACTGAATTTGCAAATTTACAAAGGATCATGTACATTACACTCTTATTTGACTTAAACACACCCTATGAGAAAACATTATCCATTCCTAACATAGGTGATACAAATTGCAGTAGACTGATTATATTATGCTCATTAAATAAATGTAATTAAAAAACAAAATGGTCTTTTGCCAGATGCTACACATGACATGGACGTTGTCGTCATCATGAACTCATGGTATTCCTTAAGAATCAATGTAGCAGGCACTGTTATGGTGGAATGCTACAATTGCTCTTCCAGCAATTACATACAAATCAGAATCAAAATGAAACATGTTAAGGACAATAATGCTATTAATTTGCCCCTGACTGCTTGACAATTGTTACGACAGCACTAGGATGTTTAATTCAACAACTACATTCTGAAATAACGTATTACTCCGGATTAGGCGTGATGATAGAAAGGAAAACAAAAGTGTGAATGTGCTGAGGAAGGCAGTGATTTCTCTTGTATTGCTGTTAAATATCCCCACTTTCACAATAAAGAGGGGGTGTGCACAGCAGATTTTCACCTTCTTAAATGATTTCACCTTTGGACTGGGTAGTTCACCTTTTCCCACTGTCTGGACACGCAGCCAGAGCAGCATTCCACTTTCTGACACACTGACATTCTCAATTCGCCAGTGCTTGCAAAACAGAAGCAAGGGCATACTAGATCCAGTTGCTGTCATAAAATCTTCATGACAGGCGGAGCAATCGCGGAACATCCAGTACAGGCTAGAGAGTCTGTGTTCAACTTCCAACTCCATAGATTTACATCCATCTCTGAACGTATTGTGCAGTATATGTAATCCACACAAACCGACTGATTAGAGACTTTCCCACAGCCTTCTGCACGTCTCTCTGGAGTATTTAGAACACTTTCCAATTCACGTTCATCCCACTGGTTGAGATTTTTGTAAGGTTCATAATTCCAATCTGTGATAGCAGGTCTTTCAATTCCTCAGCAATATCCAGAGCTGATGAATGGCCCACAAACTCTGAGCTAAGTCGACCGACAGCCTGACATTCACGTTTGTCTGCATTGTCTGCTAATAGTGGTTATAGGCTTTCATCAAATAACATTCGCTCTTTGCTTTGATACTTTGGACAAAGTCAGTTCCTTAAGGCAAGGAACCAGCTCAAATTTCGAGTTTTCCACATTTTGTTATGTTTCAGACTCCTCTTAAAATGGACTCACTTTTTTTTTTCCTCATCAATCTACATACAACACTCCACAATGACAAAGCAAAAACAGGTTCTTGGAGTGTTTGCTAAATTCATCAAAACTTAAAGATCATAATATTGCATTATATTACATTTACAAGTATTCAGACTGTTCACTTAGTTAAAGCCCCTTTGGCAGCAATGGCAGCGTCAGGTCTTGGAAATGGGAATGATCCTACAAGCTCGACACTACCAAAAAGGCTTGATTGGTGGAGTGCTACACTCATGGCTGCCCCTCTGTAAGGTTCACCCATCTCTACAGAAGAACCCTGGATCTCATTCAAAGTGGTCATGAGCTTTGTGGTCACTTGTCTGACTACGACCCTTCACACATCCTGGGTCCTGCTTTTCAAGTCATTCATATATAGTGAACTACATTTCTCTTGCATGTCAGCTGCAACTCAGGTTGATGTAGAAGGGACATTTATCCAAAGAGATAGCGCAGGTTACATAAGTAGATTAAAACAATATAGGGATTTTGTGCTCTTACTCCAATTACTATAACTCTGTAATTATTTGAGTAGATAATGATGAGAAAATGTTTAACCAGAAGATTGATCTCAGCTTTTAATGAAAGGAAAGGGAAGCTTGAGATGCCAAAACTCACACAAGTCAACCTCAGAATGTGTGTGTGTGGGTGGGCGCCTGCCCCCCCTCAGAGACAGAACAGAATGATGATCCTTTGATATAAGAATGGATGGATGGATGGACACACACACACACACACACGTAATGTATGTATGTAACCAAGTTAAATGCTGTTATTTAATATAAATACAGACTATTTCTGATAGTGAGAAGTGAGTGCAAATCCCCTACTACTTCTGCAAAATCAAGTATTTACTATAATAATTAAATATTCTCTAAGGTATAGTGTGCTACATGTTAAAGTGTTAAAACATCAGTAAAGACCAAATAGCTGTGCTTAGGTTTTGACTGCCTTTAAAGTACTTCTGGCAATGTATATGATAATGTGAAACAAACTTGCTAATCCTCATCCTCAAACAGAGAGAGCCCAAAGCAACCTTCTAAATCTAAGAGAGGGAGACAACCAAGTCAAGACTGTCAGGGATCAGCCTGTCAATGTGGCTTAGACAGCACCAAAGGAATATCCCCACCCCTAGTCACACAGTCAGATTTACTTTGTACTGGCTACAAGTATAATTTTACTTTGATTAAGCACTGTGTCACAAAACTAGTCATCCCACCACAAACAACATTATATGCAGGGTGTGCACCAGTCTATATCTTCAAATCAAAGAGTTAATTTTACTGAGATATTAATGTATTAACTATGTGGCTTTTTACAAATGCACATGACAGCATCTACTCCACTTACAAAAAAAGAATCAAAAATCATACATTCACACTGTTAGTGTAGCCTAACATGCAAGTATGCATACAAGCTTAAATAGAAAAAAAAAGAGTGATGTGGTGTGAATGACATTGTGACTATTAGATATTAGATTTTTATATATTATTAACAAAGAGGCAGTATGGATGTTTGGGATTAAATGTGAAAGTATCATCTATTATTAAGTATTTCACTCATAAAAATAATGACAGGGATAAACAAAACCTGCCACCATATGATACATGTTTTCATTAACAGAACAGAGACCTGGGTGAAGGAGGGGGTGACACAAATGAATTTTAGGAACACCTTAACTGAAAATGTTTTCCAGCAGCTGACAGCTGGAGTATATCTTCAGTGTGAATGTGCATTACATTAGCTTGGTTAACAATGACAAGTAGTGAAAAAAACGGATTATAACTTATTATAAAAAGTGAACCACACAAAACTATGGATTAAGTCAACTTAGACTCCCGATGGGCATTCCTCAACTCAACTCAGCAAACAGTCTTAAAAGTCTGAGGCTCAATCTGCTTATAGTGGCTAAAGACAGACATTATGCTTAGTAGAACTCTAAACATTCGATAGTTTAAGGGAGTTCACTCCAATTTCAGGTCCACTCTGCATGTATTCAGTAAACAAACTATTGTGTTCTGTTCTGATGAAGCATTTTCAACTTGCTGCAACTCTGATTCACACCTCTAAAAGGAATGATCACCACAGCCGTGAAGGTTCACAGTGTGTGAGCTGCAGCTCTGTTCACTTTGCAGCTCTATACCTTGTAATGTCTTGTTTTAATCCTTACATTCCATTACATTCAAGCAATATGGAAATGTAAATTTTTTTGATGAAGTAATAACATTTTTAAAAGAGAAAAAATATAAAAACATTTAATAAAAAGATGGCATATGATGGTGAGCCCAACAAAGGGTCCATTACTATGTAATTATCAACAAAACCAGTTAAAAAAAAGAGACAATCGTGTGGATACTTGAACTAAAGAGAGTAAACCCATGCCCATTGTCATAATATTGTACTGTACCTGACAGGGTTGCTGGTAAGGGACACTCGCAATGAGTCCAGACAGGCAAACAGGCGTTCGTCCATCACCCCTGACTTCAGCTCTCCCAGGAATTCCTGGGGAGATATTTGATGGCTACTTCTCAAGCTACCCTGAAAGACAGAGAGAAAGAAATTGTTTTAGTGTAGCCATGTAAAAAGTGCTCAAAACAACATGCGGCCAAAAAGTCTGAATAGTCAGTACACTGATAGAAAGACCCCATGTCAACAATTTTTAACACTCAATTGCAAAAGCATAAATGTGCGGAAGTGCCCAAGGATTCCGTTCCACCACTGTGCACTTCTATAAACCAGAAAATCTATTTATATCTCGCATGCTTCAATGAATTTCAGCATCATAATTTCAAGCAGATAAATGTGTATATATTCCATTTATCTCCATATTTTTTCTCTTCATTGGAGATGCAGAATTCACATGGCACTCAAAAGAGCACATACATTTGCCAGTACTATGCAATGGTTACAAAAAACAGAAATAACGTTCTTTTGTTTAGAATACCACTATGAATGTTTCCCAATACTATCCTAATAAACTGCACACAGCATTATAGTGTTGGTCAGTCACTTATCCAGTTTGGAAATATTATTTTTATAATTAAAACCAGTTTGAATAAGCTGATTAGTACATATGCAACTAAAACAGACACTTCTTTGGACTGTGGCATTGGGCAAATTGTCATTGGTGAGAGACTGAACGATTAATTGAAAAAATAAAGTCTATATAATAAACAATAGTGAAAAAACTTGTCGTTTGAAACCCTGCAATTGTACATTGGGCTTTTAATCACATCAAGAAATGCTAAGTAAAAATCAAACATTTTTTGCCAATTTTGACAGCCCTAGTGAGATGTATGCATTAGCCTGGCTACTCCTGTCTCTGCAGTGGATATGTGAGAGTGATGTAAGTTGAAAATGGCCTTTAGTTTGAGAGCAATAAACTAGGAACCACTGTAAAAAAAAGTATGTGATGAATACCCAGACTGGATGTCATTATTGATTAGCTAACAAAGTGCAGATTAGACCAATGACAAACATAGACAACAAGCAAATACTGTTAATTTAATAACCAATTATATCATACACTTACTTTGGAAAAGCATGGATTGGGCCTTTACTAAATGTTCCTTATGTGCACATGTACTGTATCTCACTACGTAGTTTAAAAATGTTATGACAGTCAAACTTTTATTCCCACTGTTCTGTTTATACATGTATCTGCAAAATAATTTCTTAATTAATGTGGAATAGTTTCAAACATATTTTTAAGTTAAATTACCAGTATAACACTCTCAGCAGTGATACTTTAAATAAGCTAACATTTCAAGTAAGAATGACAACATGTTTTTTGACCACCTAATTTTTCCAGGCTATTGGATCAAAGCCAGCATCCCTAAGCAAGCCCAGGGATATGGATAAACCCAAATGTTTATTCCTCAGTTCTTTTTAATATGACAGCAAGTCAAGTCTCTTAATTAGTTTTCAAACATCCAAATATTTCACACCAAAATGACACATTTCCCAAATAGCACATTTCCAAAGGGGCACAGAATAAAAAAAAAAAATGTTCATGTTGGTTCAAAATGTAATCAGAAATCACAGCAATTAATTCAGACAGCCATCATCTCTGCAACTGCAAAGTTCTACTTTATTTGACCACATGCGAAAAGGAATCATCTCAAGTGTCAGATACAAAGTAGATTTGGATTGTTCCATTATTTATTTGTCTTTGTATGACAAAAAGGTCATCCTGTTTCTCCATCCTGTCCCCAATCCCCAAGTACCCTTTAGAGAGAGCCCTTATAAATGTACAACATTCAAATTAAATTTATCTGACCTTAGACAAAAACAGCCACTGTCTAATAACAATCTGCATGCATTTGCTAAACAGTGAATACACATCTAGCTTTTTTGTAGTCCAGGAAGGCAGCAGCAAGACACTTAATACTCCTGTCTTTTTTCAGTGGGAGGGTGATGTAGAGAGAGAGCAATTTATTCGGTTTATCAAGACTGCTGCACGAATGCCAAAATATCACACATCATTGGGTACGTTTGTTGATTCATCAAAGGCCTCAGAAATCAGCCTGTATCACTGCGAGCAGGAATAAATAATCCCTAACCCTTGCAGGCTGCCAAAACAATGGAGTTACGCCCAGTCTGTCTCTCCTCTGATACCTCAACCCCCCAATCTATGATATTTTCCTCAATTTATAATATTGAGCTATTATTAATGTGCTATTATGATCAGAAGCACCTCTGTAGCCTTAAAAAGGGAAACTGATCACCTGTATGGGCTGAGTCAAACCTGTGTAAGCACGTTGAATGAAAGCCAGGAGAGTCATTATGGCCTCAAGTCTCATGTGATAGGAAGACTATTTGGTATGGGCTCCACCCTCCACTGGACTTCACCATAGATTTAGGCCAACAAGGCTCAGTCTCTGCACCACAAGACATATCAATGCACTCAATCAGGTAGTAGTCCTATGAATTTAGCACTCTTCAGTGACAACAACACCACCCTTCAGTGTTGTTATCATCATGGCTAAAATGATTGCAACTCTTTCTCAGCCTAGGCCGACTCCTGCCTCTTATGTTTCTTGCTCTGTCGAGAGTAACTGGAACAGCAGCAGCAATTTTGCCAATTCCACCCACTCCCTGGCAGCACACCAGCCCATCAAGGATACAGTGAGTGTCTGCCTGCCTCCCTTTTCCTCTTCTGGCCCAGTGGTCAAACGCCTCTCGCGTCCTGGAGAGACATGATGATGACCATCCTGTTTGTTTCTCAAGATCTCTAAGGCCTTCAACAGTCAGAGAACCATGAGTGCTGCTTATGGCAGCAATAGGCATGTCTAGCTGGGCCTTTCTCGCTGAAGGCATTAGTGACAGCCTGTTTGGCCAGTGTTGGTATTAGAGTAGGTGTAACCCCAGCCCCATCCACAAAATTTGCTGCAGAAGTACCCCAGGGAATGTCCCTGTGACTCTTCTGCCTCTTCCAAATAGAGGACATTTTTTAAGTTGATATGAATTCTGTGTTATTTCTCGTCATATTTACTAATATATATTATCTATCAATATATCGCAACCGGCAGCCACAAACGATCTGCAATGTAATCTCTGCCCTTGCGACCTAAATATGACGGACTCCATCATGCAGTGCTTCCAGTGCTGCTACAGCTGTGCTTTTTTTGACAATCGAATATTGATTTTCACAACTGAATATATAGATTTTGAAATAATAATCTAATATATACACAATGTGGCAACGCTAGTTATTATTACATATAGATTCTATATATAATAATTCTATATTATAGAATAATCAAACTGATCGGCAAAGCAACGGATTGTGCTGCACTCTTAATCAGTATGCCAAACAAAACTCTTAACAAGGGTAAAAACAAATACCTTCCACTGCACCAGCAAGAGTGGTGTGGTTGACAGCAAAGAAATATGGCCAAAGTTAACTTCAAACGATTATGAAGCACGTCACTGTCCTCCCATCACGTCCACTCGCAACGCTGTGGGAGAAATCCTATCTAGTCATTCACCCACAGTGATTTCCACTTCTTCCTCAAATAACTGTGCCTACAAGAATTATGGCAATTGAACATCTTTTTTTACCCCATCACTTCCCTATCTCAGCCCCCCTTTCCATTTGGGCCCTCCTTTCATCACAACGGGACAGAAAAGTGGAGAATGGCTGCAATGCCTCTATCTCTGTCTCACTGGACACTCATTCTCATAGCACATCACTCTGCACAACCAAAGTTCTCAGCCCCACACACCCTCCTCCACTCAGCTAGATCAGACACAGGGTAGATAAGCGACCTATGATGGTAACGACAGACACTACACCAAATCCGCAAAAAGCGACAGAGGTTTTGTCTCCCTGCCATGTCAAAAGCCGACATTACCTGAAATATTATGCTGAGCCTTCAGTTGACAGAAACAGCACCATTCCTATTAGAGTTCAACACCATTTCTTCTGGTGCATCCAAACTATGTTGTAACATAGTAAGCTCAAATGAAATAGCCTTAAATAGTGAGCTTCCATCAGTGAATTTATGTGATTTGTAAATGAAATGTTCAAATCAAAACTTTGTAAAATATTTATGTCACCATAAGCGGAGTTTCTTCAGAGGAAAGGTAACAAATATTACCAGTACATGGGTATTAACTAACATGAAAATTGTAATCATTCACAATGGCAAATTTTGCTAAAGGGCATTAAGTTTGCAGACATGTAATATGTTTCTCTAAAAGTTCTAAAAGTTTTCTATCGCCATAAAAAAAACTAATTAAAAACGGCACTAAAACAAAATGACATTGCTACTATACCTTAGCCCTCTTCATATAGTATAGGTGTTATGACTGAACCTAAAAATATTTATAATTACTCAGTGTTGAACATGCTCTGTTTACATTCTATAATGTACATTTACCTACTTGGGCATTTGTTTCTCTTATAATGATCAGCTCCTTCAACAATCAATCACTTTAATTGAGGTCATAGCCACAATTGGAATTTGGAAACCAGTAGACCACAATTTATGCTTGATCAATGTTGGGACAATGAGCTTCAGTCTCATGTTTTCTAATACTAGCTGATTAAAGGTCTCTGAGGCCCGCTGGCAGTTCATCCTGAGAAAGTCCGAGGGGAACTGAGCTCCACAGTATGGCTGGTTCATATTAAGGCGTGTGCAAAATAGAAATTTTTGAAGATACCCACTTGAATTGACATAATCAGATCAGAATGCTGAATCCTCACATGAGATCTGGATAAACTTAAGAATCCATTTTTGCACAGATCGAGAACTGTGGTTTTGAGGATGTTTTGATCCTCATCTATTCCTTAGGAAATGTATTAGGAAGGGATGTATTCACAGCCAGTATTTACAGTTAAAGCAATCAATAACTCTTTTAATGTACATATGGGCATATAGTGAGTGTTGTGCTATCTTTGCAAATAAGAACATGTTGGAAATAAGAACAATAAACATTGTTTCAGGACAATGAACCTTGTTTTAATGACCAATTAATTCTCCCCATGATCAGTCTTAGTTATGTACTATATCACTAAGATGGAGAAGGGAGATATTTCTGAAAATTCCCTGTAGGCGTTTTAAAAGGCAAAACTTACTTAGGTCAACAATTATTAGGTATAACAAAACACATTACCATTGTATCTCTTCAGGGTTCTCTACCACAATGATACAGAACCACACTAACCTTGTTTGGGGGATTTTCTCTATTATTCCTGCAAAAAGCTTACAGTTCCGTGAGATTCTTGTGACGTGCTTCATGCACTGATCTTCTGAGGTCTAACCATTTTCAATGACGTTTTCTTCAGATGACTCTTCCATGAAGGTCATATTTGTGCAGGCGTGACTGCACAGTAGAACAGTCCACCACCATCTCACCTGATGGTTTTTTGCAGTCAAACAGGGATTTTGATTTGCCTTTCTGGCAACCATATAAGCCAGGGGTGGGCAAACTACGGCCCGCGGGCCACATGCGGCCCGTTTGCCTTTTTCATCCGGCCCGCCAAAGATTGGCACAGAATTGCTCAAATCATATATCATAATTGTGACAACATTCGACCTTTTCCTGTTAACCTGATCATTCCACCAGGGGGCGCATTACATACAGTGATGCATTGACTTGATTTTGCCGAACCTGTGCTTCTCTGTTTTCATTCTGCTACTGTTGTGAACCCATCTGCAGCAATGAGTGGGCCAAAGAAAAGAAAAGTCGACAGTGAGTGCCGAGTGTTTAATAAGGAATGGACAACCAAATATTTTTTCACTGAAGTCCGGTCAAAGGCTGTATGCCTTATTTGTCAAGAAACCGTCGCGGTTTTTAAGGAATACAACATCAGCCGTCACTTTTCCACCAAGCATCCTAATTACGCTAACAACCAGTCACCACAAGAAAGGACAGCTACTGCATAGCGGTTGGCAGCTAGTTTGCAGGCTCAGCAAAACACCTTTACGCGACAAACTGCCATCCAAGAATCAAGCACGAAGGCAAGTTATTTACTGGCATTCAAATTAGCAAAGACCAGTAAGCCTTTCTCCGAAGGGGAGTTTCTCAAAGAGTGTATGGTGGAGACTGCAGCAATTTTGTGTCCTGAGAGCAAGAACAAATTTGAAAAAATAAGCTTATCACGCAGGACAGTGACTCGCCGTGTTGAGCTAATTGACGAAGATTTAGCAAGCAAACTAAACAGACAAGCAGAGTCATTTACATTATATTCTTTGGCACTGGACGAAAGTACTGACATAAAGGACACCGCTCAGCTTTTAATTTTTATCAGAGGGATTAATGACAATTTTGAGATAACAGAGGAGTTTATGGCCATGGAATCCCTGAAGGGAAAAACCAGGGGAGAGGATTTGTACAACAGTGTGGCAGCGGCCATGGAAAGGCACAAGCTACCTTGGAGTAAACTCGCCAACGTTACCACAGATGGATCGCCAAATCTGACTGGAAAAAACGTCAGATTGCTCAAAAGAATCCAGGACCGGGTGAAAGAGGACAACCCTGAGCAGGAGGTAATTTTCTTACACTGCATCATCCACCAAGAAGCACTGTGTAAATCTGGACTGCAGCTCGACCACGTAGTGAAGCCAGTTGTAAAACTCGTTAACTTCATTCGAGCGAGGGGACTTAATCATTGTCAGTTTATCAAGTTTCTTGAAGAAACTGATGCCGATCACCAGGACTTGCTTTACCACTCCAATGTCCGCTGGTTAAGTCTGGGGAAAGTTTGTCAACGAGTGTGGGAGCTCAAACAAGAGATTATCTCATTTTTGGAGCTACTTGAGAAAGCTGACGATTTTCCTGAGCTGAGTGACACAGATTGGCTTTGCGATTTAGCTTTTGCTGTGGACATTCTGACATACATGAACGAGCTGAACGTGAAGCTGCAAGGGAAAGACCAGTTTGTGCATGAAATGTACACAAACGTCAGAGCCTTCAAAACCAAGCTCACCTTATTCTCAAAGCAAATGTCAAACAACTCATTCGCTCATTTCCCCACACTGGCGACACTGACACAGGCCCCTGGACATGTGAAAAAATACAGAAAATCACTGGATGACCTGCATGGAGAATTCTGCCGTAGGTTCTCTGACTTTGAAAAAATTGACAAGTCACTTCAGCTGGTTTCATGTCCCTTCACACAAGATCCTGAAACACTGCCAGAAGAGTTGCAGTTGGAACTGATTGATCTCCAGTGTGACATTGTCTTGAAGGAGAAGTTCAACTCTGTTAAACTGGATGAGTTTTATGCTTCATTAAGTGCAGCCAAATTTCCAAACATCCAAAAGATGGCACAGAGGATGCTGGTGTTGTTTGGCTCTACGTATGTGTGTGAACAGACTTTTAGTGTGATGAACACCAACAAAGCACCCCACCGATCCCAGTTGAGTGATGAACACCTCAGGTCTGTTCTGAGAATTGCCACAACAAAACTGACACCGGACTTTGATGCACTGGCAAAAATGGGTGATCAACAACACTGTTCCCAATAAAAGGTAATGTGAGTAATAACACTGTGATGCCTTTTTTATGTTTATGTTTGATATGTATGCATCTGGTGCTGACCTGGCCCATGTGTCAAATTTTTAAAGTCAATGTGGCCCCTGAGCCAAAAAGTTTGCCCACCCCTGATATAAGCTGTTCTAAAAAAGTTTTCTTCGTCTTCCGGAGATCAACTTGACATTCACCATTCCTGTTAACTGTCATTTCTTAATTACATTTCGAACGGTGGAAATGGCTAGCTGAAACTGTTTTGCTATCTTCTTACAGCCTTCTCCTGCTTTGTGGGCATCAATGATTTTAATGAGTGCCAGACACCTGTTTGGATGAGCCCATGACTGCTGATTGTTGGGACAAGATCTGAGGAATCAGAGCTTTGAAATGTGCATTACTTGGCCTTTCCTAATGATGACTGTGAAAAAGTCATAGACCTAACAAGCTAATTAAAACTTTTGTAGGGCTTTTTCACTGTAAAATTGTACAAATCAAAAACCATACACTAGTTTGAAAACACATTGAAAACAACATTTAGTCTTTAACTTAATGCCTTTTGGAGATCAGTCCATCTTCCACTTACTTAACTATTCAGAGTAACAGATATTCTGACAAGGGGTGCCAATATTTTCACTTTGGAGTGATGTCTGGTTATAGCAAATACGTATACTATATGTAACACTTTTTTGCAAGACTCAGTGCGACCTTGTTAGCAAAAAAAATATGTTTTATAAACATGTAAAAGAAAATCTGCAATGTCAGGTAACTCAAGCATTGGTTAATGTCTGTGTATTTCTTAAAATAGCTAATTTAAGTTCGGAGGTACCCTCAGATAGAGGCTATTCTCAAGCTTCTGTTTATATGAAATCAACAGCAAAACAAAAACACCTCAGGTGGGCTGTGTTTTCATTATTCAAACTCAGCATCACAGACTGAATGCATATTAACTATAAACATGCTCTGGGGTAGATACCGTATTTAATGGAGTATCACCTTCAAATTATGGACTTTCAATAGGACTCTATTCTTAAGGGTAAGAGAAATCAATGTAAAGCATGGCCTTTTTGGGTCTGAGAAATAAAAAAATGTTCCATAGATTCCATTTCTTTGGAGATTTAATCGTTTTCCTCTGTACACTGACAGTTTTATCACCCTCTATCATGATCCGTCTGTGCTCTGAGAGGGAGCAAAGAAAAAGCTTAGGGCTCATTGCTGAAACTTTGAAGGAGGACCAATCAACCATGATGGAAAACTCACATACACAAAATCTAATCAATTATCTTCCAGCACTCAAAATGTTATTCAGAATGAATACCGAACATATCTGTGATGCACTATTACTCAAAAGCATCAGCAATGTATGCTGTGATGCACTACCATCCAAAAGCAACAGAAATTATTAGAGGAGAAAATATTTTTGATCACTTTTTGGGACAGGGTAAGCAAACTAGAGAGATAAGGAGAGACAGAGCAAGAGTCAAGTAAATGAAAGAAACAAACCTGCTCAGTATGCACTAAGGCAGCAGGCATGCTATTGGATGGGCATTTCAATGGCTAATCTGTTAAACATTCCCATCCTCAATAGAGTATTTGTATATTTTTACGTGTCCCAGTGCAGATGTAATTACATCTCCTAGAGAGAAAGATGGCAAAACAAATGAGATTGCACTCTTGTAATCCAATATAGTCTATCTTTGATATTGAATAATCCATTTAATAATAAAACTCAATCCCACCCAAGTCTCGTTCAGGCCAGGTCCCACATGAGACATATTTCTTTCATTGAATAATACATTGAATAATATGTGTGCATATATGCATGTATTGTAGGATCTGGAAATAAACATTTAATTTAAACAAATTCCAGACATTAATAATGTAAATGTCACACAGCAAAATATGTCAGGTCAAACTAAGTTAAAAAAAATAACTAATTCAAAAACTTACAGTTTTAGAGGCAGTAAAAATATACTGGATGACCATTTCTCTCTTCATGTTGAGGTCCTTGTCTCTCAAAGGAGTCTTTTTTTCCTCACTTAAGTTCATGTCCTCCTGAAAAGAAAAAAAAAAACAGTATGAGAGAATGAATCTTATTGAAATTTTAATCTCCAATATCCTTGTTCTTTTACATTTTAGCAACACCTCTGGCAACAGTCTCTTTCCCCACAGCATACTGATCATACAATACTTTAGCAATACCAGCTTTGGTGAAGTGCAGTTTTGTTTTGGTTAAACCAAGATTTATTTATTAATTTGCGATATTGGGCAAAACATGGCAGTGTTATATTTCTAGAAAATGTTTTAAAAAATTGGGGATTATATTATTAAACATGCTGGGGGGGGCGTAATGATGTTACGTGAGTGTCTGCTTAAGTTAGCCCCAACAGTTTCTGTTCTGAAATTTACTACTCAGACACTGTGGTTGCCCTTGCATCAGATGTAGGTTTCACATGTCAAGCTAAAATATTGTTTTTGATGATATTGTACAACGAGAAAAACAACATACCATCATCTTTTCAAACAAAGCCAAGATCTCCTTTTCTGAGGTGATCTTTGATGAAAGCTCCTCAAACTGATGTGAGGTGGATGATGAAGAAATGGACCAGTCATTAGTGTTGTGTTTAGAATTGGATATGGGTGGTCGTTCCTTTTTGCTCCCCGGAATCCGAATACTGGCGAATCTGTCCAGCTGTACAGCAAGAGAGAAAATACAATTAAAATAGTGAGAATAACACAAGAACTTTCTGTTCCAAGTTAAGATACATAAAAGATGTGTTAGATTATGAGCATATTTAGATACTAAGAACAGTGACAGAACAGAGCAGACAAAACAGTTAGCCTATTAATGAGTTAGATAAACAATGCTATCAGTGTGAACTATGTGAGTAAAGCACATACACTGAACATCTGTTCAACATATGTTGAGCAAAGCACTATCCATATAAAATGTGGAGTCAACAAAGGCATTAGTTAGTGAGAAAAGCAGTCTGTGCTCTCTGTGTGAATGAATCTTGTGTCTGGCAATGAAGACCACCATCATTTCCACTCAAAATAAGCAGATTAGATGACTTTTAGTAAAGAGATGTTAGATGTTTAAGAGATTGACAACCAAGAGAAGAGAAAGAACTTCAATAAACGTCTCAAATCTTACCACATCATCTGTGATGTTTCTAAAGGGTAAATGCTACAGTTAGGAAACAGAAAAAACAAATCAGGATAGATAAAGCAACTGCATCAAAAAGTCTAAAAAAAAGTGACCCAACGCAACCTAGAGCAAATTATTGCAATACTATTGATATTAACGCTGACCTAGTACAAAAAGTTTGTTTTTTTATATTCTTCATTAGAGAATTCAAAGATTTAATTGGTGTTCATTTCTTGCTGTGCTCTAGCAGAGTTTTGGTTTATTTGTTTGTTTGTCTGAAGACCTCTCGGGAAGTTGCCATCTGTACTTTGAACAGGTGTAACAGAGTCAGAAATGCTAAAGGAATAACCCTAATAAGGAATAAACAGTCAATACATGAACCGACAACGTGAAATTTCAAAGTGTTGTCATAATGAAAGGCTGAATGAAAAACTGACACAGAAAGGTCAAGTCTCCTTCAGACATAACAGCAAACCATACAGAGCCTCAGAGAAAGAAATCAATACCCACCAGTGTTTAATTAATATAAAATTGCCTGGAATAAAACATGTCAGCCTGTCAATGAGCCATCCCTCTAATGAGTTTTCTAAGATTAACATCATATATTTTTGTTCAAAATGTGCTAGAAAAGAAACCAATTGAAAGTTGACATGAGACACTACTAGAATGACCCACCACATTACTACAGTAGGAATTATTTTGTCTCCACCGATCATCTTGACAATTGGTCAAACTAATTGGACAGTGCTGTCAAACTTTTACTTCACATGCCCACATCTTGACAAACTACACCAGTGCATACATACATTTGGAGTAAAGCTAATTAACATGATCTCCATATTTCATTCATACTTGTGATGTTAAAGGGATCACTCTACTCTTCCACTGTTCCAACTTTTAACAGTTATTTGAATAGTACTGTAAGGATAGGTGGGTTTGTGACTCACAAAGGACAGGCTCTAGCAAAGTTTATATCATAATTAAGCTCTTCAGAAAAGAGGAAAACACCATTTTTTGTTTCCAGCTGGGAACCAAGTTTCAGCTGTTCAAAATTAGGTGTGCAAACCAACACAGAACCCACCCCATGTTGATTGAAAATGGGTAACTGAGTCTCATTGTTAAATCTAAACAGTACCAAACAATCAACATCCAGAAGTGTCTTTCTCAGGTTGCATTGCAACTGTCAATAGCACTACACTGTCAGAGCATGGAAATGCCGCAACAAGACAGTGTAAACAGAACACAGCTGCAGAGTAGATGGTGCACGACGCTGAGACCTTGCACTGTTTAGCTAGATATTCTGACTTTACTAGATATTCAACAGTTAGCATGAAAGAAAAATATGCTCATGTCAAATAAAATGATTATTCAACTGCATGGCAGTAGAAAAAACACTTAAAGTGAATGATTTTCAAATATCAATAACAGCATGACTGCTTTTCTCAGATTTATACTGTATTCATTATCATCATCGTTATCGCTGTTATCGCTGTTAACGTTGGTCAGACATAACAAGTTATCTAGAGACATCACCTTGGGTTTTAGGAAAATACTGTTGATTCATCAAGAATGAAAATGACAATGAAAATGCATCTGAGTTCAGAAAATGAGGATGCAGTAGCGATTCAATGCTGCCTCTAAATATCCATCTGTAGTCACAAATTAAAATTACAGGCAAGGGAGAGGCCTCACAGGGACTCTAACTGTACATTTCCAAGGCTTCCAAATATAGCACACAAAATCACTCAAGTGACACGGATAGGAGAATAGAAAAAGGTGACCTATGTACTTTAGTATATTAGAAATGTAATGTAAGTATAGAAAAGTCATTACAAGAACACTTTTACTTTTTGTGCTTAATTCAAAAGGTATGTATGGCATATATTTTTAAAAAGCGGACTTCTCAATAGATGTCATTAAGTTTTACTTAAATGTAGATATACTAATTCTGTAATGCATAAAGTTGTATTTCAAAGTACTTAGAAAAACTGCACTTTACTGTAAGTGTATTATAAATTGTACTTAAATATACTTTTAAAAAGTGTACAAAATTATAAATACGCTTAATAGTAGTAAAGTGTACTTGGGAAAGTATACTTATTTTCCAGTCCTTGATTAGCATGCTTAATTAAAGTGTACTTTAATGTCACTTCATTTTAAGCATATTCAACTATATTTCAAACACACTGGCGATATAATGCAATTGTACTGCAAGTGTGATGTGAATGTCCATCAATCCTTATTTTCACAGGTGTACTTTAGTACACTTGAAGTTTGTAAAATGTTATGTTAATTCAGCATAGTATTTACACATCAAGTATAATCCAGTAATCCTCGAGTGGTAATCAAGGACTACTTGACTGCACTTAAGTATACTTGAAGGTGACAAAAATAGTACCAAGTGTACCTAGTACATTCTTCAAAAAGCATAATTTAAGTATAATATTTTTTTTACCTAGGTGGGAGCTAGAAGGACAGCTCAGACCACTAAGTATGCTCAAAAGTATCTGATCAGTTTCTTCTGGAAAGAAACATAATTTGCTGGTTACTACAAAACTAACAAAACAAGCAAATAAAAATTGTGACTGCCCTAAAACTAGCTATAAGGCCATTTGTTTGACCAGCAATGCTTTGTGTTTTTCAAGATCTCACTTTTGCAAATCCTTTATTTAAATGAACAAAACAGGGATGGCCTGACGACAGTAATTTGTAAAAGTCAATGAATTCATTTTACTTTCTACTATCACCATGTTCATTTAATTTAACTGTGATAATATCTTTTTCAATCAACTGAGACAAACCCACCACTCATATACAGAAAACACTGATTCGTAAAACACTGCATATGCAATCCACAGCAGAAAAGAGAGGCAAACACAGAAAGGGAATCCTTCCTGGAGGTCAGGAAAAACAGAACATTGAAGAACCAAACCAAGACAGCATACATAGACATCAAATTTTGAAAACGTCATTCTTTGAACCTTTCATTATCAACATTGCTAACGCATTTTTTTTAGTTCTTTTTTTTTCTTCCTTTTTTTCAATTTTTTAGGACTTTGAGCAATTGCACAACACCAGAAGGGCAGCAAATACTCCTCACTAGGACAACTACACAGGGCTCTCATCAACGAATGGTCCTGCACCATCTTAACAGTGTTAAAAAAGGCAAACTTTCAAACCTATGGCCTTTTAAGTCAAAATTTCTACTGTGACTTTTTAAAAAAACAATTCCTGCAGAAACACCCTTACAAATAGCATGAGTGGATTTTTTCTTATTGTGTCACTGTGTATAACAATCACACATGGTTAGACTTGAACCTTGAACCATACGTAGAACTTACCACACTTATTGCCACTAGGTTTTTTCCTCTACGCCAGATTTAGTGAAGAGCTTCTTTTCAAAATTATAATTTTCTGTTGAGTGACTAATTGATAAATCTTCTTACCATTTCTACACCACCTCCTCAGCAGCATCATGGCTGAAAAGCCACTCAGCAAAGTAACTTCAACAATTAAAAGTTATATGAATGATTCTGCTTTGCTGGGAAAAAAAAACTTGTCAACCAATATAAATGCTAATAAAATACACCTCATTAATGATTGACACTGCTCTCTTTTCCCCCAACCAGGTTTTGGTGTATCACATTGGCCTCAATTTCAAATTTCAGCTCTAAAATGACAGATATTCTGCTGACACTACTGGTGTATTTTGTTTCTTACCCATCTATTTTTCATTTTGCGGGCCTATTTGGAGATATTTTTTTTTGGGGGGGGGGGTTAAGGTTAACAGAATAGGTAAAGGAAGAGCCTCAATTATCCTAAACTTGTTCGCAGTTGCTTGAGCGCCGAGGTTCAGTAATATTGCCCATTAACACCATAATTAGTAACATAGAAAAATTATATGAAACATCCATCACATAACTGAGACCATACAACCTTTTCAGAGATTAAACTGACAACCAACTGATTTTGGATGTGACAATGAAGAGTCATTTTCTCATCCTTTTTTAAAACCTTAGACTTAAAAAGGGCAAAAACTGAATCTCAGAAGAACATTAACACATTTCATTAACATCGTCTGCTGTTCCATTTTTTTTCTTCAGTATTATAATGCTCTGCTTGAAAAACAGCAACTGCACATGAAGTGTCTGTAATGGCAAATCTACTTTCAACCAATTGTGAAAGTAGATTGTGGTATTGCAGTGCCACCTATTGAGATTTAAGTTAATAAATCAAAGCAATTCACTGTGAAAAACATTTACAATGCTTTTCAGTAATTTGCTATAATAGTTATATGTTTCAAGTGTTGTTAGGATGACCAATCTGATGATGAGAGAGGGATAAAAGGTGTCAGGACTGAGCTGTGCCATTATAGGTACATGTACACATCTCTAAGTGTGAATAAGTAACAACATGTTCTATGGTTGTGTATTTCAATCAAGTAAATAGAACAAAATCATGATTGACCAGATTTTGAAATTCAAGGCTCATTGTGAGACATAACGGTGTCAGTGTTGGAGATTTCTAATTAGTATATTGAAAGGAGAACCAGAAAAATAACCAACACCTTTATAAGCCTGACTGAGAATGTGTAGTTCAGCTCATGTAAGGACACTTTGCTTTTCACCCTTGTAGACAACTGTAAAAAAAATGCTGTCAAGAGAGTAGGTAAACAGCAAAAAAAAGTAACCTTAGTATGTTTTCAGTGCAAACCCAACACTTGCGCTTTTCTCTATTTTGAAGTACCCATACTAAGTCTTGAGTGTGTGGTATTTGTTATGTGCAGTATTTTAGCATAGGTTTATTAGGTTTTAAAATGATTAATTTAAGGTTAATTTACTAGATTTTTTCAGAATTTCAACTACACCTCACTGTCATTATCAGATTGAGTTTGCTCAGTTGTCATGGAGCTCATGTCATCATAGTCAACAGATAATAGGTAGTCATATATGGGATGATATCTATGGATTAGGATGGTCTTTGGCAAACTATGTGAAAGGCCTCCATCCACACCAAAGGCCATCTTTCAATAGAGACAAGGGTTATGATCCCCAACATTTAACCACCTATTATTAAGTTTCACACTTAATCCAGGCGATGACAATGAGCATCTCCCAACAAAAAAATATTTTGTTACAGATATTTGTCATCTTCATTTTAAGTATACTTTGCATACTCATAGAAAAACAATTTATGACTAGAATACTACTTCAAAATTCTTATTAAGAGGCTGTGTGCATTTATACTTAATCTGTTAAGTGATATTACATTTGTGGATGATACACAAGTTAAGTGGCAAGTAGCTAGTAGCTGCCAAGAATTCGACAGTCCAACACAGTCATAGGATGCACCACCTCTGTAGTAAGGGAAAAATAACGACCACAATAACAGTCGTTATAACGACCACCACAGAGCCCAAAGTGATTCCTTCATATTGCTTAATTTATCTGACCAACAGTTTAAAAACCTGTGTATATACAGTGTACATGTGTCTGTGTTACCACCTTCCTGGCAGGCATAGTGCAGTGATGCAGGTTAAACCCACACTGGCAGTCCGAATCGTTTAACACACATCAACCAACCTGACTTTGCAATCCTTATTTCAACACTTTACACTCGTCTTGATAGGTGAACAGGTGTTTCTGTTCAGGACAGTGAATGCTAGAGATCTAACCAGCAGTGGAGGTGGATAATAACAGTATGGACTGAAAAATTATTCCTGTCATTACTATGAATGTAGACTTGAATCTCTGAATGGTGGTGACAAGGAATTAACTTGCGGTAGCACTCTCATAAGATTGGGGTCAAATGCAGGTTGAGCGTGCATTAAGTGGATCTGTTATGCACAAATCTCATGTCTGAAAAGGGGTGTATATGTGTGTGTTGTTAATAGAAGCCTGGTTGCTTTGAAAAGAAGACCCCTAATTGAGAAACCTAATAATGGTTACCTATTTTTTCCAAGTAGCAACTTCTACCTATGTCTCCCAGAAGAATGCCACACACAACCACACTATGTTGGTTGGTTTGTAATAGTAGGAAGCACATGGATTAGTGTAAGGGCTAAACCCTGGGCTAATTTTAACCTTTTGATTTCCTACATGCAAAGCAAAGTCGCAAACAGTCAAGGTCACATTTCACAAAGAAAACTCAAACTCAGCACACATTGTGGTTTACCTTTCTTAACTGTGAGAGAGATTCTGTCAAGGTACTTTCTCAGCAAGACATAATATAATGTGTTAAGTGTGTACGTGACACAGGCATAACACATCTCCACTACTGTTCAAATGTTCCATTCTAGCTGTGTTTCACCTACATTTCTGCGTTTTCCTGTGTGTGTGTGTGTGTGTGTGTGTGTGTGTGTGTGTGTGTGAGAGAGAGAGAGAGAGAGAGAGAGAGAGAGAGAGAGAGAGAGAGAGAGAGAGAGAGAGCCAAAGCACCAACTTTGACAGAGACTGAGGGGATAAAATAATATAATATATATAATAAATCATTCCCCCTTCGCCATGTGGTTGTACAGTAAAGAAATGTAGAAATTGTTTGATCTTTCATACAGCAAAAGTGAAACAAACATTTCAAGTTAGTCTGCCATACTTACAAACTTTGGTTTGCGTTCTCCTTCATCGTAGTATGAAGCGCTGTGGTGGGAAGAGCCCTTCTTCTTTTGACATTTACCGTCCCGTCCGGTTGTGGATTCAAATCGCTGACTATAGCTATCCATGACGTTAACCCTAATGACTTCTATGCGACCTGCTACAAAAAGACGTTAACCTTGTAGCGTATGCAACATTAGCACACACCCTGAAATGGTAAAGGATGACACACGCGGAATTGTCTACATTACTATTCGTGTCTTGAATTGCCCGGAAAGCTAAAGCTAATGCTGGTCAACTCCAACGTGCAAGTTATATCAGTCTGTCAAAATCAGAGATGTCCATACGTGTATTTTGTAGTCTTCACTCCCAACAGTCCGTTTAGCTAGCTAGCAAGTTTGCTAAACTATCACTGACTGGTGGCTTTACTTAGCGCTAATCCAATTTATGGACTGTCACGTAAGGTCACTCTTTAGTTTCCGCTAACAGAAAAAATGCGGCGTACAACAGAAGTTCTACTCGCTGACAAATCTTATCCGGGAATTATTTGACAACTATACAATCAGTACAAGACCTACCAGAAGCGCAGGCCGGATACATTTATGTGGCAGATATTTTTTTTTGACAGACCCGCGCAATGAGTATGTCAGCTCCGCGTGTTTAATCCAACCAATAGCATTCACTCAGCCGCAAAAAATAAATCGTAATTGGTGCAGCCCACTCTGTTTACAGTTGAAAGTGCATTTGATTGGCCATAGAGAGCTGTCAATCAGGCTTACTTCATGTTAGGGTTCCTCGTCTTAGTTAATGTGGGTCGCCTGTGGATGCAAATGTAGCTGGGTCCACCTTTAATGCGGAAGTGTTAAGTTTGTCTGCAGCGGTCCGCAGTCATTTATGTCATGCTGGATAGAAATTATATAAAGCAGCGTTGTAATTTAACGCTAGAGATTAATACAACTAACTATGTTTGGGCCCTCTTCAAAGTATAGTAATATTAATAAAGTTAAGTTGAATATGCAGAATTTTAGTGCAGTGCAATTCAAGTTTACAAAATGGTTTTGGTAGTGGAAACTTCATTCAAGTGCTTTGGTAATGATACAAAATATAGACTACATTTCCCTGAGTCAATTTTATATGTCTCATTATAGGTCTATTATGCACAGTTGATATTATTAAAATTGAATGACTACTGTCTTTTGAAGTTGCACTGCAGATTAGAAAACATTGGTGTGTGGGTCATTTTACCACACTAGTGTTACTCTCTTGTCAGATGTAGGTCATTTTCTGTATATTTTAGAAAATACTTTGCCCTTCTCCCCATCCTACGCTGTCACGTTTCATGGACCCAACAACCCCTTTACTTCTGACGTGGGCTTTCATGTGAAGCTCGGGGTGGAAAGTAATTACATGCTGCCCTTTTTTTCTTCTTCTTTTTATCAGGTCATGATATTGAAAGCGCTTTATGCTGTTGGTTTTCTGATTTGTTTGGCAAATGAAAAGTAAGCCTGAAGCTACACTAAAACCCCAAATACCTTGTCTGATGAAAACAGCAATGAACTGATGCAACAAACAGAAACTTTTGTGAGATCCTTCTCATGTGCTCTAATCAAAGCAGGATTTGCTCCCCCAGGACATACAGTATCAAAGACAGTTCTCCAATGTAAAGCCAACCACTATGAAACATTTTTGCCCCTCTTGGTGAAATCCACAATTATAGGAGAATATAATAATTGTGTTGACTATTGACAGTGTTGTTAGTGATTGTTCATGGTGGATGCAAAGCTGTAAGATGTTCTACAGTTAATGCTGTGATACAGTAGTTATGCCTGATCATCCAGAACTTTCCTTTTGAAGACAATAAAGTTTGCATAACCTCATGACGTCAATAGGATAAAAAGCAAAAGGTGGAATAAACCTTCTCACTGCCTTCGTGCTTCCAGACAGCCCGGAGCATGCCTGTCCTTCTGAAAACCTCAACACATGAGTCAAACGCTCATTAGATGTGTGTAGCCTACTGACAGTTACAACTTAAACAACAGTTGGTTGTGAGTTTGATTGACAGTTTTTTGAAAGAACGCATCCTTGCCTACAGTACTTGGCAAACAGGCAGCAGGTCAAAGATTTCAGCTGTTTCTTAGCTCATGTGGTTTGTTCAACTGTTAGATTTCAAGCCTCAATCTTTTACAAGTACAGCAGTGATTCAGTTCCATTATTTTCAACTTTGTCAGCCTAAAAAAGGAAACAGCCTGGGGCAAATTCTCACTCATAGGTGTATGAGCATTGCATATATGTGAATTCCTGAAAACAGATTTAGCGTGAACATTTAAAATTTTAAAAATATATATGTGTTTCGGGTTTGTTTGTTTTTCAAGGCAAAACTTGAGGTCAGATGTCACTGTTGAATGAAACCTCCAGCTATGAAAACAAATTTGACTTTCTTTGAATTCAACCTCTTGAAATCTCATTATCTTTAAAGACCTTTATTCCCTTAGTTCCTGAAAGGCTATCTGCATGGCTGGCAGCAGTGTGTTAACACTCTTCATCTCACCAAACACAAGCCTTGAGACTTGTGCCTTGCTAATCCTCTCAGACAATAAGAGCTCTACCTCGCAAATCGATCAAAGAATTGCCAAAGGGATATACAATCAAAAACCCCAAAGACCAAATAATAGAAATAAAAAAAAAGTAGAATAAAAGCACTGAAACACTGTTTAGTACTGTCTATTTTGTATAGAAGAATTACTTATAATTCAAAAAATGTATTTGGAATTTTTCTCTAGGCCATGAGAGAAGAGGGTCAGACTCTGACTCAAAGGGTTTCCCCCTTTGAGTCAGAGTCTCACAATGAAGCTCCATTTCTATCGCTGAGGTGTCTAAGTAAAAACTGCTTTAAATTTTGTGAAACTGGTACCAAGAGAGTATGCACTGCTCTAACAGTACAGTGTTCATATACTGCCATCTTGTGGTTTCAATTAAAATGGTATCACAGAATCAGAATTTTGGGGCTTTGCTTCATTGTAAGGAAACTATGCCAAGTATTTTCTTTCACAAATTCTATACAGTAGTGCCTTAAAAATGCATGACCATTCTGAAATGGATGCACAATTATGCGCTCCAAAATTAGAAAAAAAAAGCTAATTGCTTTCATTGTTTCAAATATTCGATTATTTTCATCACCAGAGCCATCATAACATTAATAAAAACATATCCATCACCTTTGGTTCAGTGTATGGTTCATTAAGTTCATGTTGTGGACTGGACATGACATGTAAATTAAGACAAATGTTGTCAGAACACCGCCTCACGTGACTGAAGAGCTAATTAATAATGTCACAGTGGATCCTATATGTGAGTTTGCCAATAGCCCCAGTGAAAACTGTTAGCAGCGAGGTCCACCAATGGTCCTTAAGAACAGGACATTTTTCGGATAAAAACTAAGTGGTGGTGAATTTTCAGTGCTTTAAATTGTAGAAATTAAATCTCAGTCACCTCTGTTGTTTTCCAGTGGCAGAAGAATTCTCAGGGACAAATACCTAAAACCTGCACACATGAATCTTTAGCTATCTGTGGGGTTCGGCACCACTTTACCACTGGACGCAAAACAGAATTTCCCACTGCAAATTTAAACTATCCATGAGAGCAGAACTAAAACGAAACGAAGCGAGAGACAGTATTTTGACCCTCTCGCCACTCCATACTCGTAAGCGCGTGTCGGCGGGTGACGTACTTTACGTAGAGTCGTTCAATACTTGCATTAGCGAGCTTTATTATTGTTAGGAGGGGAAAATGTATTACAGAATCAGATAGTCATTATTCAAATGTGCTCACTTTAAACTTTTTGGTTCCGTCATATACATATCTACAGTCTGGACGAAAATGACCGATTTGACTGATTCCCTGAGCCAAGAGGGCTGGTAGGTAGCATGGTAGCTAACGTCAGTCAGCTAGCTAACTCACTGAGTTGCCAGATTGGTGTTAGCTCACAACACGAATCAGTTAACGTTATATATTCACATTAGAATTTTGCAAGAGCACGACATTTGCCAAATTACACAACTCTTTGTTGTTGTGCGGACTGTAGCAACGCTATTAGTTTGTCTGCAGCGAAACTAAGGCTAACTTAACTGTGAGCTAGTTAGCGAGATAAATAACGTTAGCTAGCTAATACACATTTAGCATTGCATTAATATGATGTAAACTGGCGCTACAGTTTGTGTTAACTAATAAGCAGCAGTTACGTTGACGTTACATGCAGAAGAGGTAAAAGAGTGCCGACCCCAGCTAAATTCAAAAACTTTTGAAAGTCAGAACTTCACAGCGGCGCGTACGTACAATACACTTATAGAGTAATTACGGACTGTAGCGCCTTCGTCTTCAAAACACCCAAAAATAAACATTTATCCTATCCCAGTTTAGTAGTTTTGCTAATAAGATGGTCCATACTCCAGTGCTACAGTCTCCCGGAAGCTAATACGTTTAAACCCAGTTAGTAGTGTTATATAGATTTGCCCTCTAAGTTCAGTAGCATTAAATAATGCGTCTGATTTTGTGCAGTTTTGGTATATGGTGTAATCTGCCCAGAGATGCTTAGGGTTTAACTCCGTCTCACTGTTCCTCCGGCCGCTAAATTGAAACTTAATAATACATAAATAAGTCTTATCACATGGTGGTAGATTTTTGTACTAAATTCTTGAAATCTTTTCGTGGTTGACTGAACTGTGTTTGAGACATCAGACTTCTTTTACCAATATTAGCACTTTTCTTGTGACTCAACCTCCATGTGTAGATGCTCAGTGAAAGCTTTAAAATGTAAATGTTTAATATTTTAAAGCTTTCACCTCACCTGCTAACATCTTGACTGTCCTTACAGGTACCTCAGTGATGAAGGCATAGCAGAACTGAAAGGATCTGCTGAGAAAATAACACACAGTGACATTATTCGTATTGCACTTGACGTAAGTTTTACATGTACATTTTCCCAGCATAACAGCAGTATACTCTGTATTTATGTAGCATTATGCAGGTACTATATTCAGTGGGTTTCCACTGTAAACTGTAGTGGGGAATGGTTATGAAATGTTGTGGTAATTCATTCAGTATTCAATGCTTTTCTGGTGTGTGCTAATGAAACAAAGCCCACCACGCACTCTAATGAAACTGGCAAAACTGGAACAGGGTTTTAAACTGGGTGTCATTGTACAGCCCCAACTGCAATATGTTTTTGTTATTATTATATATGTATATATTTAACTATAAATAAAACAGAATGTGATAATTTGCTAATCCCTTTTGACATGTACTCAATTAAAGACAGTACAAAGACAATATATTTAAAGTTTTACCTCATCAATGTCTTTGATTTTTGTAAATATCTGCTTATTCTGAACTTGATGCCAGCAACACATTTCAATCAAATTGGGACAGGGGCAACAAAAGACTAGGAAAGTTATGGAATGCTCTAAAAACACTTGTTTTAGAACATTCCACAGGTAAACAGGTTAATTGGTAACAGGTGATAGTATCATGACTGCATATGAAAGGGCTCAAAAAGCTCAGTCATACACTAACAAGGATGGAGTGAGGTTCACCACTTTGTGTAACACGTGATTGTATAAATGATATTACTGCATGGGCTTGGCAACACATTTATGTTTCCAACAGCTTCCCAACTTTTCAGAATCAGAATGGAGCCTATTGCTAATTCGTGTCATTGTATGACCCACTATTGGCAGGCCCAGCTAAAGATCATCTTACACCTTCATATCTGACTATTTCCTTTTTCCTCTTTGATCAGCCAGGGAAATTCAGTCCATTGCCTGCCTGCTTACATGTCATCAGAAATTAACATGAGGTCATGCCATGGCGAGAAAGCATATAATGCAGCCATAATGATTTGCAAATGGCAGTAATAATTCACACACAACAGAAAGGGTAATACAGATGACACACTGTACTTTACCTATATAGTACATAAACACAAAAAAAGATAAAGAAGAAGAAACAGTCATAGAACTGGAGATTATTTTCTGCAAAATTCTAAACAGGATTGAAAATCATGATGCTGCTTACATGACCCACAGTAGCAGGCCAGAACATATATTATTTGCATTTGGGTTTGAGCTTGGAGGGCCTTAAAAACAATCAGTGAAATCTTTACTAGTTTCAAAAATATTTGGGAGTGGTTCCTGTGTTGCTCACAAAAATGTAATAGGCCCATTTCCTTCACACTGTTAGTAGTCTTTATTCAGCATTTTAAAATAATAGTATTGTAATTGGGTTGAGCTAAATTTATTGAGACATCAATATGAAGAAGCAATTCCTCCTTTAGGTTTACTGGGGAAATAGCTGACCTGCATTTAGAGCTGCAGTAAAAAAGGACAGGTGACAGACCTGTTTGGAATGGTGTCTTTGTGCAGCCAACAGAAATCTGACAGATATTTGTAGTATGAAGAAAGTTAATCATCATATTGGTTAGAAGAAAATAAAAAAAAAATGGAAAAGGTTGTTTGAAAATGTATAAGTATATTAATTATTGAGATAATTGAAATCTTAATTTAATTTTAGTTAGATAGTGTTCAGTAAACCATATAAATCAAAATTACGCCATGTAATATATGTTCTGTAATGTGCTGCCAGTAATGCAGATATGTGTAATAGTGCACAGGCATGATTACTTCTATTTTTTGTATTGGCTCCATGATGTCAATTTCTGGAACTGAGGGTCCAAGTGAAAAGGCATCACATGTGAGCAAATAGCATGAGGCAGATTATTTTTATTTTGAGGCTCAGTCCAGTGTAGGTCAGCATATTTTTGAAGGTATTTGGGTCAAACTCTGTTCCATTATTTTATTTCATTATGACTTGCACATTATTTGTTATTTCTTTTTAATTAAGCATTATCTTACCTTTGCAGAGTGATCTGAGACCTATTGGGAGAAAATTTCTACCATCAGATATCAATAGTGGAAGAACTGAGAAGGTAAGTGGTGCAGAAATTCTTGCACATCCATTTCAAAGCTACATTGTGAAATCTAATTAGAAATGATGTGCTCAGTCACTGTTTTTGTTTTTTTGACGACTGAAAGTCAGTGCAGGCTACAGTTTTCAGCTGAAATGCAGTTCTCATGGGTGCCACTAGATGGCCCTAAAACATTTACAAACAAGGATCAAAGAACAGCTTCTTGACGTGTGAAACTGAGTTGAGCAACTGGGGAGTAAAAAATGCCCCAAATAGTGAGGATTAAAACATGTAATTCTGTGTGAGCTTAGCCTTTGCTTGCGTCAAGATGCACACTCATGTCACCCTGGTCGTACACCCTGCCTTGCACAGTGTGAATGCTATTCTACCATCTATGATTACACCACAATACATACAGATTGTAGGAATGATTATAGATTGCAATTACATTTTATACATTTCTCGTCACAGAAATATAAATCATTATTTTAGAGAATATATTTGACAAATGATTTTAAATAAAATGGTCACTGGGTACCTAACCTACCATTGCATACATCACCTAGGTATAGGATGAAGTGGCTTGGAGGAATAAATAAACCTGTGCTGATGGCAGTATACTAAATGGAAAGAGTTCTTTTTTATTATGTCTTCTGAATAATTTGGTGTAAATACATCATTGTGTTTCGCTGTTGCAGTGCTCCTCTGCATGCTGCTGATTTTCTTTTTAAACCCTAATTCTTTTGTTGTCTCTTGCACATGGCCAGTTGGAGGGTCCATGTGTTCTCCAGGTGCAGAAGGTGAGGAACGTCTCAGCTCCTAAAGACCATGAGGAGTCCCAGGGTGCGCCGCGAATGCTGCGGCTACAAATGACAGATGGTCATACCACCTGTGTTGGATTGGAGTTTAAACACTTGTCTAAGATCAGGTACCTATGTAACAGTTTTGTTGCATTTAGAAATATGTTATTATGTTAAATAGTGGGATTTATGTGTTGTGATTTTCTGGGAAGTTGATATCACTGTTTAGTACTGGTAAGAAATAGCATTGGTTTTCTTGTTTTAAAAATGAAAAAAATGTATGTCTAGTAGCTACATTGATGCAGAGCAGGGTGTCTTTTAGCCGGTTCCCCCAATATTCAAAGCAAATGTGTAAGATTCTGCACACACACTTCTCCTTTACCTCCTTGTCAGCACTCTCACCCCACCAAATGCCTCAGTTTTCCCTTTATCTGCAATTTCCACGTGGTGGCAGCTGTCTAACAAATCCCAGCCTTAATTACATCTCCATCCCAGCAACGGTGGCCTTGGTGACTGCTGCCATGGTGACTAGCCAGTCTGTACAGGTGGAGTGGCCAGAATGTGGGCCTGGACTTCCTGATGGGAAGAGAGGAGAGAACAGAACAAATCCCCTCTTTATGAGCAGCACACACACACTGGCCACCAACAGCGGTGGTTAGTGTTTCTTATGAAAGTGTCCGCTTTAGTGTGCACGAGGCCATAAGTGAGTGGCAAAGAAGGATGAGATGGATTACAGGACTGTTCAGTGTGTGAGACAGTGATATAGAGGGATGATAATTAAGCATGAAGTAGCAACATTGATCAGAGGGTAAATAGTGTGTTTGTAGGATTGTGTGTATGTGAGTGAATCGAGGATTCAGAATGCCTCGCTTTTGCATTGGCCGCTATCATGAGAACAGCATCTAGCCCAGAGGTTTGGAGTGAAATCCCTAATTGTTGCCTTGGCATCCGGCATCAGTAGCTGGAAATCCCTCTAAGTCCCTGTGCTTTCTTAATGAGAGAGGCAGAGGCCTTATCAGGCCTGATGAGATAGAGGGGCTTTTAATTTACCATGAGGATGGGTGAGCAGCTGGGATTATTAATAGTCTCTCCTAGCCTCGCCACCCATCCCCTGGCACTGCTCCATGTCATTTATAAAGTGGTATGGGTAAGGCAATAGGTTGTGGGGCTTAGGGTATTCAGTGATAATTTAAACCCTGCATGTGTTTGGATTTTGACATTGGTTAAACAATTTATAAATGAAGCATCTTTTCAAACATACAATTTATTGTTGTTGTTGTTTGTCTGGTTTTGTTTTTCAGTCTTAATACCCCCCCTGGAACAAAGGTAAAGCTGCTTGGTACAATCCAGGTTAAAAATGGTCTTTTGCTGCTCGATGACTCAAAAATCTCTGTCCTTGGAGGAGAGGTTGATCACATGGTGGAGAAATGGGAACTACAAAGGGTGAGGGATTTGTAATGACGGCTCAGCTGCATTAGGCTAAAAATATGTAATTGATATGTTGCTAATCATTTTAAATCTGCGTTAAGGCCACCACCATTCTGTCATTACTCTTGCTAGGGTTGTATTTTTCCTTAGTTTTTAAAAATGATCTCCCTTTACCTGCAGAGTCTGGCTAAACACTGTAGGAGTAACATTGGAGCAGAAGGTGGACCTCCCCCCTTTGTGCCATTTGGTCAGGTGAGAATAATAATAACTATAAAAGTGCACTTTTCAAAAACAATGTTGCAAAGGGATTTCTGAAAAAAACAACAGAAGAAAACACCAAACTAGAAGCGGGAATATGTAACAGCAAACAAAAATAATGCAATCAGGAAAATGCAATTGTAAGAAAATGAGATTTCAGCAGGAATTTAATAGTCAGAGACACTGTTGAATAACAACAATCTGACGAATGTATTTGAGGGGCCAGACCAAGGCCTGGCTCCAGGAGTGGGCCTCGATGTCCCTTTTCTCAACAGTGTTCCCTCTAATTTTTTGAACTAATTGTGAAGGTCTTCATGAAGCTTTAAAAGGCATGACAGAATTTAAATTTTGCTTTGTCATCCTACCACACATATTGCAAACAGTGCGATAACAGTTTTACCCTTCCAAAATGTATGTGGTCTAAGTACAGTGTAGTCATTGGTAGAAAAAGTGAGACGAGATCATGTGTTTCAAAGACGATCAGATGACCTCTTAAGTGCACCGTCCCCAAAAAAAGCACCAAAGATACGCTTCCATCACACTGTCAACAGTTGGTATCCGTAAAAAGCAATGCTCAATTGCCAAGTTCAGTTTCAGTTTTTCCACATTTAGTGGTTTTGCACTGCAAAAAAATTACAGAAAATTAAATTCAGCCATTTTTTATTTTAAAACTACTGAGCCTGAGTCAATACTCCCTTAGCGAAGATCACAGCTACAGAGTGGGATACATCCGTAGCAGCTTGACACTTGGATTTTGGGATTTTTTTTTTTACTTCATTCCAGATTTGCTCAAGATTTGTGAAGTTGTTACTGAAGATTGTTATATATAGATATTATCCTATTTTGAGGTAATTGGCACTCTGAAGCTGATTATCTTCAAAACTGTGCCTGTATTTTCCTTGGTTCTATGCTTTATCAGTTAGTCAGTTCCACTTCCCCCAGTTCCTGCTACTCAGAAACATTATTGCAATCTGAGGCTGCCACCACGACGAATAGCAGGAATGTTTTCAGCATTGAGATGAGTTGATGGTTTTCACAGGACATTTTGTTTCTTCTCATGAGTTAAACACAGAATTATTTCCCTTATGCTCTGAGTCATTTTACCAATCGTATTTACACCAAGTACCACGGTTAATGATATCTAGGCATAGACACACATAGATCTGTTTTTTTTTTTTTTTTCCTGGCCTGACCTTGCCCCTCTAGAATCAGTTTACCCTGTCAGCGACTTGATTAGCCTGGCTAATCTATGAAGCCCCTGGACTTTTATCCTTGGTCACTGTTTTCTACAGAATTTAAACTATAGTAAACTGTCCGCAACAAGATCTGTGAATTATGCTATTTTGATTCATGTATGTGCAGCAACACAAAGTACAAAAGTGCTGGATGGTGTGGTGATTAATATACTTAGCCAGTCACATTGGTGCTCTCGTCCCCAGTCAGAGTGACGTATAATGACAAAAGCTTAACAAATAGATAAACGGCTTCTCCAGGAAATCATACCACTTTGTGATTGGTGCAGAGCAGCACGATGTGAATACACAGCGCCACAGATCTGCAGCCCAGTGCAGCTGGTGTAGGTTTTTTTTTAACAGTTCGTCATTACAATGACAACTCAAACCAATGGTTGTTTAGTGAAGACACACATAATTAATGATCTCTGGTTGTCTGATGTCCGTCGCAGAAGCAGGCGGAATACCAAGTCATAACGGATCCATCTGATGTGTGTAGAGGGGTGTGGTATTTTGTTCACAACCTGGTGTAATTTGCATGTGATATCATGAAGGTAAATACAGTGAACAGGCATCATGCGTAAAGCCACTGCACTCTCGCATGGCACTTCTCACACTGATCAACATACATGTCCTGCGGCCTTCCAATGAACTGAATGACCAGCTTTTCATATAGTCTGAAGCAGCTGTGAACAGCAGATACTTTCAATCATGAGTCAATCAGATTAATTTACAAACTGATTGACTCATGTTCCTGCTTTATCCTCATTAAGCCATCATTTTTTACTCTTATCTAAACACATCTGTTTCAGTGTTTAATTATTACGTTTACATTTTGAGCATTTATTAGTTATTATTAAGTATTTTGTTGTCTCTTGTGGACAGAACCCTCAAATTGGCAGCGGACTGACAATGCCTTTTTTTCTTTCTTTTTTTTTGGTCGTGATTTGTGTGAACTAACCTCTTAACCTCATGTCAGTGTGTCAAGACTAATAACGTCAGGAACAAGTATTAGATGTTTGCACAAGACCCCTGCTTCCTCCTTCAGTGCTCTTATGAAATGCATTACCTGCTTAACAGTAATCAGTTTAATCTTTTTTTATCAGCTGCTCACTTTCCTTCTCTTCAGATTAAGTAGCCTCTGGGTTTACAGTCGGGCTTCCTATCACTTCCTATGCTGGGATTGCCAATGTAGCAAAAAGATGTTGAGCCTACTCATAAGCAAAGGTCATTGCTCCAGTTAGTTGCTGACTTCTCTGACTGAATCATCACCTCCAACAGTCATGAAACGGCTGCAAGAAGTGCTGAGTTTCCATTTCATTCATTCATTATCACAGCTGGGAGGAAGCTTTGGGATTTGGGTTGCTATGGGTTGCTACAACAACAGCTCAGAGTATAACTGAAAACACTTCATGTGACGTCATTATAGTTCGAATGTAATTGCACAAAGTGTGGAAGTTGTCAGGCGCATTGATTCTTTTCTAAAGGACCTATACATGATTGAGGAAGATCTTTGAGAACATGTTTTTACTCTCTTTTTGCCCCCCGTAGAAGTGTGCTAGGAAGGATGAAGTAGACAGCAGAGAGCTAGACCAGAGGAAGACCCTCCAGACTCACAATGTGGTCAAGAGTACTGATGAGAATGATGAGTTTGAAAAGCAGCGGACAGCAGCGATTGCTGAGGTGGCCAAGACTAAAGAGGTACTGTGTGTAACCCCCCTTCATGGGAATGTGCCTTATTTACATGTCTTAAAATGGTTGTGGTAACTACACGGTACCTGATTATTTTACAGCTACTTCAACATTTTTAACTCCTGTTTGTTAGCTGTGTCTGACGTGTGACAGACCCAGACTATTACGCTGTATAACTGTCTTAGGCAACAAATTGTAATGATAACTTGGGTTAATCTGTAATTTCCAAACTTTAATGCTGGACATCTGATTTTCAGGACCTTTTGCCATGCTAACTAATTTTTCTCTTATCGACAACATTTTCTCAAAAACTATTTAATTTAGCCTCCATTTAAAAATACATGCTCCTTATTGACAATCATCTTAACCTTAATTGCCTTTGACATTCGAGTCACTTTCCAAATTAAAAATCATAATTACATTGTCAACTATAAAGTTCTATTTCTTGGGTTGGCTTTATTGTTTTTCCCAACCCTAAGCTCTATTGATCTCTATGTTCTTTTATTTGTTAGGGTCCCCGCACGTTTGGTGGTGGAGGAAATGCAGGCAGTAATTTATCCAATGCCGCTTCCTCTTCTCGGAGCCGAGACTCATACCAGCAGAGGAGACGAGAAGACAGGGTTGAAAGAACTGAAAGCAGACAAGATGGAAACTATCGAGAGCTGGTGAGAAGACAATTAATGGTCCAAACCTGTGATACAATTCAAGGCTGTTTAATATAAGTTAGATATGAAAGCCACCTGTGTTGAAATTATAATTTTTGTCTCACATTATTGAAGCCCCCATTCAATGCAACAAAGTAATTTAAAGGCTGGAACTTGGTCTATGTTCTTCTTGGGTTTCTTTGGACCGGGTTGAAGTCTTATTTAATGTCTAATAGACTGGATGAGGCATTGATTATGATCATTTAGAAATGTAAATGAATTGGAGGCTTGGTCAGGGTTCCCCTCAAGTGGCAGTCTATTCATCTAGCTGTGTGTTGTGACTTGCCAGTTTCAAGGCCGAACTCAGCCAGCTTTGGGCTGAACACATAAATAGGATAGAACAGGATATTATATTGTTTGGTGGGGTGTGTATTAATTTTGGTTTTAAATTTGAATGCACACTAATCCAACCTAAAACTCAAAGTGATACCCATGTCTGGCCCACTTAAAAGGAAGGAAGGTTCTTTGTGGATCTTTTTTCTTTCTCTAATATCTATCCAATTTGTCATTCTCCGTCACAATGAACCTCTAAATCTAATATTACCAAACAATTAGCATCCATCAACATGTATTTTCTTCATCTCCTTGTACATTTTATACCTTCTCCATACAATCTCTTTTGTGTTCTTTCTGTCATTATATCCTGTGTGAAGGTGGATGAACGTGCTCTGAGAGACATCATGGAGATGGGCTTTAACAGGGAGGCAGCACGGCAGGCTCTAATGGACAATAACAACAACCTTGAAGTGGCGCTGAACAGCCTACTGACTGGATCTTCTGGTAGCAGACCAGGCCCTGTGGTAGCTGAATCTAACAAGCCCCAACCCAGAGGTTCATACACAGGCATACACATGCATGCATGCTTCCCGCTTTGGCTTGGAAAAATGCCCGATAGCAAATGCTCTACAGTGTACGAGTAAAATTGGGAGAGTGATGTGGAGGTTCTTTAAATGCATTGAAAATCACCTACAGCCTAGTTAAAGGTCCACATTGGCGGTTTTGCTTGTTTTAGTCCATTTACCACAAATTGCATACACACTTTACTGCCGACTATTCTCCAAAGCCGTAAGGTTTCAGATGGATGTTGTACTTTACCTGCAGTCATTGTTTTGTATTTGTTTCAGTGCTGAAAATCAACTTGAACTTGAAATTTGCTCCATCACACTGAGCTACCTCCCGCCTTTTTCTGTGGAAAGCTTTTTTCCCCCCATCAAGTGGTCCAACCGCTTTGTGTCAGCTACAAAACACTCACCTTTTCAAAGTCATGTAATCTTTAAGGGGTGTATATGTGTTTCTATATTACTACTCACGTTGAACAAAAATAAAATAACTGATTGGTTTCAGGTTTAAAATGAACACACACACACACACACACACACACACACACACACACACGTATGCACACACCTAGACACACACCTAGACACACAGAGCTTTGTCACACCTGCTCTTCTTTTTGGGCTCTTTTTCAGCCAGAGGAAAGGGAAGAGGCAGGTCCAGAAATGAAGATGAGGAGGAAGGAGCAGGGGGAAGGCCATCTGGGCCAAGCACTCTGTTTGACTTTCTGGAATCCAAGATGGGAGTTTTCTCCATTGATGGTGGGTGAACTGGTCTAGATTTCATCATGCTTTCACTTTTACCTTGATTTATTTTCGGAAGAAACACATTTCCTGATTTTTGATATCAGTTTATATAACTTTTCAAGCCAGTTATTTGGTGAGAATGTACTACTTAATAACAGTATGTCAACATGGACAGAGTCACGATTAGATTCAGACAGATGGCTATCTGGCTATCGTGAGCTGAGGGGAATTAAGTCTTGTTCTCTAAATGCCTGAAATCATCTCTGGTGTGCAGGACCAATGCAGCACTAGGCTGTATTTGAAAGTGTGCATGAACAATCCTTTTATATGATATATATTTTGATATTTGGTTGTGTTTGACCAAGGACGGTATTGGTGCTTCCATTAATGATTTTAAGTTATTTACTGCTGTTTCCTTCATGTTTTTGTTAAGTGTTTTTAGCCATCATTCATCTTCAGTGAATTACTGCACATGGTAATGCGGTATGTTGTTCTGCCACAACTGATTATACTGCTCTTTTTTTGGTTTGTTTTGTCAGAGCCAAAGAGCCAGGCACCTCAGAGACATCATGAGAGTAAAGCAAATTTCTCCAACTCAGACTATTACTCCAAAGAGACATCTCAAACCAAGTTCTCCTCACATAATGAGCATAGGCAACAAAGGAATGACAGACCACCTCGCTTCCACAGGGACACTGATTTTCCCAAACCTGGTCAGGAGCCTCTCTCTAACTGCACAACCTCCCAAACATCAGCTCAAGCCCAGCAGTGGAGGGGCCAGGAGAGATGGTCACGAGGCACATCAGACAGATCGCAGAGTGACAGGAGAGAGATGCGAGATGAGCAGATTTTTTCTTCGTCCTTCACGACTACTTTCACACGTTCGAGAGAACCTCAGCAGCCAATGGAGTTTAGTGGATCTCAACACCAGCGATCCAGAAATGGGGATGGTGGTGGGAACATGGCTGGACCGTCTCACAGGAGAGGGGTAAAAGACACTGCATCGATGTCTAAACTGACCAGTTCTGCAGGAAGTGAGCTGGAAGGAAGAGGAAATAATAAACGTGCAGACAGAACTGAAGAGCCAAACAACAGCAGGAGGATGGGGAAGACTGACCGGCCAAACTCGGACCACCTTGACCGACAAAGGGATGGCGGGCCACCAAACTTTAATTTTAGGGGAGGAAGCTCAGGGACGTCCCAAGAAGCAGGGTCATCACGGGATATTCGAATGATGACAGGAGATCCATCCCATTTCCAAAATGGAGATATGGAACACAAAAGAACTGGGCCAATAAAGCCAGCAAACTCATCCTGCCTCCCCAACAGGGAGCCGCCCCCCAAGAAAAACACTTCTAATAACCCAGGACCTAAAAGAAGGTCAGGACAGGGCAAAGGTCAAGGTCCTCGAGGACCAGAGAAAAGTTATATTGTGGAGCGCGCTTGGAAGCCTGGAGACCAGTGCCTGGCACTGTACTGGGAAGACAGCAAGGTATGTCATTTGTTGGAAATGTAGCGATAACTGATAAATATGTTGGCATTCAACTTACTGTAAGTCAAGTCAGAGAAAGTACACTGAAATAAACCAATTACTTACACAAATGAGCTCATAATGTGACATGTAAATTCTTCACAGTAACTACTATAAATCTGCCAACCGAGACTCAAATTTGTTAAAACATTAAAATTAACTAAATTTGTTACAGTGACGATTCACTGACAGACATTGTGGGATTCTGGAAATGTCCATTTTTAGTTGTGTGTGTGTGTGTGTGTGTGTGTGTAAGAGCTTGTTTAACAGTTGTGTTAAATGACATCAAAGAATAATTATTGTGATTGTGACTCATTTTCTCTCACTTTCAGTGTTGACAGTGTGTTAGATTTGTTTGTCATGTTGTAATTAATTGATATAAATTTGTCTTTTTCTTGACTTGTGGAAATGTTTGTATGAAAATAATTACAATTCTGTTTGTTTCTGTGTGTGTGCACATGCAGTTCTACCATGCCAGAATAGATGCTGTGCATCCATCAGGCTCCACGGCTGTGGTTGTATTTAGTGATTATGGAAACTGCGAAGAGGTCCTGCTGCATAACATCAAACCTGTTCCCGCCGATGTGTTGGTAAGGAGAAAGAAAACATATTAATAATGGCATTAATCATTCAGAAATTTTAAGATCCAAATGTGTTGTTAATAATAAGTAGAAGTAACTTGAACTGTATTCAAGTGGATTGACAAAGGTGATGAAATGTGAATGACAGCCAATCTGATTACCCACAGTAACATCACAACCATATCAAATGTCCAATGGCAGGAGGAAGATGATGGTTACTATGACAGTTCACTAGAGTTTCGCCGTGGGGGAGATGGACAGCCTAGACGCACAAGACCAACACAGCAGTATTACCAGCCGCCCAGGGCGCGAGATTGATGTGTCTGCATTTGCAGGTAAATAAATGTGAAATGGGGTTTTTCAATTAATAATTAAAACATCAGTGTGAACAATGTTCTATTTTTTTAATATGGAACATTTTATTCATAACATTCCTCTTTATCGTAGTGGGAGTCTTGAATTATATAATAAACATGGGAAGTGTAGACTGTACAAAAGTCATTTGTAGGCATTTCTGTAACCTTGTCTCTTGCATTATTACCTACATATAATACATAATAGAAACTGTTGCCAACCATAGCCAAAAAACTTTCATGCTCTCATTTTTATCTAGAAATTGGTTTTATATCATTTCAACTTTCACTGCTTTTGCTGGTACAGTTCATGGACAAGGTCGTGATCTTATAAAATGCCCCGATGCATTATAATGCAAACACTGTTAATTTTGAAAATGTACTTAAGAATTTTCTTTTTCTCCATCCATCAGTGTGCTTGTCCCTCATCCTACCATGACAGAGATTATGTGACCTTCTGCAACAATCCAGAGTGCTTCCTGAATTTTTAGGTGTCCACATCATCAGGACATACAGAACTTTTCAAAGGGCTTGGACACCATGCAAAAACAAAAGAAAAACTGTCATGAGCACCTGTTGATTTTGTTAAGGACATATCTACTGTACATGTTGTGAAGATTTGTTAAATGGATGCATTAAAATAAACAATATTATAGTATGTAGCTGATTTGTTGCTTTAAAGTGTTTTATTTTTAATCATCACATTCAAGTGATGAATAAACTAATCCAGAGCAGAAATAGAAACCTGTCTGTTAAACCTGTTATCTTACAGCAGTAGTTGTGATTGTCACTAAGAGTAAATTTTCACTACCAAATTTACTAATTCTTCTCTTATAGAACGCCTCTGTAGCATAGACACCGAGTCCGTAGCAGGCAGCTCGAGCTCATTTGTCGTGTTCTGTGAAGCAAATCCAAAGGGTAAGACAATCTCTTCCCCCTGTAATAGAGACGGTTACATTGCAGAGATATCATTTTGCACATTACAAAAGGCACTGTACCCAGCTCTTCAAGCATTGCACACACGCCACTGAGCTGGCTGTTTGTGGACTGGTGCTGTGCAAGGGACAAGTTTTACACATCAAGAAATAATGTCCACCTTGGCTCCAATTACACTCCCACCAACAGTAGGAGACAAATAGACAATGCACCAGGGTTTGGCAGAGAGGTGGCCTTACTATTCTGTATCACTGGTCCAAAGGATTTGCTTTATTTTCCAACTGAGACGCCAAGCGAGCATAGATGAATAATTAACAGCTGGTAATATGGAAACCTATCTGTTGGGGAGGAACTGAAAGTGAAGCTCTTGAAAGTGTTCTTGGGGACTGCCCATGACACACTGGCCAGATAATCATAAAGGATTGATTTTCAATCAGATAAGCAGTGATATTTTGGTAGAGGAATTAAGCCCATTTCATATTGAATATTTTTCTCTTGGCGCTGTGAAATGTCAGGCAAGACAAATATTAGGCAGAAGCCCCTTGGTCCCTTAGTCATTAGACTCAACAAATGTAGGGTTATTATGTGTGCAAATATTGATGCTGTGGATTATAGGGTCAGTTTCTTGTCACTGTTATTACTTGACAAGTGTAAACTGATTCTTATCAAATAGGAAATCCTTGTAGCTGTTGTATGAAGCAGAGAAACTCTGGTAACAACAGTAAGGCTTAAGCAGGGGACTTGGAACAAATTTTACTATATTTTTGTAAATGAATAATAAATATTTACTGTATATTAGCTTTGTTAAAATGTTGGTTTCTGAGGAAAACATATCCAAAACAGTTTTCAAGATGTGACTTCGTACTCACAATGAGGGTCATAATGTTTTTGAAGCCACAGTTAGCACTGAATGAGCGATCCAGTGTAAATGTAATGTTTGTGTGACATCCTGTTTTGTTCCTTTATGAAGAAAGTGAAGGACTGTGAAAGCTGGCAGGACAGATTAGATTACATCTTGTTTTTCATGTTTATGTAACTCCACAGTTGATTTAATCTTGTTGATGCTGTGATCAGAGTAAATCTAAAGCTTCGAGTGCTGTGCATGTTTTTCTGTGACAGACAGTACTTGGATATGATCTCAATTATCCAGTATTCTACAAACAATCTCAGGTTGTGATTGGATTTTACATGAAAGGATTTACACTGGAAATGTATTGGGGCAGCATCTCACATTCTAATGACTGGGCTTGACTCATTTTAGTACAGTCAGCTTCAGTTTGATGTATTTCCATTTATGTTGGATTATGAGGGGGTGGTAGGATTGCTCAGTGTTGAGCACTGTCGCCTCACAGAGGAAAAGTTGTGGGTCCGACAAGCATGTTCTTCCCACAGACCAAAGAGATCTGGTGAGTGTGTTAAACATCAGACCTGACCTGAGTATACCCCACAAAAACCCTGACGTTATGAGCACCAAAGAGATAATGATCAGCCTACCATACAACACATGAAAACAGTGATTACGTTATATATGTCTTTGGAGACTGATGCCATTGATTATGATATTCACCTACAACACTCAGATTTATCAAACAACCTCATCCATGTGTTAAATTTCTAGATCCAGGGTTAATGAAATATGAGACTTGTGTTATATGCATGAATGTGGTATGTAGATCTTTTATTTGGATTGTGATAAGTTGAACTATGAGAAAGTTCTGCAATGACAATGAGAAGCTTGTATCCATGAAACAAGCTAATTTGATAAGGACATAGTGTAATTTGTTGATAATGCTAATATCAGCATGCTATCATGCTCATATAATATTTACCACGCACACATTGAGATTTTTACCTGATGATAGGGTTATATGAGAAATCAGTAGAGGTGTCCTCACAACTCATTTGGAAGTAGAAATGAATGTATGTACCACATTCAATCCATCCAATAGTTGAGGTTTTGGACTATTCATGGTGGTACTAGAGAAAAAGTCGAAGCATCACCAAAATCAGCAGGATTATTCAATGTCTATACACAATTTTACAGTATGCCAATCCATAGACATCCCTTGAGCCATGCCACAGTTGTTATAAAGTCGTTATTGAAGCACTGAAAAGAAGCTTGCTTGTTTCGACATTGCCTGCTCCAGGCCTCTCTCGACCTGCAATCTGATAACCTTCTTCAACAGGAGGAATGCTTTTATCTCCTGGAGAGAGTACAACCTTCTCTCCCACATTAACATCCCCTTTGCGCTGCCAGTTCGTTTCCCACCTGCTTGCCTCTCCTTGTATCCCCATTCACAGCTGTTGGCCATTATCTTTCTGCTTACCTGACCCCTCAGCCTCCATCTCTCCACCATGGCACCTTTGTGGCAGTGACATCTGAACCCTGTGATCCTGTTAAATGCCTCCTTTCTTACATAATTTCTACATTGGCCTCAACAACCTAATCCTTTCTTTCCTTCCTGTGGATGGAGAAAAAGGAGACCTGAAAGTTGGTTACAGGAACGCAACTGGCCGACCTACCTGGTGAAACAGAGACAGGGCGCTGCAGGAATGAAATTTAGTGTGCTACCTTTATAAGAAAGAGCTTTTGTGTTGCGTGTATCAGCTCCACCCATCTTGCAGTCATTTAAGATGGTCGAATTACAGGTGAATTCAAAGCCCTGCATGTGGAAAAATGTATACACTCGTATTCTGCCCTTTTTGTGTACTGTTACACTGATAGTCCACCTTGAAGGAATGAAAGAACAACACATATTATTTCTATTTAAAGTAAAATATGCATCGAGCAAAGAAATTACAATCCGTGAAATATGCGGCTGCTTGTGCGCATTTTAGCACTATACCAACAGTAGACCATTTCTCCTCAAAAAGTCTTTTCACTCCAGTGCTTGGTTGCCTTGTACAAAGACACAAAAGAAGGAAATGGCGGCTTTTACCACTCTTAAAAAGATTAAAATCCCATGAAATTGTCAACACGGGATATTAAAGGGGTACGAGTCTCTTTTTTTCCTCAGTTGAGGAAGGCTTATGGTGGTTGTTTGCATGTGAATCATAGAATTTAAAGTCAAACCACCATCTGGTAGATGGCTACACCACTAACATGCAAAACAGGTGCCTTCATGTGTATGCTTTGTTGTGATCTAGGCAAATACAATTAGTATTGCAAAGCGTAGCACTTGCTCGTATGCGTGAAATTATAACAGCCATAGTGTTGGAGGAGACACAGCCTTTCTATTACCATATTGCTGCATCCCCAATTTTCTTTCAGCTCTTACTGGGAACCTCCAATAAACCAGCAGCAGATGATCGCAGTGTTCTTGAAAGCAAAATTGTGAACAAGGGAGTTGTGTTACAGTAATAAAGTAATCGTAACCAAAAAATCCCCTTTCGTCTTTGTTATGATCAGGTTGGTATCAGAAAACACACAGTGAAAGTCAGAAATAGGCCATTCTAACACTGAAACATCGTTAGTGTTTAACCCTGTTGTTATTACCAAGTCCAGAAGGTAAACATGCTGATCAGGGGCTTCATTTACATGTTGAAATTATGTTTGGAGTCATTCTTTTTGTTGCTATGAATGCCTGTCCATAGTGCATTCTTGTTTGGATACATACCAAGAACATGACGCAGGATGCAGCGTGAAACCAGCGATGTTTGGATGTACCCCATCAGGCCTAAAGCGGTCTTTACAGTTCCAAAAGATACTGAAATTGTGAACAAACTTTATCTCATGGGTGAGGCATGCCGCTGTTAGCCATGCATTCAGGCCAAGGAGTCTGCTGAAACATTCGATTCCTTTCCCCAAGGTTGGAATGGGGCCTGATATGAATACATGCTGTGACTGACAGTCGATCAGTTTCCCCAGGAGCAGGCAAAAATCTTTTTAGGACCTCAGAGCCAGTTTTTCTTTGCAGAATGATCCAACGTAAAAAAATAATCTTCCTGTCACTTGGATGTGTAGAGAACTGGCAACAGCTCCCTGACAGATGTGTCATTAGTAGTTAGATATTCAGCCTTTGCCATTCTTACATGCTTGGTTATAGAGTCCCCGATCAGAATGCTGTTTGGCTTATCAGGTGTGGGGTTACAAGGAATTCTTCTTGCCCTGGTTTATCAAACTGGAGATAGCAATATTTCTCCTGGCCCTTGGGCTAGCAGTGGTTTTGGGGCTATTTATTGGGTTTTGGCCAGCCTTAATGCTTGTGGATTAGTTTCCCTAACATAGTTAGTATTATCCCACCTTTAGAGTCAGTGGGTCATATCTGTTGTGCAATGTGAGCGTTGGTGCCCTCTTATTTAATTTCTTGGTGGATTTACCTTTGTGGCGGACGACATTAATCCAAGTCCTGGCTAGAGTGGATGCTCTCGGTGTGGTACCGGTGCTGTGCCACTAAGAGGGGTCGTTAGGGGAGCCTCAACAGCTGATCCAGCGGCATCAGGACACATCCAGGGCAACATGTCTGCCAAATCTGTCCCAGTATGCTCGACAGTGGAAGTAATCGCACGCTTAAAAGTTTGTCCATTTTCAGCACCTTGTGCAGAAGCTACAACAGAGTCAATGAATTGCTCATTCTCATGTATTTGATGCAGCATTATTGCAGTCTTCTTTTCAAACTGTGCAATTCCAGGGTCCACTTGCCAAAATGTTTGACAGAAAAAAAACCAAAAACAACAGGGATATCACCAAAAGAATGTAAGTAAAGCAGAGAGCAGGAAGGAAAAGGGTCTGCCCTGTAGAGGTGAGGAGGAGAGCAAGAAGTTGAAAGGAAGTAGTGTACTGAATCTAAACTTGGTTTAAGGCATGATACACTGTGTTTCACTTTCCTATGACACATGGTTCTTTCATGCAGGTAATAGATGTGGTGCATAGTCCAAACTTCTGTGTTATTACTTGAACCGCAGTTGAGAGGCTCAACACTTAATGAGCATGATAGGTGCTGCTTGTCAGTAGTAATGGTTGTTTTCAGTGTGCAGCAGACCATGGCCTACATGGGTCATTCTTCAAACATCCTGCCAACACTTGTTGCCAAGCATCCCTTGTGTTGCTCATAACACATGACAAAATAATGGTTGAATGGGGCCAGTTAGCTTGACCACAGACAGTATGGACTAAGGCTGAATGATGAATCAGCAGCTGGGTATTGATCTTTACCATTACCACATATGGGTCTACGCAGCAGAGCAAACATGGAGTAAAGCACCTCTCAGTCACTTTTATGGACCCTGTCCAGTTGTACCTAATGACTACACACCACATGAAGAAGAGGAACTACAGAGTCCAGCGAGTGTGACTTTTTTTTTTTTTTTTTTTTTTGCCACGTACAAACAAGACCTGCAGTATCGTATTTTCATTAAGTCATCTGTTCGTCACTGAACCTAAACATTTTCAAAACAAAACTACCCATACTGTGGTCATCAAGATTTTATAGGTGTTTTCTCCTTCGGTGAAACTGGCTGTGAAGCTAGCAATAACGGGATAAAACTGAATCCACAGGTGCAAGCAACTGCGGTGATATATGTATCCACACGTGAGCTTCTTTAATGTGACTTGGGGTCATACTTTGGCCAGCTGCTCACGTTATCTGTGGCCAATAGAGCTGGCTAAGCTGGCCATAGTCCATCAAAAGAGACATAAATACTCTTTAAAAGAGTAGAGCTGCCAGTCTGAACATCTTGATGCTCCCGCTAAACAGTGCTAACATCAGACAAGACATGATTTACTGGTCTGTGGCTGCATTTGCTGATCAAAGGTATCTGGAGCCACATTCTCTTTATAGAAAAAACATGTTATTCAGTCTGGTGTCAGAGGTTAAGGGAGAATGTTTTCTTCAATAGATTTGGCTGGTGCTGCAGGGCAATGTGTTGGGAGTCAGGCATCTCGCTGTCTTACCTCTCGAAATGAAGTATTTAATTGTTCATTTGTAAATGCTGGCAGTAAGAAAGGAAGATTTTCACCTCTGTTTGTTGTCTTTCTCTTTGTTGTTGCAGTGTGATATTAATACACCATAATGTAACAAAATGCAATGCAAGCAACTCATCAAAAATAATCACTGCAATTGCATTAAATTTTTTAAAATCTCAGACGAACTGTCGTTTTCTACACAAGTATGTGAAAATGTGAAAAAAACAAAATCAATGAAAGCATGGTCACCAGATCAATCATCAAGAGCTGCAAAGATTAATGAGCCTGACTGTGTGGGTGTATTCAACATTTATCAAAAAGAAAGAAGAATAACCATTGCTACAATCAGACATATTCTGCACAGCTGTGTTATTCGGTCAGCAGCAATACAAAAAGAAAAAAAAATGAAGGAAGGTCACATATTTCTGGGCCAAATCATAACTCCATGGTATTTATTTAAAGATAAGCTTAATATGGATTAATGTTACCACCCTCTTAGTCAGTCACCTTTGACATTGGACTTTATTATGAAAAGATATGAAAAAAAATCCCTTATTTACTGTGTAACAGAAAAAAGACAGAAAGACTCCCCAGCAGGTCAGATGTTAAAACTGCCTCCTGGCTTTGTGTTATGTCTTTAGCCTCTGACTAGCCTCCATGACTCTCCTAATTAGGAATTTACTGCATGTTGTGGAGGTAGTGAATTGTGAAGCACAGATCTCCTTTTGACCCAGATGGCAAGGAGGCTGTTTGGCTTGTTCACCCTTTTCTTAGAAATAGTCCCTGACCCGCACTTTATCTGTGATATTATTTTAGTTCAGCTTTAAGGAATGCTTCATGAATTTAAAGGATGCTTTTGCTAAAAGAGCTTTCAGTTCAGGTTACAGGCTGCAAACAATAAGTCCAAATTCTATTAGCTTTCTGCCAGTGTAGGGATGTCCTGCACCTTTATATTTAATTTAGAATGTGTCATGGCCTCAGAATTCCTTAATAAATCTAAGGAGAGTAATCAATCAATCAAGATTTATTTGAGTTGTGGTTAGGTTTTATTTATGTAATACCTTTATGGAGTCAAAAGTGCTTCACAAGTCAATAAAGCAAAATAAATGACATAGACATACTTGAGTCAATAAAGAAACACCGCAGCATCAATAAAAGGCCTGTCCTTACAAATAGGATTTCAGACACTTTAAAACAGCCTGCATTGCTAGATAGCCAACCTTGCAAAGCTATTCCAGATCCTGAAGGGGGAACTGCGAAAGCATTGCATCGAACATTTTTGCTTCTGCATTATTTAACAGAGGCTGACAAAATATTAGAAACGCCTTCTAGTACAATTCAATGTACAATGCATAAAAATACAATGCAAACAAATAAACAAAGGGGAAGTCTTGAAAAGTCAGCGTTTGAAGGAAAATAGTACAGCAGCCCTGACAGGGTGTCAATTTTCGGGTCACTAAGATTATATCAAAATAAATCTGACACGCATTACATTCATTAAAGTGACGTTTATGGTGCTATGGAGCCTATTTGTGAGAGACCTGAGCTAAGAAATGAAAACATCACAGAATGAAACTGCAATTTGTGCAGTTTATTTAGTCTCATCAGTTATGTGGTGCAGGCGAGTTGTAGTCTTTGACACCTCAAAACTCAATTTGTCCCCTAATTCCTCCTCCCAAGTGTGTCACCCAAACACTTCATGGTTCCAGGTAGAAGAAAAACTCTGTGCACCTCAAGAAATATGAACCAGCACAAAGGCTCTGCCATGCACAGTCAACAAATTACAGTCCAGTGTGTCATCTGTGCTCAACGCAGCAAAAATCATCCAATGAAGTACCTTAAATACCTTAAATCCCAGGATTAACCTGTGGACAATGGAGATTTGCATTGCAGCCACACACCCATGATCAACACAGATGATGAGTGCCATAAGGCTTCTCTCCCCCTAAGAGGCTTACATATCATGGAAGATTATTTATTCCTTCTTGTGTCTGGATATATGGATTTTACAGTATAATTGGAAGCATTTGATGAAGGTCATAGGTTTCTCTGGAGGGCAGAGGATAGGAGAACAAAACAAATACAGGAGAATTACAATATTTATAATGAAAAAGTAAAGCAATTATGAAGGCTAACAATCACACACTGTAGATGAGAATTGAATCCTACTGTAAATAGGTTTTTGGCATCACCCTCTACACAATAAGTGTAGAAGCATAAGAAACATTCAAATATTTTTAAAGTTCTCAAATATTAAGGGGCATTTTAAGCAGGACAAAAACATACAGGTGCATGAAAGTAACTGATAGAGCCAACATACAACATATACATTTAAAATGCATGAGAATAGTTGCTATTTCTAAATGGCTTTATAAGCTATCACACACTTCTTTTCATGAAATCCAATCTGGCAGCGCATCCAGCTGTGAAAGCAACAGCAAAGCTTAAATCTGTTCGGTGTCCTTCAGCCCTCTTGCATGTGTTTATACTCATGTCTGCTCAAGTGTAACTTGGCACTCTTTGCTAATCAGAGATGTGTAAAATTGCCAATGCAGAGATACAAGGTGAAAATGAGTGCAATGCCACTCACATACTCACATTTTGCCATTAGTTACCAGTGAAAAATGAGGTGATACTTTGCACTGAAACGTGATAAGAATGCTTTATTTGTGAATGCAACAGGATGATATATTGAAATGAGGTTCGGTTACGCTGTGCTGTTTGTCTCCCTACTGTGTTCAGCTTCTGGGGTAATAAGTTTATATTAACTGCAGTCAGGGTTCGCGTCTACCTACCAACTTGAATGCCTTTTGTCTTTTCTTACCTAACGTGTTCTCACGTTCAGTATAATCAGCATCCAAGAAACCAGTGCTTATGTTTCCAACATCACAGCTTAGTAATTTAACTGAAAATTAAACCATGCAGATGATAAAGTATGTAAACTCAGAGAAACACAATGACCCAATAAATGGAATTTTATTTAAGACCGCATAAAATCAAACTTGTTAATCAGAAAAAAATATCCAAGTGGGAGCTGGTTACAATGCATTTGTACATAGTAAAACACCAGTAATGAATCAAACATATAATAGCTCATATGGTGTAAGTATTACAGACATTTGTAGAGGGAGAGAGGATGTGAAACATCCAACAATAATAATGCTGTTTTGTGTTATATCAGAAAAAAAGGCTACACTGCTTGAAATATAAAATAATACTCAATCTCACGTGAGTACTTCGTTTGTGGCGTTATGCTGCACAAGCATACAAATACAACGACTCTCGTGGCCACTTTATTTGACGCGAGCTGCAGAAGGTGATGTGTCGTAATGCCACAGACTGTTCCCCAGCATTTGCATCAACTCGACTGTTCCTCATAGAGGTCAACTGTCATCGTCACACGCCACTGCGACACTTGAATATAATGTAAATGATGGTTGCATTGAGTATTTGGAGGACAATATTAATGAAAAATAGTTGCTGTGAGACTGTCCTTGCACGAAACAACATTGTTGGTGGTTGCATTTAATACTTAAAACAACTTCCGTTTACATTGTCCTGACACAACCCCTTCTTCAGCTACCGACGCTTTGTCCTGCCCCTGCAGCGTCTGTACGAGACGCACCGGGCTTTCAACTTACTCCACTGTTTACCCGCCCGGCAATGTTAGACCCACAGCAGCAGCCACTCCGGCAATCTCCTCGCAGCGATGCACAAAGCCTTCCTGCCAGACAGCCTTTTCTAGCACGTGCTTAATGCTGTAAAACAGTCACAGTTTGGTTAGATTTAGGCATGAGAACTACTTGGTTAGGTTTAGGAAATGACTGAACAATATATCATCCATCCACCCCAACTTCTTCTATTTCTAGACTTTCTTGCCCTTTATACTACATCACCTTGATCCGATGGTCTAATATTGCAGATGGCTTTACAGTGGAGTTATCTGAAATCAAGGTACCCTTGAGTGTATGATAGCTGAGGGGCGTGACAAACCGTCTATATTTGACTCTTTGGGAATGAGACCATGCTCCCTGACAGCCAGCTCTTGTCGTGACGTGAGTAATGATTGTTCTCTCTCAGTAGCCAAGGCTCAAGTCACGTCAACTTGTTACATATTGCCACAAGAAGAGTTACGGAGGACGTCGAGGTGGATGGTGTGGCATACAAAGCATGTGACGTCAATATACAGTTGCTAGCATTACCACTGCTTCAAATTAATAAATCTGTTTGTAGTTGCTGAGGAGAAAAAAAGCTGCTTGCTCAGTTTTCTGCATCCACATTTTAGTGGATGCAGAAAACAGCTCTGGGATTCCAGACAGCAAGTAACTGCCCCAATTTTGAGCATGCATGCACACAAACCACTGAATCAAAGAGGTTGTAACCGTGCGGAAAAGAACAGAGTAGTTTGAGTATAAGCACAGGGATTTGATGAGGAACCGCTCCAAAATAATAATAATAAATATAAATATAATAATAAATAAGTAAAAACACAATCAACATTTCTGTTTGACTTAAAACAATTGTTTAAATGAGAAACAAAGATGAAACAAACCCTTATGCACAACGCTTTCGACATGAGTGAGCATAGAGGTGGCTGAACTAGTGCCATATGGCAGATGAGCATTGGCCCTCACTAATAGGAAAACCTGAGACCAAGCAAGCCACGTCATGAGCACTTATCTCTCTGCCCACCTGTTCATATCTGTCTCTCTGTCCTTTAATCAACCTTCCCACTATACCTCCCTGCCTCACTGCCTGTATTTCTGTCTCCACCTGCATTTTTTGTGTGTTTTTTCCCCTCTCGGTTTCTTTGCCTACGGCTGTCAGGTTTGAAACCGCGAGCAGAGTGCAATGGGATTAATGTATTCTCTCCTTTTTCTTTTTCCATTGCCCTGTTCTTGCCATTCAATCTGTAGTGCGTGTTAGCCCTCTTCTCTCGGGTGAATTTTGAATCTTACCAACAACTCCTATTGCCTTTGTACCTGCTGAAATTAGCATTATGCATGTCAAACTAGCTTGTGGCAGGATGTGTAGCACAGACTACGTGCTTGTGTGGGGAATGCATAATTGAGCCTGTGCTCTACCCACCTTCAAACACGGCATGCCTTTTCAATTACGATGCAGCAGATCAGTGATCAGCATCAATCAAAAGGGGCAAATGAGAGAAATGATGATACACGTTTTTTTTTTCCTCTCCTGAAAACTGTTGTACAATTTCTTCACCAAATTAGGTTAGCGGACTTAGTTCCCCTTGACAGAGGGAATGGCTTCCTGAAATGCATGAGTGGCTGATATTAACAAGGAGCGCTCATCTGGCACTTCATTAACTCAGTCTGATGCAACAGCTCGGCCAGACAGCCAGACAGTCAGACCTTATAGGGCACCTCCCTTTTAAGCCTTTTTTAACTTCTTTTCCAGGAGTGGAAGAAGGAACACTTTACTTGGGCAATACAGCATACACCCTCAACCCTTATTCACTCTTTCTCTGAATGCGTACTATCATCATAGTCTGCTTTAATTCTTGTTTTCTTATATTTTCTTGTTGAAATTTACAGTATGACACCCACAAAATGAAGAAAACTGAAGCAATTAATAGGGTGATACAGGAAAGTGTGATCCAGGAATATATGTCTGAGAAGTACTTCCAAATATCTACATTTACAGACATTAGGTATGTGTTCTACAGAGATTTTCGACAGGATTTTTTGACCTTTTCGTCATATCAAGTCACTTTAAACTGATGGCAGAACTTAAGATTGTTGAAACCTACAGACTAGACACCCCACATGTAAAATCTGATTTTATCAACATACACAGTTTCCCATCTTGACAGTCAGAGAGGCGTATATAATGAATAGCTGAGGAAATATGAAAGCAATGTGCATGACAGGTACACTAGGATTAGAGTCACGTTGATCGTCGCACCCATAATCTCATAGTGGCTTCTGTACACAGTGGTGTGGTGAGGTGTGTACGACACAAACAAAATTAGCCAAAGTACATGAAAAATTTAGGTCAGTTGTGCCTCCTCGTCTGTTGATAAAGGGCATCTAAGGATCTGTGGATCCATTTGCATATCCATGAAACATGGCTTTGAAACTTTTGAAATAACTGATCACAGTCTGCGACTGAAAATGATCTTGAGGCTCGTTTCTTTGAGAGTCCATGTAGCTCCTCTCCGTATCAGCCTGGAGAGCCAACAGGGAAATAGATTCAGTTAAAGAAGAGCAAGCGGAGTGGTCTGCACACCCAGACACTCTTTGAAAACACAAATACAGAAGTTCCAGCTAGCCGCGTAGTCAACCTAGCCAGAGAATATTATTTCATTAAAAATTCTCTACTTGTTAGTAAGTTCCCTTTTAAAGGAATTGCCACTCCAATTAGATGCAAGCATCCACAAGCAGGCATAAAGTGCACCATTTTGGAAGCAAACCAGTTCAGCAGCCGGTGTGAGTGAACATCATTGCTCCACCAACGGCCGGTTGACTCATATTTCAGTGAGCTTTATTAGGGATAGGAACATGTTAACTGTCTAATGTGAGTCACATCGAATTTGTCAAACGAACTGAGGGTTGCATTGGGAGTTCCTCTCTTTCAGTCTGAGGTGTGACCATAGATGGTGACGTTTGCCGTACAGATGGTGAGACCTTCTGGGATAAAATTGTGATTTTGGGTTGAATAACATTTAAAGGCAGGAATTTTTGAAATTTTATGAAAATACTCATTTAAGGCTGAAAACAACATTCTTTTCAACCACGTCAGTGTTTATGGGTGTCTGTATATGTCGACGGGGGATTGGGGTTAAGAGGGGGGGTCACTGGTGATTGGGCAGCAGCTGAGAAGCTTATTTTGTACACATGATGGTGGGAACTTCAGCTGGTTCCACATTAAACAGTGCAGCAAATATGTTAAATCCCTTTTGTTTACTTTTCATGTCTGTAAATCTCTCATCAAATACCTGAAGGAGTTTTTACACCCACCAGCTTAGTCAGATGCCATAGCAGGCTTTTGTTCTTGCAGAGACAGAAAATGCAAAGTGTTTCCTCTTTCCAGTTGTCACAGCTTTAATTTCACTTCAAATGATTTCACATCTGAAAGTAGAGAGCTGAGGGGCTGTCTGGAGCTTGAGGTTCAGCTCTGAGAAGTACTTAATGTCCACCATGAAGGTCAAATCACACAGACAGTTCCCACATCAGGTTTTCTCTTCATCTCTATGAATTATTCCAGAATAACTGACACTCTGGAACAGTTTCACTTTATCTGGTGCAAGCAGCTCCACAGCAGCAGCAAGGCTCTCCTTCAATATGAGGTTTCAGCTTCTTAGCTTTTAGCTTGCTCACCACAAAACTTGCCTGCTAACACTGTCCCTGTCAGAATGTGGCCTTGCTAAAGCTTGAGCATCCAAACTCCACTGCAAAGCCTTAACTCTATCCAAACACACCTGTCCTCACAGCTCATCCAGGTCAGCATGTTTCAGAGCTGTAATGACTCCACATTGGCCTGTTTCACCATGACAACAGCCTCCCCACAAACTTACACGCAAACTTAGACACATTGGATTGCCCTTTACTTCACCAAAAGTCATCATGTGTCTAGTTCTCTTGGAAAGCGCGAAACTCTGCATCTGCTAACACAGTAACAGGCGCCATGATGCATTGACGTGATTTCAGCCGCTACGTATGAGTTGAGTTCATGGACCGCTCGGAAAAACGTCTTGGTCCACAATTTTATGTTATGTTCTTTATCGCTGAATAATAATAAAAAAGTAATTGCTTTTTTGTATTCAGGAATTGTTTCAACGGTCTCGTGGGTTGTATGTGGACTGGAGGCCAGAGATCTAACCCTGCTAGTTGGATTGTTTCACAAAGTGGTGAGTCTCACCTCATCCTTGTTGAGAAAGACTGATCCTTTTGAGGATGCCCCTTTTATATCCAATCCGCATTGGATCACCTGTTACCAATTAACCTGTTAACCTGTGAATGTTTCAAACGTGTTTTGTGAGCTTTCCCATTCTTTTGTTCCCATCCCAACTTGTTTGAAAGGTGCTAATATAAGGCTTCAGCAGTGTGAGGAATGGGATCAGCGTATGTGTCACTTATGCCAAACTGGTTCAACACAACAACCACATAAATAACAGGACAAGGTCTTTAAATTGTGTTAGGGCTTTAGGCCTAAAGAGAAAGGGATGTGTTAATTCAAGTGATGGCAACAAGCCGTTTAATGTCACATACAACACAGTAAAAGGTGTAACATAATATCACTGCTAATTTAAAATTAATTTGTAAAAACTCACCTGTGGCTGAGCTCTCCATTAACACCGACCGTGTGGGTGTAACATCACAACATACTGTAAGTCTTGTTCAGCAGCTCAGGTTGTTTTGCATTGTGTGTTGCCAAGAAAAATGTGCTGCACTTTCTTCCTACCTTGTTAAATTGTGCTTGGTGTTTTTTTTTTACAATGGACAATCCAGTCAAAACAAGTTTTGTCCTGGAATTGTTCTTCTATTGTTCAATGCTACACAAAGGTCATTGCCATTTCAACTCTGACTAGCTAATTATAGACCAATGACCAGTCAATTACACACCCAAAGTGACGGCAAGAGAAGAGCAGGGTTCCACATTTGCAGCATTCCATATCTGTGAAAAAACAACTGTTCAAAACAAAGAAGCCTTCCTTGTGACTTTTCCTCCAGTTTCGTATTATAGAAGTATTTTCCAAAAGACCGTTGTACTTCAGTAATCAGTAATTTGTTCTTTCTTTCTTTCTTTCTTTCTTTCTCAGTTACACAATTGTAGTTGCATTCACAGTTGACATAGCTAGTTGAAACCTATATATTTTGAAAGTATACACTGATAATGTCAGGAACACAAAATAATTTAAAAACTGTTGAAACAACATTGTTCAAATGAACTGCGTCATTGTTGGTATGTATGGATAAATAAAGTAGTATTGAATTGTCAGCAGTTGTGGGAAAAATAAGTTAATTCCCTGGAAGCCCCTATGTGTTTTTTCTGCTTTTTTTTTTTTCTGAGATGAAACTAGATGAAACCGAGAGAAAAATAGAGACAGAGGAGTAAAGCAAATTAGTAACGTAATCCACAGCAGGATCAAAAGAGTGTGACTGGATTATGTTTTGTTGCATCACAGCAAATGAAAGATGTTTTAGATCAAAGGCAGTGATTTTTCGGTGAGAGAATATGGAGATGCATTATTGAAGATGGCAAACAAAGTGTGTGTGTGTGTGTGTGGAGGGGGGTCGTATTTGATGTCATAACTTGGGAAATGTAACCTCTCCTATTCAGCAAGCCAGTGTAACCCAACCTGGGCCTCTCATTGTGTCTTTATTTGTTTGATTTCAAGGCAGGGACATTACAATAAAGCCAATCTGGAAATGGGATCGGGCTGTGACTGATGGTAATTACTTGCTGTCTACACCATTAAGAATTTAATGTAATTTCAGATAGACTTTCCTGGAGGGGCAATGGTTGAGCTGAGACTGTATAGTCTGTCTGTATCTTGTATAAGAGGAAAAGCATCTGCAAGGCAAAGAGAAAACATATTTTCAGTTTATGATGTCATCTTCACACCTCTTTTGCTTGACAATTGAGTCTTTTTAATAACCTGTATATAATACGATGCATAGAACACTAATCCCTGGTGTCACAAAGAGTTCAAGAACCAGATTTAAGCCAAGTGACCCCTCTACTGTCCATTCTGCCCTTGTCTGAAGATGTCTGTAGGATTACTGCATCAGGAGGTGATCAGTCATGCAGAAAAGTCGGGTAGCGTCTCTGTCTGCGTGCCCCCTTCCCAGCTGTTTGTGGCCATGTAAAACTCAAGGCAGGATTCATGTAATTTGACAGGGAAATTAAACTCTTGAAGGTTAAAGACAATTAATGTTGGGGTTAAAGGTCATATGGAGGATCATGTTGGAGAGAGGAATGTACAGATGAGCTGTTATTTGATACCGCACAGTAGGATCTTGACTTACTGGCAGCAGGACAAACTGCTTGGACTGCTGACACAAGCAGCAGATTTGTATTTCTGCAATCAAATCTGGATTTTGCTGCATATGCCACAACAAGATATGGATATAGTTGAACGAACAAACATAACACAGTGGGTTAATTTTCATGCTATCTTATAAAACCTATGCTGGTCATTCATGTTCCCTTAGATACAGGGCAAGTTTTGATTCATTGGTATTTTTTCAGCATGTAGTTCGTGGTGTTGCTGCAGGTTATGCCACAACAGAGCACTGCATAAAAACAGAAGGTGTACAGGAACAGAAGTCAGAAGGAACAGTATGTCATTTTGCCCCCCCCCCCCAAAATATGAAAACTCTTTGTTTTTTGTTTCAAAACAAATTTGTAACCGACCAAACACATCAAAGGGCCCATATAACTTAGAAATGCATGAATAGCGTATTATTTCTTTGTTGAATTTAGGATTATGAATTTATTTTCAATGCAGGTGTGATGTCATGATGAAACCTTATGCTTTATTGACCAGAACTAGTGTTTGTTATTGCACTCGAGAGCATACTCTATCACCATAAACGCTGGGTTTTAGCCTCAATAGGCCTAAAGGGCTTGTATGACTGTTTTGTTTCCTGTCTCAACACGCTGAGGGAAAATGACTAACTGAATCAGTCGGAATGGGCATAAGAGAAAGGTGATACAGTGAAATCCAACCTCCATTGTTATTACTGCAATTAATCATATGCTGCAATTGTTTACTCAGTATAAAAAGTAAAATTGTGCAGAAACCACCAAATTTTGTGTCACTTGGCTTCAAACAACCATTGCTTAGGCAGCAGATGTATTTATTATTATCACCAAGGTGTTGATTCTGCTTAATAAATAGGGCTGATCTTAACATGGGACCTGGCTTGCCAAGGGTTGAGCAGTTGAACCTGTTCCCACAGAAGCAAAACACTACTGAATCCTTGCGTGCCATATTTTCTACAAGGTCCTGCACAGTGAGGTCATGGCAAGAATATCCAGATGTATGCCTTGATCTTTAAATATCTGTATGACTGGACTGTATGACGGTTTGCCTTTCAGAACAATTTTGGTTTAAATCCCTTTGGTCAGGGACACCTAAAATGCTTATCTTGATGATATCACAATCAAAAAAAGCTAAGATTATAAACATAAACTTGAAAAAATGCGTCTTTCACACACAGAGATGAATTTTGTCATGCAAGACTCTAACATTTGGACTACTGCGCCAACATTTTGAACATGTTTTTGCTCACTGAACTTGTTAAAAATGGCATCCTACTCTTTTGTTCTCTTCCTCTTGCACACAAAAACACATGCATTGTCGCAGGTATGAACATAGTTACACGGTTTGTTCCATTAATCTCCAACAGCTGCACAGACAAGTAAGTGCCCTTCTGAACCCATTCAAGATGGTATCCATATTGCATGGCTGACTGTTCTTCACAAAGCAGATGAAAGCAGATGCATTTCATGAATTATTTTGGTGGCACTACAGCACCCATATTGTTACCTGTCTTGAAAGATGTTAGTGTGCATTAATATGTATGATTATCATCTTTCAGCCTATTTGTGTAGTGCACAGTTCGGACAGAGGTGATTACTGAGGATTACACTGAGCTGTTTTTAGCCCCTGATGTGCTCTGTGCTGACATGATGTGCGTCTGTCCTGAAATGCTTATTATAACTTAAGAAGCAGCACGTGTGAATACATTCTCAGCATGGGTTTGCTTGTATTTCCTGTTTTGTAAGAGACAAACCTGAGCAGGTTTGAAAAGTCATTCAATACAACTGAGTTCCTCACGTGGGAGTGTGCATAGCTAACAGGAATACAAAGAGCTCTAAATTCTTTCTGCCTAAACAGCCTTCAGAGCAAACACATAAGGCAAAGGAGCATCAGCTTTGTAAATCAGAAGGCTTGATGGGTTCATCTTGTAGACGAGAAAGCATCAAATACACTTTTCACTTTCTTGGGTGATATTTCATGCAAGTTGTGCTTGCACTAGGAGTACATTGATTGCATATACCCCTTAAGAAATATTGCTTGGACGAAATTGATTTGATCCTCAAATGCTCAAGACAGGAGCAGCTGTGGCTACAGGTCGGCCCAGTCCTTGTAAGTGGGACTGTGGGTGTTACCTCACCAGCTCCATGCAGGTGATGAGAACAACAACAACACAGGCTCTCAGGCTTTTGATCTTTAACAGTTTCATCTCGCTCTGAGGAACAATGCAGCAGTTAATTTGTACACCAGATTTAATCTTGTCTGAAGAGGATGCAATCTAAACTTGCGTCGGTTTGACTAATGATGTACTTAATTATTCATACACTGATGTTACTCAGTCATTATGGCTTTGACCATACCGCATTTGACATATATTTATACGCAGTGAATATGTAACAGATGGAAAATCTGCATTTTGTGTGTTTGTCGTGCATTACAATCCAAAATACAGGCCTGCTTTGTTGCTCTGCTTTGAAACATAATTGATACAAATAAAAAAGAAGGTGTTGGAAATATATTTAGCCTTTGTCGAGGGTTAGACTGTGTATTAAACAACCTGCCAATCAATCTGAGAGTGATAGACAGAATAGATTGTGCTTTTAAACTTTCCTATACAAGTTCTTATGCACAAACATTTGAAAATGTGTAGGTGTATATATGTGATATCAATACAGAAGAAAATCCAGTGTATTATAAAAATAAAGTGTCTTTAATAGTTACTTTGATTTTCTTTTACAAACACTTAGCATGTTTTCACAGACACATTGAGAATTGCACGGTCGTATAAAGGAAGGTGATGTTTGTAACTTGAAGCGATTTGAAGACAAAGAGGTTTGGACACAATTTAAGTTATTCAGTCTGATGGAAATCTGTGACTCTTTGCTGTACCGAGATGCCGTTCAAAGGTTTTACATACATGATCTGTAACTACTGTGAGCCTTCACAGTAAGTAGGGCATCTGGCTATTACCATGACTCCAAGACATCATACAAGATTTTGACAAGAAAAATCTTCTCAAGGTCCACATACTAGCTTTTTCTGCAGCTTTCAACCTCATCTAACAGAATATCTGTCATGTATCAATATATATATCATGGAATGCATATCACTTTATAGAAGAATGTGAGACACAACTGAAAGCACTGGAGAAACTCGTAAGTGGGCATTGAGTTAAGATTTTTTTTGTTAATATAAATATAACAAGTTAACTATGCCTTTGATAAAGTGACACATTTTGATTGACCTTTTCTGTATCAATGAATTTTGAAATGTATGGTTACTTTATGAATACAGCTAAACATTTATTCAGTAAATAAATAGACTGAAATCACTTTTCCCTGATGTTCCATGTAATTGCGCAGGGTAGTGTAAAAAGATGTAAATCTTCTGAAAAAATAAGGAAGAAACATTTGCTGTGCCTTGAACTGTCATCCTTTTCATATAATGCAAAAGTTTTATATAAAGTTGTAAAACATTTTGTACAGTATTTACATAGAATCTTAGCTTGAGTAATCTTAATGTGTTGCTCTTAAAACTTTGTAATGAAATTCTTATTACTTGATGCCAATACTAATTTGTTCCTTACTTTGGTTTTCTGACACACATCTGAGTGTTATGGTTCGTAGATATTATAAAAAGTAGAACAGAGAATGGTACTGTGTGCTCTTTTTAAAGATAGAAACACATGGCATGTAATATATTGCAGTAACAATAATCATATGACAAAAGCAAGAAGAGCAAGCAACTTCATGTAAGAACTACACTTCTCACAGTGCATTTTGTAAACATTTATGTAAACAGTGGGGGGTTTGGATGTGGGGACAACTGAATATCAGATGTTTGAAATTTGCCTGAGCTTTCTGTTCACAACCTGCTTTGAGTCATTCTTCATTTTTAAAGGTATCTCCACTTCAGATCTTTTCTTTCGGTGCTTTTTGAATCTCTTACAGCATATGTAAGATGTCAGTGTAACGACCAAGAAGAACAGCCCCAGACTAGTAACCGAAAGAGCAATGAGGACAGGCTGACAAGGGAACAGCTCATACCTCTCAGGCCCCTCTCTCATCTGTCCAATGTACCAGGGCCTCTCCTCTACCTCAATGTCAGCCTCTCTGGTCAGCAGACTCTGGATGTAGCTCTCGTTGCTCACTGTTTCATTGACAAAGAAGTTGACCATGACTGTTGAGTAAAGTGGTTCAGGCTGGCCATGATCACTGACCTTCACCAGAAGGCTGTAGAGGCCCCGATTGCTGAGCTCCCTCTTTAATGTGATATTTCCTGTTTCTGGGTCAATGGCAAATGACCCTGGCTCACCACCTTTCCTCTTAATGATACTGTAGGCGATCACAGCATTCATGCCTGTATCTTTATCCACGGCGTAGACCTCTGTGATAGATGTTCCTGGTAGTGTATTGGGTAGGACTAACATGTAAGACTGATTGGACTGAGGGAAGAGAACAATAGGTGGGTTGTCATTTACATCCAACAACAGCACGGTCACCATAGTAATGCAGGAAAGTGCAGGCTCCCCACCATCAATGGCCTCAATCCACAGCTGGTATGTCCCTTGTTGCTCACGGTCCAGTGATGTCTTGGCCCTCAGCGCCCCTCGGCCGGTGTCTATCATGAAGATGTCGCTGCCGTTGAGGATGGAAAGGGCCACCCAACCATTTTCCCCAGCGTCAGCATCCGTCACAGAGAGGACCCCGATCTCACCGTACCCCGGGAAGTTCTCTGGCACAAAAAATGTGAAGTCTTTATTAATGAAGCGTGGACTGTTGTCATTGCGGTCTTGCACAGTCACCACCACAGTTGCGATCGACTCCCTCCTGGGTGTCCCCTGATCCACCGCTCTCACAATGAACCGGTATGTCTCTTTCTCCTCACGGTCTAGCGATGTTGTCACTGTCAGGACCCCTGTCACGCGATCCACGGCAAAGATACCTGGGGCGTCACCTCCAAGGAGGTAGATGACTTCCCCACGGCTTTCGCTGTCCTGGTCTGTGGCTTGGAGCTGGGTCAGAAAGGTATTTGGTGGATTGTTCTCCTCCACAGATACTTTTACCAAAGACTGCTGAAACACCGGTGCGTTATCATTCTCATCCAACACCTGCACCTTGAGGAAGGTCTTGATGACAATCTCTCGAGTATTCTTAGCAACCACAATTAGCTCATACTCCTGTGTCTTCTCATAGTCCAAGGGCTCTGTAGTCTCTAGCAGATATTCGTTCTTGAACAGCTGATAGGGGCCAAGCCTGAAGGGGCCGGCCCCTTCCAAATGGCAGTCCACCCTTTGGTTCGTATCAATGTTTTTGACTGTGAAAAAAGCGATGGGAGAAAACGCTGGCTCAGACTCCTTTACCGTCACCACCCCATCCTTTTCTGGTGCAATGTACCGGGGTATGACAGCAGGGGGTCCTGTAACAACTTTGATGACGTTGACAGTAACAGTAGCAACAGCAGGGATACAACCGGGTCCATTGGCTAGAATAGTGAGTTTGTAAAACGTGGCTGTGCCAGTGTCTATTTTCCCTGCTAGCTTGATCACCCCTGTGATTCTGTCCAAATGGAACAAGCTCCTGGTGTCCCTTGGCACACGTTCACTGTAAGCATAGCTGATCTGAGCATTAGCACCAAGGTCAGGGTCAAAAGCATGCAGACGTGCCAAATGTGCCCCTTTGGTAGTATTCCCATGCAGAGTGACATTAATTTGTGACTCTGTGAATTGGGGGCAGTTATCGTTCACATCTGTGATGACAATTTTTAAAGTAGCTGCACCAAGTAGGGGAGGCATCCCACCATCCTCTGCAATGATATCTGTAATGTATTCAGCCTGGGTCTCTCTGTCCAAAGCCTCTGTCACAATGAGGAAGGGTGTCAGCTCACCCCCCTCGTTCTCCTCAACATCCAGCGTGAACATGCTGAAGTCATTAACAAGCCAGTAAGTCTGCACTCCGTGAAGACCCAGGTCCGGGTCAACAGCAGACTGCTCCACCGCATAACGAGCATTGATGGGTGTGTTCTCTGGGACTGACATACAGATCTCATCCACTGGGAACTTTGGCCTGTTGTCATTCACATCCTCAATAAAGATCTTAACTTTGACGAGCTGAAAGTACTGCTGAGGCAGAACAAACACATCCAGTGAGACGACACATCCCTGTCCCTCCGAGTTATCAGGACAGAGAGTCTCCCTGTCAATCTCTGTAGCAGATGTGTAAAGCTCCCCAGTGGTATTATTGAGGTTCACATACTGTTCGCTGACCTTCTTTTGCGGGAGACTGAATAAAAAGGGGGGCTCAACAGTGAAATCCAAATTTAAGTCTACTCCAATGGCCCCTATGAAGGTCCCCCTGGGTAATCCCTCCTTTATCTTATAGATGAGCTCTTTTGCTTGGCTGAAATTTGCAAAACAGGAAAGAGGGCTGGTGTAAAGTAGGATGATGAACAATCCCTGTAATACAAGATAATCAAAGATAATAAAGTTAGATCAAAGAGTTGCATTATAGAATGAGATTTGCAAAATGAGGTATTCCTGTCTTATTACTATTAAGTGATGGCATTAATATTCAGTTTTATTAGCTGTTGCAGAGCTCAACAGCTAATATAAATCAACACTCAATTCCATTTATGATGATAATTTTAGCCAATCAATCCAAGAAAATAGATATGTAAAGTTGTTAAAGTTCATTTGCACAGTCATAAAAAAGGACATGAGAATAAAAACAGTATAGTGTAGAGAAAGAGGGGCTTAGTCATGTGTCTGCCTTAATGATATAAAATAGTATTCACAGTATCATAAAAGGTACTTGTAGTTGTGTTAAAGTGTATTCTGTCTGTGAAGTAAATTATGATCAAACTTACCCATATTCCTCCTCTTTTGCTAAGGCTGGTGTGTCTGCTGTTGAACATGTTTATGTCCTCGTCCAGCACTTTCCACTTACAGCAGGAAGAGTGGCAGCTTAAGTAACCTAGACATTTTTGAGCGTCGAGCGGCGCAGATCTCTGCTGAGTGCTATGCCTTATTGCCATCTGACTTGAACAAGTCATTCATCCCAGTGCTGGCTCAGGACACTCCCACCATATGCAAATCAGCCCCTCGTGCTAACCAATGAGAGCCGATGGGCTCTGGGAAATCTACTTGAGTCCTTTTTCATGCATGCTATCAAAGCACATCAACACACACCTGTACTTTCCACACCCACCCATGTTACCGCAACCAGCTGCATTCCTTGTATTCCTGTGGTAGAGTGAAAGCATATGATTACCAACAGAGCTTATGATGACACGGCAGACTAAGCAAGATGTAAAATATCCACAGTTGAGAGATTACTTTAATCCAGCATTAGTTAAAAAAACACAAAAAGTGTACAGAATGAATTAAAGCGACTGTATAAGGATATAATGATGATGCACAGTGTGTCTTACAACCTCTGAACTTTGACTTTGATTCTATTATAGATAAGTAAATATGCAGATATATATATAGATAGATAGATATATAGATAGATAGATAGCGTCTAATTTCAGTAAGGTTGTTGCTCAGTTCAGAATCTTTGCAACCATAACCTAACTGTGACATTAATTTCACATTAACATCTACATATGTGCTTTATATGCATAAAATCAATACAAAAAGCATGAAAATATCATAAACAAAACCAGCAGAGAGGTGATCTTGGCATCATAAGTGGTGCTATGGTCTGATTCTGGATTGAGCCTTTAACTAAATCAACCCCCTAATCCTCGTGTGTTCTAAATGCCGGGCCAGCTGTTTGCTGGGATTGGAAGCATACTGCTCAGAGAAATTGAGTGATTGAAGTTCTCTGGAAAAGGGCAGATTGAGACAGTCACACACACTCGTTTTGTCTCATATTGCGTTAGGTCTTTGCTGTCATTCCTCATTGTAAAGGTCTGGTGGATGGACAATACTGGGGACTAAAGTTCATGCATTTCCTTTGTTGCTTGATGAGATTATAGAGATAGACCAAATCCCTTGGAGTTTATGAGGCACTTTGCACAATAAACAGTATATTTGAGTGACATAGACAGACAGTATATTAATATGGATCATCTGTAAATCCATTGTGTACCCAGCATCCAGAGTTTTTTTTTGGTCCATGCTCTGAGCTCAGAAATATTTCTGTAAATACAGACGGAAGGCACAGGAGGCTTTGGAGTGTGGGAAAGCAGCAGATCAGGGAAATGAGAGTCATTTGAGAGCTGCCTTGAGGTGCAGAGAGTCTGAGGTGTTCAGCTGTTGATCATCAGTAAGGAGTCAGTCCAGAGCAGTTGCCTTAGATGACACGACGGAAACATTATTTAGAGAGCAAGAACAATTCATTGATTTAATGTGCTTGTATTTTGTGAAGAACAGAGAACAAAATACAAACACAGCTGATGGAAATTACTCTCTAAATTCAATCAAGTAAAATTTCAGACTGCGTGGGAACCAGTAGAGTGTGCTTAAATACAACATAGCAAAAATACAGCATATTTTGTGTGTGAAAGTGATGCATCCCACAGCGTTTTATTTCTTTATTTTACATTTACATTATTTTTTTATGTGTTACAATGTTACAGCATCACATTTGACTAATGATTTTGGCTTCACATGTGCAGAAAATCTGTGAACGCTACGTGGCTTTCAAATGCCCCCATACAGGTCACAAGCATGGTGTTTGTTTTGATCTGTTAAATGTGTCAAAGTTAAGTGGAGAGGAGATGATCGCATGTTGCACATTTGTCAAATGGGTTCCTCTCTTCACATGGAGTGCACGTCTGAGACAGCACACCATTTCAAACAAGTCATATGTTACAGGCTGTTGTCAGCTTTACATTATTTACTCTGAAGCAGTTGCATTGCAAGGAGCTGTAACACAAAGGTCAGTGACGCCATGTGTCAACCTGATACTCTGACCTCTGTGTCTGTTTGTTCCCTCTAGACCCCTGTCAGCTCTCAACCTGTCTTGATATCATGAGGCTGAGGTATAGGGGACGTTTGGTAGCATAAAAAATAAATGACGTGAATGTCATTATTGGATTGCGTATACACAAATACGCAAATAGGTGCTTACAATATGACTGCAATGTTCTGGTTTTAAATCTGGCCTGTGACCTTTGCTGCATGTCATACCAGTTTCTTTATCTTCATTTTTCTGTCACTCTCCATTTATGTTATAAAGAAAAGAGTTCTGAATATCCTGGAAAATCTAAATGGTTTTTAAATCCTCTCCAATATTAGTACAAAGCTCTACAACTTGCCACATGTATTATATCAACTAAACTTTGCATGTTGTATCTTGTTTTTGTGTTGAATTTCCAAATGTAACAGTATGTGGTGGTCAGACAAAAAAAAAAAAAAAAAAATACTACAAAGGTTGAATAAGGCTAAGAGGCAGTATTACTTTGTTCTTACTTACATCATTTGCTGCTTTGAGTCTGTGTGAGATGAGGCTGGGTAATCTCTGCCCAGATTTTCTAACAGATGTCCTGTTAACCTTGGTCTTTTCGTTTAATCAAAGAGCTGCTAAGCTATCTTGATAGCCATGCGACAGCTCCACGGCTTTTAAGTAAGATGGATATGACCACACAGAAGTATTGTGTCAGGAGATCCAGAAAACTTCTGTGTACTGTAGAGTCCTTAAAAGCGATCTGTGCAACAACAGTCAGTGTCTTTGACTGGGATGATTTCTTTGTTGGTTTAGCAGTAGGTTTTCATTTCATTTATGGCAATTTGACATTTTCAATTTTGGACACTGTGCCAGGAACAGCTTTCTAAAAATACCATCTGAGTCTGAACAGATACATTTATTTAAAACAACGTAAAAAAGAAAAAGAAAAGAAAGACAAATATGACATAATGATCATTAATTCATTAGGACCATAGCATACCAAGTGACAGATGTGTCACATTGTTTTGACGGGCCTGGTCAGTCTCCCTTTGGGCCTATCAGTGTAATTGTGTAAATGCTTCAGGATACCGGAGAGCTGAACTATTTCCTCAATTTAAAAAGTCAAATGTGTGATTTATAGCATGTGACATTCACACAGTACAAATGACCTCAAAAAAACTGCTGAACTCTCCTTAGACTGTAATTTTGGAAATGCCAAAACCAGAAGCCAGTTAATTTTGTTAGCTATTGAGCCAGCTGGAATCGCTGCTGCTACAGTATTATACAGTTCCAGAAACATGTATCACTGCTGTGTTATAATAAATATCTGTAGAACTGCCTCCTGGCAAATCAATGCACTGCTGTCAGAAATACTTATTTTCTAACTCCTAATTAATCAAACCTACATTTCCTGCTTTTGTCACAAAACAATAATTGCTGCAAATTGAACACAGATTTCAGTTTAATGGTGTACCAGACGACACGCTGTTCAGTGAGTCTATTCGACAGGGCAGAAATCTCATTCAGACCTCTTACATAATGTCAGTCAGAGCTGAGAGTGAGCTGTGGGAGATAGCCTCATGGTTGTGCTTTACTTTGCAATACTTGGGTGCATAATGGCTACTATTTGCATATAGATATTCACTCTCGACAAAGTCCCAGTGTTGACTTTTAGCACCAAGATGGGCTCATACGAGAGTCTGTAAGACAGTAATCAACCTATCCTCTGTCTTTATCTCTATCTTGGAAAAACATTTTCCAGCCCGGTGCACTCTAGTTTGCAACAGCCACACTGCAGCTGCATCCCTCAGTCTCAAGGGGACAGAGTGGCCATCACCAGGCGGGGCAGGGAAGAGCAGATCTTGATTAGTTATGGGATGGAGTGTGAATAACCAGGAAAACTGTTTTTTGCATCTCTGCAGAGACAAAATGAACTTTTCTTTGTGTGAGCTGTGTACTGGTTTACTTTAATCTATAAAGCCAGCTATGATGTTCTTGCTCTGTCACTGCCATCTACTGGTTGAATTGACATGAAAAAGCAAAAAAAAAAAAAAAACCATCAGTAATGCTTCAGTCACATATGAGGTACAGTACAGTGCTGCTCCAGACCCATCAAGCTTTTCTGCCTAGTAGGGTCCAAAATGCAATTTAGGACTAAATGTATAGTTTTGTTTTCATTGGGTTTTGTTCTACAGCAGGACTGGATTAGTACAAATGTGAGAGTTGGGTCCAGGGCTGAAAACCTGTAAGAGTACTTATTCCTGATAAGTAGATGATTTGTCATTTTTCCTGTGGAGACCCAATTTTCTCAAAGAGGGAAAGGTACAAAGGAAAAATGCTTAAAAATGTCTCCGTGGCTTGCCATCATGGAACCAATTTCTGTGTAAAATGGAGCTGTCCTAACATAATATTATACTACACAATTTCTGAACTCTCCATTTTTCTCCTCCTTACACCCCCGCCTGCTGCTCTTCTCCTCCACTGTTCTCTCCCATCAGTTTCTCCCTTTCTGCTCTTGTCAGCTGCTAAAGATGCATCCTGGCACAAATATGAGAAAGCTCATCTGGAAGGGCGAGACAGAAACAGGGAGAGAGTGTAAAGTAACATGAAAACCTTGTGAGGTTGTATTTGATAGGCAGACAGACAGAGAAAGAGATGGTAAGACCTCAGTGAGGTGTGAGTGTGCCTTTTATGCCTCTGTAGGTACAGGCTGGATGTATCATTGAGAACAGGTGCTGCAGTAGAATGTGTGCCCCTCACAGCTGCAGCCAAGGAGATTACTAGCCAGGCTTCCCAGTAATGAAGTTTCTATCGATTGACCCACCACAGGTTCTTGTTTCTGCCTGCTAACAGTGTGACTATTTCAGAGCCTCAATTTGAGATTTTTGAGTACATCAATGGAGGTATAGAATGGACTTTCCAGGAGTGTGTAAAAGGCTGGAAAATGGAAAATAATAATTTAGCAACGTCCACTTCCTTAACTTAAAACTTGAGTCAAGTTTTGGTTCATCAACTTTAGAGAAAATCAATTTTTGCTCTGGAATTACTCACAAGTAACACATCACATTCGATGTTGTGATTTTTCTCCTCCGTTTCTGTAACTGTGATTGGATGTGAGAGCACCTGCCTGTGAAGACAGATGTGATGCGATGTAAAACCCAACACATTAAATTGCAATGTTGCAACAAGTGTCTTCTTGTATTTTTTCAAAACTCCTGCAGAGCAATTTACCGTTACAGGAAAAATTAGTCTCAGCGACTCCTCAGATAAAAAAAAAGATGCATAATAATTAACGAAAAACTTACAATGCACACACACATTATTTGAGTGAGTAAGCCTCAGTGAGTGTGTTCATATTGAATAATAATTTTTGCAGCAGTATTTCTATTAATTTCCCCCATGATCATGCAGCAGGATTACTGAGGAGGTCTATAGAAAATAAGAGGGAAATGGGGAACAGCAACAGGAAATAGGATGAAGATCTTTTCTGTTAAGATAATTATCTAATAGTGGGAGCAGCATGTACTGAATTTAATGGCTTGTACAAGAAGAAAGGGACGGTTTTATAGTCAAGATGACCTATGCATTGTAAACCTAAGGTCAATGTAAGGTTTTATATTACCGGGTAAAGAAAAAGCTGACAAATCCCACATGCTTCATATATTTGGAGATCTTACAAATAAAAAGAAGCAGAGGAAGGTGTGAGTCACAGTTTGTCATCAGTGTCAGAGGAGCTATTTTTTGTTTCTCAAACATGGGTTAAATTTTAACAACTTAACAGGAAACATCTAGCTCAATAGGCTATAGAGTACAGAATGGTGTGTTCTTAATGGAATACTATTCATATGCGTATTAATGTATGGGTAATATTTGCATACACTATATGCAGCCATAGCTGCAGGAAGTATGCTCTATTTTCACTTTTTCTTTTCTTTCTTTCTTTCTTTCTTTCTTTCTTTCTTTCTTTCTTTCTTTCTTTCTTTCTTTTCCTGATACACACCACAACTTTGGAATCCTGCCATCTTTTTCAGAAAGGTAGTTACTTTTAAGCAGTGCTAGTCTACTGTTTCCAGTTCAGCAACGCAAGGTGAAGTTCTGCTTCAATTCATACTATACCTCAGGATCTTTTTTCAAAATCCAAATTCCACTTCAACTAGCAACCACATTTGCTCAATGACTACCCCATCAAGACAGGCCTTGGCACAGTTGTCTGCACAGAGGAGGATAGTCAAGCAGCAGCTGAAGTTAGTGGTTTTCTTGTATTTAGGCCCAACTAAAGGAAATATGTTCAGGGTGACTGTATGTGCACAGCAGTGGGATCCTAGTGGCTGACTCACTGAACTTTGTGTAAGGTGTAGCTGTCTTTATTAAAGACTCATCAAAGCTCATGAAGCTTTCTGAATCACTTTTGGGGGTTGATGAAGTAGTGACTAACGTCTTAGGTCAGGGTCCCACCAGGTTGTGTATCCGCACAAAAGCAATCCCACGCATCTGCTCTTGCCATGCGACTCTCATTGCAAATTTTGACATACTGAAGGATGAAGGCAGTGTTAAGGGGGAAACAAGAGCCACAATCAGAGGCCTACACAAACAGGTGCTTAAAGGAAGGACTTTCTCTGGCCTTCTGTGTCATGAAGCATTGTTCGTGCCCTGTGAGGCTGAAGCAAGGAATATACAAAGCACAAAGGCAAGATGCCCTTCAATGTTCAAATGTGTTAAAAGGGCAAATAACAACACTGAGAGATGACAGCATTGTGGAGGAGGTAACTTCCAAGGTGACAATAGGATGTGCTAGCAGCAATAGACTGAAGGTGGCGACAGACACTGTGTCCCAGAGGAGATGGAGCCTAGCCCAATATTGGCACAGTGAAGCGAACAAACCAGTGGTTTGTTCAGAGAAGTTGAAAACCTCTTAAAGTTTCGCCTCTGTATTCCCATATCAGTGGCGTCGTCAGAAAGATGTTTCTCCACTCTTTTGGCGCCTGAAGACATGGATGTGCAGCATGATGACTCAGAAAAGACTGACCATCTGACATTGTGCAAAAGTGTAATACACATGCCCTGATGAAGGACTTTATCAAACACCGCACCAAAGCACAAAAGCAGTTTGGAGTTATATAAAGTAAGATGACATCAACATTATGCAGAAAAAAGTCAAGGAAAGTTTCATTGTCCGTGATTCTATGATGCAGAATTTTTTAAATTAAAGGGGCCGTTGAATAGCGAACGTTTGAAAAATCAAACCCCTGAGGCAGCAGGGTTGTACAATCAAATTTTAGTTAGTAGTTAAAGTATCAGCCATAATTCCATTTTTTCTTAGAGTTAGAGTTTATTTTATTTAGTTTTTTTTATTGATAATATTGGACATTATTGTTAATGGTGACATGCACAGACACTTGTAATATTGCTCTTATATGTGATCTATGGTGACGGTGTTCTTGCACTGCATGACAGACTCTGAACTTTAACATGGTTTTGCACTGTTAAAGGCACTGGGTGCCTTTCCTGTACATTAGTTAATGCAGTTAATGAAATTACCTCCAGAGTCACACAAGAACTTAAAACTTTTATTTTGTTTGGTGTACTTCAATACAAAACATACACTCAATCGCCACTTTATTAGATACACCTATAGACCTGCTCGTTTGTGCAAATGTCTTATTAGCGTCATGTTGCAGCAATTTGTTGGATAAAATCAGGTAGACATGGTCATGAGGTTTAATTGTTGTTCAGATCAAACATCACAATGGGGAGGAAAGGTGACCTATGTGACTATGCAGTGATTGTTGGTGCCAGACAAAATGGCTTGAGTATCATAGAAACTGCTGATCTCCTGGGATTTTCATACACAGCAGTCTCGGCTTGAGAGTGGTGCGAAAACAACATCCAGTGAGCAGCGGTTTTCTGTGTGAAAACGCCTTGTTAATGAGGGTAGGCCAGAGGAGAATGGCCAGACCGGTTCAAGCTGGTGAGAAAGTAACAGTTAACTCAAGAAAGCATGTGTTATAACAGCGCTATGCAGAGTAACATATAACAACATAACATCAATGGGCAATAGCTCCATTCCTGTCAGCTAAGAGCAGGAAGCTGTGGCTACAATGGGCACGTTACAGAAGGCACACTGAGGAATATTTCCAGCACCTTGTTGAATGCATGCCTTTGAATTCTGTGGAATGCTGTGAGAACAGATAGAATACCCAGCATCAGGAGAGGTTTATCTAATAAAGTGGCCACTGAGTGCATATTTTTGTTTGAAAGACAAATTATGTCTTAAAGGATTCAGGTAGGACTTCAATCCACAGGATAACTGTTATAGTCTCTCTCAAATCTCTGAAAATTAAAGCATAATCTTTAGGTGATGTGTACATATTCTTAAAGTAATACATAAATAAATTACATGCTGAATTTTCATAATATGGGATGGGATAATGGGATGGGGGATATTCGCAGCATTTCACTGTAAACCAGGTGTCTGATTCTGGCCACTAACTGTAGTCACTTAGTGTACAAGCTAGTCAACTCAATCCTTGTTGCTCTGATATTTTAAAGCAAGTGGTTTCCTAGTGGTGATTTTAGCATGCACTGTTTGTAACCTTGTCTAAATGTAAATGGTACGTGGACAGTGGTAAGGTTGGTGGGATGACCCAGGTGGGGTGCCAGAAAATTTCCCTTATCTTCAAAGTGTTGACAGGTATGCTGTGGGTAACTGCCCCCCCACACAAGGAAACTGGAATTTATCAAACATTCGTATGCAGACCTGCAGGCAATGTTAAGTCCAACCTATTCATCATCCATCTGATGGAGAACAAATAGGGTCATTTATGTCAAGGAAGCCCTTAAACACCATATACAGTGCAATAAATAAATGAATGAATAAATCCTTCAAAACGTATAGTATCCTTAATGCAATGCTTGTGGAAAAGTGTAGGCAGAACCAGCCTGAAGTGGTTTTACATGGGAAAGTAAAAACCTTTCTTTAGCACAATTGGCTTGTCACAAAAAAGAGAGACCATGTCAAAGTTAAGGAAAAGGTTAGACCTTCAAAATATGACAAATTGCAATGCTGAAAAGAGGCACTGGACACAGAACCACTTGTGTGTCTTTCATATTGTAGATTGAATGGTGGCACTTATTGGAGGGACATTTCTGAAACCCTGATGGTGACACTGAGAACCACAACAGAGGGTGCATAGCCGTTAGACAGTCAGTCATTTTCTTTGTAATTGTTGCATTTCTTTTAACTGTTTCAACATACATTTCAGTGTGCACTGTGAGGAGTAGTTCAAAATGTGCACACATTCTCCAGCACAAGAAAAAAATCTGATTTTATTTGTGGACGTGAGTCCATGCATAGTTTATGCACGAAACTGGATGATAAAGGAGGCCCCTGATTTTTAAGCAGCTGAACTATGGAGGTTTTCTCAGCTGCGTCAGCTCTCGCACAAAAGATTATTAGAGCTGGAGTTTAGTTTAAGAACGTCAGCTTGAGCCAGAAATTCATGAAAATTAATTAAAATGAAGATTCCTGCAGATTTCTCCTTCAGTCTGATGTTCCTTCTGTCTCTGGTCTTTTGAGCACTTTCATCAGCGCTAAACACAGCCTGGTGCTCTAAGTGCACCTCACAAGAACACTGAGCAAGAATGCTGAAATAATGGATCGAGCAAGAAGAAGAAAGGAGTCTAACACACACAAGGTGAACGAATTCACACTCTAGTGACTAATAAAAGACCAATTCAAATGTAAAAAACAGGCTGCTGAAAAATACAATGTGGATTGAGGTGGACAGCAACTGAAAGGGGTCTGGTCAAAACAACCAACCTGACTAAAATACAAAAATGCACAATAACAACAGTTCTGACTTCTACAATCATTGTTTTTGGCAAATTTCCATATGCATCAAGTAATATGTACTGTTTTGAAAGTGTATTGAATTAATGTCAATAAACCTACTATTCTTTTTGCCTTGAATAGCTTAAGAAGGCCAGTGACTGGAAGCTTGTACTGTATGTAATTAACAGAGTGTGCATAGCCGAGTGTTTGGAGGTTCATTTTTGCATAAACCTAAATCAAGTAGTCTCATCTGCCACACAAAAGCCTAGTCTACTTTGGCTGGCTTCAGTGCAAAGATAGGTTTATTGCTGTTGATCTCAACCCAGCATGAGAGGATGGTGGGCTAATGGCTGCTCTGTGCTCATGTGAAAATATCTAAAGAAGGACAAAACGAGAGCCCAATAGATAAAGTATGAAAGAGTGTACTAACCCATATAAACTATGCATGCCACCCAGGGGATCTGCATAAATTCTATTTCACATTTTGAAAGGTGGGCAAACAGCATTTATGTGCACTTACCCTCCACTACCTTCCTGCATGGGTTTCTGAGCCAGCGTTTTAAAGCTTGGACCTGAGGTTACTGTTTGCCACCATCACCTGGTGACTGGAAAAGGTCAGACTGGGGGGATTTCATATGATCTCAAGGTCTCTTCTTGCGACTGCATCAGAACAAGCTTGGGATCCAGAAGAAGATACAAGTCAGAGTGCTGTGCGATGACTTGGGGGCTGAAGTTGGGATTGAAGCTCATGTGATGCCCTCATGCTCAGAAAGACATTGTGCCACAAATATTCATTACATAAGAAATGACTGTGCAGCTATTATGAACTATTATCACACTTTGAACTGTTTCACACCCTGATTGAACCCGTCCTCACACAAAGGTGCAGTCAAGAGAGTTGCTATGAGTGAGTCACTAAAATACCAAAAGGGCACAGATGAGAACTGAGTGTGTGCTTCTTAGCAGGAGCAGAGCCCCGCCCCACCATGTGCTGTGACACTCGGGGAGGTGAGATAATTCCTGGAGGCGCAGCACTAAAAAATAAAAATAAAAATGACACACTGAACCCAGCACATTCCTGTGCAAAAGGTCTTTGCACCAATTCCTCACACGTTGCGTCCAAAACACTAGATGGTCACCTGCTAAACATCCAAATACATGCAGGTCCTGAATTTTGAGAAATATGTATTATGTCATTATGTTTAGCAAGTAAGGGTCCATGCACCCTTTCTACTTAAAACAAATTGATGGAAAAAGCCGATAAGCTGCAATTTAGTAATGCATGTGCAGGAATTGTTATCTGCCTAGCTTAGGGCTGTACTCAGGATCTTTTTACGTGATTTTTAAAGGTTTTGTAGAGATACTTGTTGCATAACGTCATTTTCAGTAAAACTACACACAAGAACAATACAAGCTGAATCATAAAGAATTGACTAGAAAGACATTTGAAGCCACTATGCTGTATAATTCCAGTAAGCGGAAATGACAAACCTGCCCCAGCTGTTTGCTAATGCGACTGCTGTGCAGCAATACATCATTGGGATGCTGTTGTTGTGTTGTTTTTATTGAGAACGCTGAAGTGGTCTGATGTGACAGTGTGAGTGAAGATCCTGGGAGACAATGGACTCGCTCAAGGTCATATCTGACTAGACATTACGGGCAGAGCCTATCTGCCTGTCTGAGGAGGGGTCGGAGGAGACACAGAGGGGAATAAATACAGTATGTGCTTCATGTCCTGTCCCTGCATCTTTTCTTTCTTCTCCTCTGTGGTTAGCATGCTGAGTAGGGGCCTCTAAGATACATTTTTCTTTATATTTTAGATGACTTAATGGTCTGCACTTACAGGCTAACATTTGTGCCGTGCGATGCAGGCAGCTGTATTTGCACAGCTCTTTCTCTGTGCACATGGGTGTTATGCATTTGGATCAGCACGGGAACAGCCTGCACTGAACAACATAATTCTATGCCAGCAGGCTCTCCAGGTGATGTATGTCCTTCTGCCCTCTGGAGAGTTACGAGTGGGATGGAACGAAGGCAGAATGTGGATCCTCTGGTGTCCTTTTGATGGCATCTTTATTACCTATTTGTGACATTAGATCGAGAGCCCAAGGAAACTGCCAGGGATGAGACGGCGGTGTGTCTGCTTCTGTATCTTTGTGTGTGTGTGTGTGTATGTATATGCGTGTGAGGAGAGGAAAGAGGGAAAAGAGAAGACAGAGGGCAAAACAGTTGGTGGTACTAGAGATGATATAGAGAAAAGCAAAGGTTAAGAGAAGATGAATTGGACATGACGGGAAGAAAGAAGGCAGAAAGGAAGTGGAAAGGAGATTGGGAAGGAGTGGGGGAAGTTTGGAGGAGGGGCATCTGATTAAAAGGGTATTTTCTCTCCCAGGGGTCAAGCTGTCAGAGCGACTTGGTGGCATTTGTTGTCCCACCTCTCCACTGTGACCTTACATTAAGCCAAGGGGAAACAAGAGACAAGCACATTGGCTTGTCATCAATAGCTGACACCATCTCTCCTTCTCTCTCTGACGTGACACTCTAAACTCCACAACCTCAAGAAAAAAGAGCTATAAAATGTAAGGACTGTATGGCCTAATTTCATAAGAAGATCTTGACATGACGTTTCAGGAGTAGCTTTTTTCCCATGTTTGTCTTTTTTAAAAACACTGGTGAAGGCCAGCGACAGCCCGGTGAACGCTGCATTCTGACCATCGGGTGTAAGAAAGATTTATATTGATGTATGAGTGAAAAAGAGAACTGTCAATCATCTATTTGTGCAGCCCACCTGTCTCAAGAAAACGCTTGTTAGCAAATGCTGTCTGTCTCAAGCCCGGGCATGTGAGTGGTCATCGTCAACAGAATGGCTTGAGCAGCGAGATTACTGATTTCAATACAGTGATCTACATTCATGAAGAAAATCTCATTTATTACGTCAATGTAGAAAATGCATCAATTCTTGGCAAAGACTAATGAGATGGACACCACCTCCATCCGCTTTCAAACACGCCTCTCTCTCCCTCTCTCTCTCTCTCACACACACACACACACACACACACACACACACATTTCAACTCCCACATTGTCCATCCTTTATAACCCTTTGTTCATGTGAGACAAAAAAAGACCTCCAAATGATGAATCCCCAGTAACCTGTCTCAACCGTCCTCCCTCTGTGTGATTGTCAGCATCGTTTACCCCTGCCATATTTTCTCACTTTGCTAATTTACCCGCAAGGTGAGACGATGCTGGGAAGCTCCTAAAAGTCCTCTGGCTCCAGATGTCTGGACCAGATGTCCCATTATTTCTGCAGTGGTCCTGTGATTTTATTTTTATCTGTTTCCAGCTCTTTGCACCTTTACTAACCCCAGCTCACACACACACACACAAACACACATGCGCACACACCACAACGGACTGCTGGACACATATGCATGCAAATAGAGTCACTGACCAAAACATCCTTTGGGATTAGCCCCATGTTAAGGATTTATCAAAACATCTCCTAATTAAAGTTAACAAGTAAAAGCTGTGTACACAGCATTTTCCACCTTAATTCCACATATGCTCTTTTACAAACTTCAACTTGACACAGCATTCAACACTTGCTTTTGTTGTTGCTATGCACTTTGCATGCAATTAAAGGAATAGCTTTTACTCTTTTCCTGGTTACTCCACAGCAGCAACGGCAATACTCTGACATTTCCTCAGATTATGTCGTCTTTCATGATTTTAGAATGCCTTGTCACATCCCAAAACAGTTTTGTCCACTGAATGTCAGCATATTTGCAAGTCCATTCACGTGTACAGTACTTCCTATCCTCTGTTTCATTCTAATAAGCTGTTTGGGTTTAACTGTCCAGTAAAATGTTGGCTTTTCAACAAACACCATGCTTCCAAGAGAGCTCCGAAAGGGGCGATCAAGCATGGAAAATACATGCAAGTATTCTGCTGTAGACGTGCTGTGTTTTCTTAAAATGTCTTGGTTCGAGAAGCCTGTGTGTAGGTGTTCAGTGTTGTCTGACAAGCCACCGCCTGGTGGTGGGATCCTCCGGCCACAGGACTCAATGCGTGAGCCAAAGTCCCTGCACCAGCATCACGACTGGTGAGTAATCCACACAGCCTTCCGTCAACAGTCTGAGCCGGGCCTGTAAAAAATATCTTCATGCCTCATGCTTATGACCTCGGATACGCCCTAAAATTTCTGTCACCATAAATTGTCACATTTAGTTTGATCATGAGAAATGCAACAGCAATTCTTTTAAAAATACATCAGTGCATTATTATTGCTTTGTAGTGCAGGCTCACATGCTTTTATAAGCTTGGTTTGGTTAATTACATAACAACCTGTTAAAGATTCTGATTCTAGTGGACCTCGCTGTGCACTCATTTTTTCTTTGATCTTCTGTTTAGATGCAGTTGAGTGTTGTTGCTACTTTCACTTGAATTATATTGAGTTCTGACAGCTCATTGGAATGAAGCATTGAAATATATGAATTTTGATCAGCAGGAGACATGTCAGTAATTCAATAAATTTAGATCACCATGCAGCCTTAGCTTTCATATACTATTTTGAAGGGTATGGTGGAACCACCAAACAAGTTATACATAATGAAGAATATATTTCAAGCCTATTTAATTAGTTCATTTTAAATATTTGATCAGAAATACATTGCATATCAATGCAAATAGACGTGTTTGGAGCCCAAACTTTAAGAAGCTCTATTATAATGTGTGTCATGTTCTCTCTAGTGTAGTTATCAGGATGACAACAAGCAGTTTAAGAAACCATAATTTGCTTCACTTAGTCGTCAGTTAGCCAGAGCCAGAGGTTTTTTTGCACAATTCATAAGTGTGGTGAAACACACCTCACAACACACACAGCTGTACCGCAGTGCACAGGTGCGCCACGTATTTCAGAACTTAAGTCTTTCATTGCACTCATCTGTGAAACACCTTCTCAGATGTGCTTTTTGATCACATTGCTGTAATGCAACTGCCTGTAACTAATGATCAGCATCCTCTTGTGGAGCTCCTGCTGAGCTACCTGCCACTAGATGGCAGTGAAGCACTGTGTCACACAGGTGCCGCGCCATTATGTGTTTGCTGTTGTCACTGTTGGTTGGTCCTATCTTATCTTTCCTCAGATCCTTCTTTCCTATTGTAGCACGGGAAGATAAAACCTGCCAGTGCAGACTGGTATCATTTAGGGATCTGTTGCTGCTGACAGCACATGGATAGTTAGAGCGGCGATAGAGAAAGTGAGAGAGAGGGAGAGGAGGGGAAAGTGAGAGGAGAGGACACAGAGAGTGGGAAAGCAGAGGAGAGATAGAAGCGAGGGGCAGCAGCAGCAGAGTAATTGGCCTGAGATGTGCTGCTAATGCAGCCTCATCTTCATCGTATTCTTTCTTCAAGCACTTCTTCTCCTCCCCCCTCCTCTGCTGTCTGTTAACCCCATATATCCTGATTATGACCACACGCTCCACTCTCCTCCCTCCTCACTCTCCCATTTCATCTCCTTGACTCTCTCCTTTACCACACTCGTTCAAAGCACTTTCTGTCCTCTTTCACCTTCTCAAGTTCCTTGTCCCTCCCTTCCTACACTTCCCTTTCTCGCCTTTGCATACAGCACCACTTGGTTTGTCTTCATCTGACACCTCTGGGGAATGAGCATCAGGGATGAGCACCTAAAGGTTGAAGGGCAAGAGAACTCCCACAGGGACTTCTGCTCAGCTTTGACCTCCCTGTGCTGTGTGGCTGTCTGGTGGCTGGAAGAGGAGGCTGTGAAAGGGCTCAACACAAAATGTTCTTTATCTTTTATTAAAGATGTTCTATCAGACAATTCTGGGTTATGACTATTTTGTTAAGAATTTTAACTAATTGCTTGCATGTCTTTATTCATTTGTGGGCCAAATTCCACATATTTTTTCTCTGCATTCTAAAACATCCAACTAAGAGTCTAACGGCTTGATTCTGTGGTCATGCAGCTCCACAAGCCCAAACAGAACCAAAGGAGTGACTGATATTGCCATCCTCAGAAGTACAAGCTTTCAGTACAGAGGCTAAAATGGTTCAAAACCCTGCAGACTTGTAGCTTGCACCAGGCAGGTAACAGAAATCCAGTTGTGTCTCCTGCGATGCAAGAACAACACTAAAAGCTCTGCAGACAAAAGAGGCGACATATTCACTGATTGTGCTTTATGGCGTTCATTTATACCACCGAGCGGCTCATTCTGTCATCTTCACCCACCTCGCTATAAAGCTTGTGCTTACATGTGAAAATGTAATCGTAATAATAACAACAAATTTTATTTGTAACTTTGTTTTGAGAAGTGCTGTGCAATGTGCTTTACATGGTTGGACCGGGATTAAAACATTTCAGGACTGCAATGCGGCAAAAAAAAATCAGACATTTAAAAGTAATGCAAATTTAAAATGGAATAAAAGACCCTCACACATTAAGTACAACATACATTTAAATGGTAAAAGTTAAATGGCTGTATCCACAATATCCATAAAATAACCATAATGTGGTATTGTAAGAATACACTTTATATTACGGCAACAATAAGACACAGCCTTGACCTCCACTAATACACTACACTACTTGATCTACACTTGCCTTCCCTGCTCTGCGTCGCTAAAGCCGTCTCTGTGATAAGCGATTTGTGGTCTGTATGTCTAGCAATAAACATTTGAATAAGTATAGAGATGGCACATTCAGCTACATCGATTTGTGATTTAAAAAAAGTGTTTGTTCTTAAAACATTTTGCGGCTTAAGGCAAAAACTGTGCATCTGCCTTTTGCATTAATACATTCACAGCGATGCTGAAAATTAGGCCGAAGCAATCAGAAAAAAGCTGTAAAAAGCAGCACTCTAAACTGTTAAGATTACAACCCCAACCCACACATACACGCACAGACGCGCGCACACACACATAATTGGATCCTACACAGTGCTCACAAGGGGGGACCCATCTGGAGGGGATGTTTGTGTGTGTATGTTTGTGTGTGTTATAAGGTACATTTCTCTTGCAGTCCACCCTTAGGCCCTGGGCTACATTTGCTCCCATCCATCAGCCAGATGAGCTGTGTCCTTTTAACATTGCTGACAGCATGGAAAAAAATAAACTCAGACAATATATTTATTTGTAGATTAGGGCTCGAATCAATAACCCCTTTGGAGATGAAGGGTAATGTTGCTGATGGAGAGAGACTGTTCTGAATTTAGGATTTAATAATAACAACTTCCGATTTCCTCAACAAGGCAAGAAGTACCCTTTAATCTAACTCCGCTGTCATCATCTCTCACAATGTACCTGTGAAAGTGTGCTTCAGTGACAGACAGAGGCATATATATACTGCACTACACGTGACAATGTGAAAAACAGGGGCTGTATGTGTGTTAATACGGGTGTCACTTCCTGCCGACGATGTACGCACCTCCTCCACTGGATGTGTGGTCATGTGTGTACTTAGAGTGCTTTTTCAGCTGTCACCCTCCAC